>NC_080540.1:122933169-123238377 GCF_028640845.1 Ahaetulla prasina
GGTTCATGCTCAATTATAACAATTCGATATACAGGACAATTTTTTAACATAAACTTCAAGCAGCACTGCCCCCAACACAAATGGTGTGAAAACTCAGAAGGAAGTATTTTCAGGGAGGGATAAGAATTTGAACTTAATAAGGCAAAACTAGATTAATGTGTGTGTGTGTGTGTGTACACATATGCATATGTTAAATTCACAGGGTATCATTTTTGTATAATTACAATATTAAAAAAGCGTGGAGAGAATGGCATCTTGAATAATTGCCAATCCCTTACTGGCAGTAAACAGAGGAAGAATCTACAGTTAGTTATTTAATTATTAGATTTGTTGCACATCACAACCATTATTATTCATTGGTTAGCTGGTCTTTTGAGGATGTGTAGTGAGTATAGAGTATAGTGTAATGATCATGAAATTGAAGTAAATAAAATGTCTTTAAACTCTATGGAGATTCTCAGTCATCCAGGTTATGGTTGTCCCAAAAGTGCTTTTTCAAAAGGCAACCGGACTTTGCTTTTTTTTCCCTTGAAGATATTTTATTATTATTATTTTATTATTATTATTATTATTATTTATTTGATTTTTATACCGCCCTTCTCCCGAAGGACTCAGGGCGGTGTACAGGCAAAAATAAAACAGATAATACAATATACAATTTAAAAAGCAGATTAAAAAACTTATTTTAAAATTAGCCTGATAGGTTAAAATATACTAGACTAAAAAACCCCATTTAAAATTAATTAATAAAAATTTAAAATTAATAAAATTCAATTCAAGCCAGCCCCGCGCGGAAAAAAAATGCGTCTTCAGTTCGCGATGGAAAGTCCGAAGGTCAGGTATTTGGCGTAAACCCGGGGGAAGCTCGTTCCAGAGTGTGGGAGCCCCCACAGAGAAGGCCCTTCCCCTGGGGGCCGCCAGCCGACATTGTTTGGCAGACGGCACCCTGAGAAGTCCCTTTCTGTGAGAGCGTACGGGTCGGTGGGAGGCATGTGGTAACAGCAGGCGGTCCCGTAAGTACCCAGGCCCTAAGCCATGGAGCGCTTTAAAGGTCATAACCAGCACTTTAAAGTGCACTCGAAAGGCCACAGGTAGCCAGTGCAGTCTGCGCAGGAGCGGTGTTACGTGGGAGCTATGCGTAGCTCCCTCTATCACCCGCGCAGCTGCATTCTGGACTAGCTGAAGCCTCCGAGTGCACTTCAAGAGCCCATGTGAGAGCATTACAATAATCCAAGCGAGAGGTAACGAGCGCATGAGTGACTGTGCACAAGGCATCTCGATCAAGAAAGGGGCGCAACTGCTGAACCAGGCGAACCTGGTGGAAGGTTCTCCTGGGGGCGGCCGGCAAAAGAACTTCAAGAGACAGCCGCACCTCCAGGAGGGCGCCTAAGTTGCGCACCCTATCCCTTGGGGCCAGTAACTCGCCTCCAACAGTCAGCGGCTGCAGCTGACTGAATCGGGATGCCGGCATCCACAGCCACTCCGTCTTGGAGGGATTAAGCTTGAGCCTGTTTCTCCCCATCCAGACCCGTACGGCTTCCAAACACCGGGACAGCACTTCAACAACTTCATTGGGGTGGCCCGGGGTGGAAAAGTACAGCTGAGTGTCATCAGCGTACTGCTGGTATCTCACCCCGAAGCCACTGATGATCTCACCCAACGGCTTCATGTAGATGTTGAACAGCAGGGGCGAGAGAATCGACCCCTGCGGTACCCCACAAGTGAGGCACCTCGCGGTCGACCTCTGCCCCCCTGTCAACACCGTCTGCGACCGGTCGGAGAGATAGGAGGAGAACCACCGGTACACGGTGCCTCCCACTCCCAATCCCCCCAACTGGCGCAGCAAGATACCATGGTCGATGGTATCAAAAGCCGCTGAGAGGTCTAATAGGACCAGGGCAGAGGAGTACCCCCTGGCCCTGGCCCTCCAGAGATCATCCACCAATGCGACCAAAGCTGTCTCCGTGCTGTATCCGGGTCGGAAGCCGGACTGGAACGGGTCTAGATAGACATCTTCATCCAGGTATTGGGGTAGCTGTCGCGCCACAGCACTCTCTACAACCTTCGCCACAAAGCGAAGGTTGGAGACTGGACGATAATTACCCAAAATAGCTGGGTCCAGGGAGGGCTTCTTGAGGAGGGGTCTCACCACCGCCTCTTTCAAGGCGGCAGGGAAAACCCCTTCCAACAGAGAAGCGTTGATAATCCTCTGGAGCCAGCCTCGTGTCACCTCCTGAGTGGCCAGTACCATCCAGGAAGGGCACGGGTCCAGTAAACATGTCGTGGCGTGAAGCCTCCCCAACAACCTGTCCACGTCCTCGGGAGCCACAGGGTCAAACTCATCCCAAACAGACTCGACAAGACGTGCCTCCTCTCCCTCGCTTGGATCATCCCAATTTCGGTCCAGACCATCCCGGAGCTGAGCGATTTTATCGTATAGATAACCACTAAACTCCTTGGCTCGTCCCTGCAAAGGGTCATCCCGCACCTCCTGGTGAAGGAGGGAGCGGGTCACCCGAAACAGGGCGGCCGGGCGGTTATCTGCCGATGCAATGAGGGTGGAGGCGTAGGAGCGCCTCGCCTCCCTCATTGCCACTAGGTAGGTCCTAGAATAGGACGTAACTAGTGTCCGATCAGCTTCGGAACCACTGGACCTCCAGGTGCTCTCTAGGCATCTTCTCTGGCATTTCATCTCCCTCAGCCCCTCGGAAAACCAAGGGGCCGGACGAGATCTGCGCCGGGTCAGAGGCCGCAAAGGCGCGACACGGTCCAAGGCCCCAGTCGCGGCCTGTTCCCAGGCCACGACTAGTTCCTCAGTCGTGCCGTGGGCCATATCCTCAGGGAATGGCCCAAGCTCCATCAGGAACCTCTCGGGGTCCATCAGGCGCCTGGGACGGAACCAACATATAGGTTCCGTCTCCCTGCGATGGTGAGTGGTGGTACGGAAGTCTAGGCGAAGGAGAAAATGATCGGACCATGACATTGGTTCTGTTACTAAATCATCTAATTCCAGATCATTTAACCACTGTCCAGAGATATAAATCAGATCCAGCGTGCCTCCCCCCATGTGCGTAGGGCCATCATTTATTCGAATCAGGTCCAAGGCCGTCATGGAAGCCTGGAACTCCCGAGCTGCCGTCGATAACAAGCCAGCCGATGGCAGGTTGAAATCCCCCATGACTATAAGTCTGGGGGTCTCAACTGCCACAGCGGCAAGTACCTCCAACAGCTCAGGCAGGGCTGTGGTCACGCAGCAAGGAGCCAGGTACGCGATCAACAAGCCCAACTGATTCCTATGGCCCCACCGCACATAGAGGGATTCACAGCCGGCAATCTGAGGAACAGTGGCCTCCCTCGGCTCTAGATCTTCCTTAATGACAACCGCCACCCCCCACCCCTACCTTGGGCCCTCAGCTGATGAAATGCTCGGAAACCTGGAGGGCACATCTCAACAAGGGGAACCCCCCCCCTCTGGGCCCAACCAGGTCTCCGTAATGCCCATGAGGTCCGCGGACTCCCCCTGAATAAGATCGCAGATCAGGGGAGCCTTATTAGCCACGGACCGGGCATTACATAACATCAGCCGAAGATCCAAGCTCTGAGGATCATGGCCGCCCGAGGAACGGGTAGGGACTGAGGGGCCGGAGCACGTGATCGCTTTCAGACATCGAACACGTGCTCCCAACACTCGATCGCCCCCGCCATATCTGCCTCTCCCACTTACCGTACAGATCGAACCACCCTCTAGTCCTGGAACAACGCCCTCCCCCCCTGCCTTCAGACCAGATGGAGTAGTGCCGCGAACTGACATGGGGGCTGGATCCCTCCCCGATGGGTTCTCATCCCCACCCGTCAAATCCCTCCCCCCCACCCCTCCCAACCCGAACCCGTCAGTTCCCACCCTCCCCTTAAAATTCCCATTAAAACTCCCCTTAAAAAACCGATTAAAACAGTTAATTAAAAATCCCCTGAGTCTCCTATTTTTGGCATGCCACCTCTCGGGGTTCCAAAACCCGTCCTCAAGATGGGCCCTCGATAATGTGGAGGGCCAAACCCGCGAGAGAGGGGAATCTCGCTGGGCAAGAAGGTCGGCCGCTGTAAATGTTCACATAACAATAATCTGGTAAACCAAAGGGTTGCGTCCACAAATATGTCATATCATAGAAATCACGAGAAATGGTGGAAAAGCAGTCCTGGTCAGTCAAGTTGTTCAAAAAGATGGTGTAGTACATGGGACAGAAATCGGCTGAAAGGAATCCTCGACGACAAAAAAGGTAGACAACGGCCCAGGTGGTGGGGGAAGGGCCAGATGATTCAATGTTTATGTAAAGGTAGAGGGTCATCCCCGCAGTCGTCGCCCTCATTACGACGTCAACTGCCGTCGGGAAACCATCACTCCCAGAAAGCTGTCCAAAGAGACCCGTGGACCGGCAAGCTATCTGTTCCGCCGACGAGGGGGCAATGACATCGAAATGCCCCCCCCCACCGGCTGCCGTCATCTGCTGGTCGCTTCTGGTCAGTTCTGCAGTTTCAGTTCGGCTAAAAAGAGGGCAAGAGGAGGGCGAGAGTGACAAACGCCCCCTCCGTTCCCTCCAAGGGCGAGAGGAGGGCGAGTGAGAGGAGGGCGAATGTGTCAAACGCCAAGGGGCGAGAGGAGGGCAAGAGTGACAACGCCCCTCCGCCTCAAGGCGAGAGGAGGCGAGTGTGTCAACGCCAAGGCGAGAGGAGGTGAGAGTGACAACGCCCCTCCGCCTCAAGGCGAGAGGAGGGTGAGTGAGAGGAGGGCGAGAGCGACACACCCCCCCTCCGCCCCCCCCGCCCCCCGCCCCCTCCGCCGACCACCACCGCCGTCGTCAAAAAACGGCGAAAGAAAACGCCGGTGGCCAGCCGCCGCCCCAATTTTGCTTCTCATCCAAGAAACTTCTTCAATCTGAATGGAAGAAGCTTCTTGGATGAGAAACGAAATGTCTTTAAACTCATATATTCTCTGATTCTAGTAGCAAGCAGACAAATCAGAAACATTCAAGAGGTGATGCAATGATTAGAATGCTGTACTGCAGGCTACTTCTGCTGACTGCTGGCTTCCTGTAATTTGGCAGATTGAATCTCACCAGGCTCAAAGTTGACTCAGCCTTCCATCCTTCTGAGATGGGTAAAATGAGGGCCCAGATTGTTGGGGGCAATATACTGACTCTGTAAACCGTTTAGAGAGCGTAAAGCACTGTGAAACAGTATATAAGTCTAAGTGCTATTGTTAATTCACAATTAATTAATTAATCTCATCTGATTAATTATATAAGAGTGAATTAATTTTCATTATCTTTATATATCCAAAATGGCCTTTTTTTTTTTTAGCTGATTCATATTTTGTCACAGAGGGCATCAGTGTACATATTCTTTATGTTTTCAAAGAAAAATGCGTTTCTAGGTTTTGTAGGTGTCAAGTTTTTTTTTTTTAAGACTGTATTATGAAGACTGATTGATCAAGTCCTTATAATTCCTAGTGTTTGAATTGTAAGGATAAATCAGGACATCTTTATTGAAATCTACAGATTCTAACCCTGATTCTTCCCAGTCTTATCCAAAATATGCTCTCAAGTAATACTTTGAGCCATGACATAAAAATGGGGCAGATATCATTTCTCACTTCTTCTCTATGTACTGAATGTTTAACATTGAACATTGATGGTTATGGGAGTATAGTCTAAGTAAGTGGTGATTTACTTTTAGCCAGACACATAATGAGGCATGCATAGCACAGAAACAAAGGTCCATGTATCCCACCCTGGTAAATTCAGCAACCAGAGTTAATAGGCCATATAAGGTAAGCAACACCCATCTGACCTGGGCTGATCTCAAAAAGCTTAAGCAGCCTCCGACCTATTAGTTCTTGAATGAGAGTCCAAAACTATCCCAGGAAAGGATAACGGCAAACCACTCCTATCCCATTACCAAAAATCCTGCATGGTTGTGTTGATGTAGTCACTGGAGCCAGCCCTGATTTGAAGACCTTTCTTTCTATTTTAAAACACCATTTTAGTAAATTAGAAGTTTGACAGATTGGTCAATCAAATCATGTGTGTCTATTCCTTGCTTAAGTTTCTCCAGCAGGAAGTGGAATTCTCCTTTCTGCTAGTTACCTTCATGCTGGTTATGTTTTCTTATGCATAAGTCAAGGAAAAGACCTTTGCATCATCTCACCTTTGTTTCTTTTCAGAAGGGCAGGAGGAAGGTCTGCCTTGTGCATAGCTGAGGCTGAAGCTTTTCTCCTTGCTGTATTTCTGTCCTACCAACCACAGCTAGTAATAAAAAATCCCCTTGATTGGAATGTCATGGGGAGACTTTGAATAACACCCTCCAGGCCGGGTACTTCGGGCTGACTGATCAGCATCCTCCTCTCATATAACCCACACCTGTCCTTTTTCACAGTTGGATTCCTCTGACTAGAGACCAGATCCCAAGGTCTGTTTGGGCATTTTTATCTTCAGAGAAAAACAAACCGAGTAAGTCCTCAAAGTTCTGCCCTGCAAAAAGATCTGCCAAATCAAACATATGCACGAGTCCAGAGCAACAGGAAGTTCTTGCTATAGTGTTCAGGGTCAGCTTGCCTTCTCCTTTTACAATGAGGACAGATTGTGTAATGTATCTTTAAATGGTTTTGGCGGGAAACAAGCACGTTGCTGATTGGTTAAAGCCGCCGGTTGAACTGTATATAAGGAGAGGTTTTTCCCCAGCCTGGTTGCTGGGTTCACCATATATTAAAGAGCTGTTGTCACTACCCTGGTCTCCAGCCTCGTTACTTCCCGAACTTAACACTGGCGACGAAGGTGGGATTTCGAGGCTAAGAGCACCAGGAGCAGGCTGAGCACGGAAGAACCGAACCCAGCAAACTCAGGGCAGAAGCGGAGATGGCCAGCTACACTCCGCCCGCACCGTTTGACCCAGCCAGGAGAAATGGGGAGCGTACATGACCCGTTTGAGAGCTTCCTAGAGGCAAACGAACTGCAAGGAGTTCCAGACAACCGCAAAAGGGCATATTTCCTGAGCCACTGCGGTCCCGAGGTCATCGACATCGCGGAAGCCCTGGCAGAGCCAACGCCGGTACAGTCGGTATCGTGGCAAACTCTGCAAAATCTATTGAAGAACCATTTCGCGCCAACACCGTCCAAATACATACGGCGTTTTGAATTTGGAGAGCACAGACAGCAAGAGGGCGAATCCATCAGCGATTACATGGCCGCCCTGCGAAAAGCCTCCAAGGACTGTGGGTACCGAGACTTGGATGAGGAGCTGTTAGAGCAACTCATCCGTGGGGTCAGAGACATTCGTTTGTGGAGGCGGCTGCTATCAAAAAGCAATCTAACGCTGGCAAACGCTCTGGACGAAGCCAGAGCTCATGAGATGTCCACCCAAGCGGCGGAAACCCTACAAAAGCCACTCACGCCAACGGCGAGCGCGAGCGCGAAATCAACCCTGGTCCACCATGAAGAAATCCAGACCGAATCAGATGGCGAGGATGAGGAAGGAGTTTGCCTCACCGAGAGAAGGGGCAAAGAAGACCGGGATGAATGCGGAAGTTGCGGAGGGCAACACCAGCGTCAACGATGCAAGTTCAAGGGCGCTACATGTCGGTGCGAGAAGAAGGGCACCTGGCTCAAGTCTGTCGAGCACCCCAACCTTCCCGAAAATTCAAACCAACCAATCAGAGCGCAGGATCGGCAAGGCGACCCGCGATTGGCCAAAACAAAAGGGGCGCGAACTCAAATCGAACGACCGTGATCATAGGCCGTGCAGCAACCCGCGTCGAGAAGAAAATCTTCACTAAACCGAAAATCGAAGGAGTGCCGTGCCGACTAGAAGTGGACACCGGGTCAGCGATCACAATCATGTCCTGGGACACTTTTGCAGCTTTGCGAGAATCGCCAAACGCAAACTGCAAACACAGCGGCTACGAGTTCACGACTACCAAGGGAATCGCATCCCTGTTCGAGGACCACCTCCGTCCGCGTCGATACGGACCACACAAGAAGACCCTGCCCATCACGATAGTCGAAGGGACCCTGCCAAGTTTGTTGGGACTAGACTGGTTCCGTGCATTGGGCATGGGAGTGACTGGCATCTACAGAAGTGACTTTAACCTAAAGACACACTCATGAACGAGTTCAAGATGTCTTCAAGGACTGCCTGGGCAAGTACAAGGGACCCCTATTTCCTTCAATTTAGACCCCAGGTAGCCCCATTAGGTTAAAGGCAAGGAGAGTCCTTTGCCCTTAAACCCAAGATTGACAAGGAGATAGACAAGCTCATCAGTCAGGGATTCTGGTGCCAGTCGATCACGCAAAGTGGGAGACGCCAATCGTCACCCAGTGAAACCAGATGGGTCAGTTAGAATCTGCGCTGACTACAAGGCGGCGTTAAACAAAGCCTTGCAAAAAGCGCTTACCGGTCCCGTGGTGCAACACTTGCTGCACTCGCTGGGGCAAGGGCACGTTTTTGCCAAGTTAGATCTGGCCCAAGCCTATCAACAACTGCCCGTAGACGCCAACACAGCCGAAGCCCAGACAATTGTGACTCACAGAGGTGCTTTCAAGTGTACCCGGTTACAGTTCGGGGTGAGTGTGGCTCCTGGGCTATTCAAAATTTAATGGGCGACTTCTGCAAGGGCTCCGGGGTAGTCCCCTATTTCGATGATGTATTGGTATCAGCCGAAAATTTAGAAGAATTGGGAGAACGTTTGAGAAAAGTTCTGGGAATTTTCCGGTCAGCCGGTCTAAAGGTTAAAGTGAACAAATGCCAAATAGGGGTAGAATCTGTAGAGTTCTTGGGCTACAGAATAGACAAGGAAGGAATCCACCCACTGAAAGCAAGGTCAAGGCAATAAGAAAGGCTCCAGCGCCTAAAAACAAAGCAGAGCTACAGGCATTCCTGGGTCTAGTGAACTTTTACGGTCTTTTGAAAAATAAGGCAACCGTTGCGAGCCGCTACATAAGTTACTGGGAAAGAATACTGTTTGGTCTTGGGGAAAGTCGGAAGCTAGGGCTTTCAAGCAGTAAAACATCTACTATCAGCGATAGTTTACTCATACAGTATCATAGCTCATTGCCATTGGTATTAGTTTGCGATGCTTCCCCTTACGGGTGGGGCTGTGCTCAGCCACAGGCTTCCAAATGGCACAGAAGCCCCAATAGCCTTCTACTCCAGAACGATGTCCTCGACAGAGAGGAACTATAGTCAGTTGGATAAGGAAGCTCTCGCTATAGTGTCAGGGGTAAAAAAGTTTCACGAATACGTTTTTGGGAGAGACTTTGAAATTGTTACGGACCATAGACCACTGTTAGGGTTACTGGCGGGGGACCGCCCAACGCCCGTGGAACTTTCGCCCCGATTGACCCGATGGACTATCTTTTTAGCCGCCTACTCCTACAAACTGTGGCATCGACCGGGAAAAGAGTTGGGGCATGCGGACGCATTAAGCAGATGCCCACTACCAGGGGCGATCGAGGACCCCACCCCGGGGACGCCCATACTGTTGATTGACTTTCTGGACTCTGGCCCAGTCACATCTAAGGAGGTGGCTCGGGCGTCATACCGGGACATTATTCTGAGAACTGTACTTGGTTGGGTACAAAGAGGGTGGCCCGCTGCGCCGGGCGAGCGTTTTAAAGAGTTTGTAAAGAAACGTGGGGAACTGTCGGCTCAAGGGGGGTGCCTGCTATGGGGGGATTGAGTGGTGATCCCAGAGAAATTGAGGAAAAGGGTGTTGGATCTCCTCCACGAGGGGCACCCGGGGATCGTAAGGATGAAGGGTCTAGCGAGAAGCTATGTGTGGTGGCCCTTAATGGACTCAGAAATTGCTGAAAGGGTAGGGAAATGTCAGGCCTGCCAAGAGTCCAGACCGCTACCCCCAACGGCCCCGGTTCGGGAATGGGAGAGACCCCAGGGGCCCTGGTCTAGAATACACATTGATTTTGCCGGCCCCTTCCACGGCCAAACCTTCCTGGTAGTAGTAGATGCCTACTCCAAATGGCTGGAAATCATTCTCATGAGATCCATGACAGCCGAGGCCGTGATCTCAGTCCTACGGCACCTATTTGTAACCCATGGGTTGCCCGACACGCTAGTTTCCGATAACGGCCCGCAATTCACGGCAACCCAATTTGAGGAGTACTTGGCAGAAGAGGGCATCCGACATGCCCTCTCGGCGCCTTTCCACCCTGCGACGAATGGCCTTGCAGGCGTTCCGTCCGGGCGCAAAGAGGCATTGTCAGACTTAAGCCAGGCGACTGGCAAACAAAAATCGATGTTTTCCTGGCCGTCCAACACAGAACCCCCTGTGTCACAACCGGCAGAAGCCCAGCCGAATTATTAATGGGCCGAAAGCTCAGGTGCCCCCTAGACCGTCTAAATCCAAACTATACGCCGGAGGGTTACAAGGGGGAAATAGGAAAAACAAGAGAAATGGACATAGGCGACCGAGTGTGGGCACACAACTATGGTGAAGGCCCAACCTGGATAGCAGGACAAATCCTAAACAGAACAGGTCCAAAATCATACTTGGTGGAGTTAAAGGACGGCCGAGTATGGAGGCGCCACATAGACCAAATACGAAAACGCATAGCCGAACAATCTGAATTAATCGAAACGGGCCCTGACTATACAATGTTTGATTCCACAGCTGACTCAAACCGAAAAAGCGCAGGACTTATCTGAAATTCCGGAGGTCCAGCGACGCCCACAGGTTCCAGTAGAAAACAGCAGGGACGACTCTGCTAATAATCCAGGGCCGGATGGCCTAGAGAAGGAGCTGAGAGGAGCAAACAGCCCCTCCGGTCAGCTCGACCCACTCCCAGGGAATGTACTGCGCAGGTCCGAAAGAGTCAGGAGACGCCCAGTCTATTTGCGTGATTACGTTGAAAAATAATATGTAAATATCATGTAAATATGGGTAAAGTGTTTTCTGGGGGGAAGGAGTGTAATGTATCTTTAAATGGTTTTGGCGGGAAACAAGCACGTTGCTGATTGGTTAAAGCCGCAGGTTGAACTGTATATAAGGAGAGGTTTTTCCCCAGCCTGGTTGCTGGGTTCACCATATATTAAAGAGCTGTTGTCACTACCCTGGTCTCCAGCCTCGTTACTTCCCGAACTTAACAGATTGAGGGGTGGTAACAAAACAAAGGAAAGACAAAACAAAACAAACAGAGGAAAGGCAGAAAGCTAGCACGAGTTAGAAGCCACAGTTCCCCTTCTAAGCACATCAGAGGCTGGATATTCTCAGTGCTGACATTAATGTGCCTTTCTGCCTTCCAGAGATGTGAGGCAAGTATTCAAACAGATATTTTAAAAAAAAACCTCACAAAAACCACCGGTTTGTTTGTGTAGGGTATTTGTCTTCTTTATCATCTGATAACCTTTGAATTTCAAGTTTCCCTAATTGGCTCACCGGGTTTAACATTAGCAGTACTTTGAACGTATTTCATAATGATCATATGATTGATAACCTGACATTGCACAGCATATATATGGATGCCCAAACTCTTCCATGAATGTTCACACGTTGGGCACTCCACTTCCTTCTTCACCACCTCCTTATACTTCTAAACATCTAATCAAGTGCATTATAATAACCCTAAAAAGACTAACTTAGTCTTTATTCACTTTCTCAGCTTGTAACTTGATTGTGGCCAATCACGAGCTTTTTGTAGCATCGCCAAAAAATTTTTTTACTAGTCTACCATGGGTACTGTTTATTGCTATTAAGAATAAAGAAACTGCTTGGCTGTTTTGGATCAGCATATTTGTCTGTAGCTTGCTTATCACTGTGCCATTATCTTATCATATCATATCATTCCAACACTATTAGAACTGAGTTGTACCCTGAAGAAACCATGTTTTGCCAATGTACAGTTTAGCTTGGCTCCCTACCAAAGTCAGCGATGAGGGAGTTTTGCCTAGGAAGGATTAAGCTTCTATGCCAAATCTCTGGGCATCTCACAAAGCCCAATTATCAGAAGTGGCAAAACTACATCATCCCACAAAAGCAAGTCAACAGGCATTTCATCATGCCAAGTATAGAATCGCTTCCAAAGTCCTGCTTTAAAATTCAAAAAAATGCCGTATTCTTCCTTCATGCTGGCTCTATTGGTATTTTTGCATGACTAAATGTTCCTTCAGCCTCTCAATAAATACAATTTAATTCTATGCAAGTTCATGAATGAGGCTGGGAAGGACCTTACCAAGAGTTAATCATCCTTATAGCAGTTGAAACAAAGATCTGAAAATGAGCTGTAATAAATCCTCAGTTAGGAAGTATTTTCCTAATTCACTAACAGAAATTCGTAATTTGCTAATGATTTAGTTCATTAACCTTGAGTCATTCCTGGCTTTGTCATTCCTGCTCAGGTGCTGATGAAGCCTAAAACAGCATTGGAGATGACTGAACACTTTACCAAGGTATCCTGGATAAATAATATAATATAATATAATTGTTTTATTGGCCAAGTGTGATTGGACACACAAGGAATTTGTCTTGGTGCAGATGCTCTCAGTGTACATAAAAGAAAAGATACGTTCATCAAGGTACAACATTTACAACACAATTGATGGTCAATATATCAATATAAATCATAAGGATTGCCAGCAACAAGTTATAGTCATACAGTCATAAGTGGAAAGATTGGTGATGGGAACTATGAAACGATTAATAGTAGTGCAGATTTAGTAAATAGTTTGACAGTATTGAGGGAATTATTTGTTTAGCAGAGTGATGGCCTTCGGGGAAAAAACTGTTCTTGTGTCTAGTTGTTCTGGTGTGCAGTGCTCTATAGCGTCGTTTTGATGGTAGGAGTTGAAACAGTTTATGTCCTGGATGTGAGGAATCTGTAAATATTTTCACGGCCCTCTTCTTGATACGTGCAGTATACAGGTCCTCAGTGGAAGGCAGGTTGGTAGCAATTATTTTTTCTGCAGTTCTAATTATCCTCTGAAGTCTGTGTCTGTCTTGTTGGGTTGCAGAACCGAACCAGACAGTTATAGAGGTGCAAATGACAGACTTCTAATCATTTTTCAAATTGTGGTGTTATTTTATTTTACATGTGTATCCCTTACTTATTACTTTAATTTCCCAGAGCAATTATGTTCATGATATTAGTTTTAAGTAACAGAGTTATTATCTATATTATAAGATGTATTATAATGTGCCAAAATTTCATGATATACTTATGTTTCCCAAGAGAATCAAAGGAATTTACAATTTAAAAGAATATCAAAGCCTCTCTTCAAAATTGGAGAATTGTACTGTACTTTTATTCATTTATTGACCAATTGACCTGTCAGTTTATTTGCTTTTGCTTTATGAATAACTTCCCTTCCAGTAATAACAAAAGGAATTCTCAAAACAAATGCAAAGATTGCGTTTCAGTGTCATATAAACATCAACTATCGTCTGCATTAACAATTAAGAGGAAATACATATGCAGAAAGAGAATAATCTATAAAAATTAAAAAGTGGGAAAGCGTCATAGTAAAAACACAGGAAGAGAATTGGACGAGTGGAATTCAAGATCTTCTTTTTGCACTTCTGTCAAAATTAAATAGGAATTGTTAATTAGCAAGAACAGTGGTAGTGTGTATGAGTTTTTGTCAGCTTTCCAGACTTTTAGATTTATTATTGGGAGGAATAGCTACAATGACAGGTGTAAGTTGTGTTTCCTATTTTTATTGGCATTACTGGTCTGTTACGTCTTTGTTCTGGGAAAATCTGTATAGGCGAGAGACTTGCAGAGGGCAAGAATAAAAACCTCAAGGTAGCTTGCCCAGCTATCTTTCCTTCCACAATTGGAATTCATGGCTTGTTTGTTCTCTACCTTGGGCTGAAAGGAGATGGCCTTTGCAGTGTGTAAATCATGAGAATGCCACATAAATGCAAATCCCGTCCTATTTTCAGGTCACCACTCTAATTATGCAACCCATGAGGGAACCTTAAAATGGGCTGGTCTGTAGCCTTGGTGAGAAATATGATCCAATCTTGAATCATCCTTGCCTCAAAATAGATTAGCAGGCTAATTTATAAACTGGGTATTCTCATGGTGGCTTTTTTGTTTTGAAATTCTCTCTCAAAACCTGGCTATTATGGTGTATTGCTAAGTTTCAGTCAAACAGCCATGAATTCAAAAGATTTTCCTTTTATTATTTTATTTATTTATTTATTTATTTTTGTCACAACATCATACAAAAAGATTATATGGTATATACACATATAAACATATATAGGAAGAAGAAAAGAAAAACAATAGGACAGGAACGGTAGGCACGTTTGTGCGCTTATGCACGCCCCTTATGGTCCTCTTAGGTCAATAGTAGAAAGTTTTTGGTTAAAGCTTTTAGGATTATGGGAAGAGACCACAGAGTGAGGTAAAGTATTCCAAGCACTGATGATTCTGTTGCAGAAGTCATATTTTCTGCAATCTAGATTAAAGCGGTTAACATTAAGTTTAAATCTATTGGTTGCCCTTGTATTATTGCAATTAAAGCTGAAGTAGTCTTTGACAGGAAGGACATTACAATAGATGATTCTGTGAGTTAAACTTAGGTCTTGTCGAAGGCGACGGAGTTCCAAGTTTTCTAAGCCTAGGATTTCAAGTCTGGTGGGATAAGGTATTTTGTTGTTTTCAGAGGAATGGAGAACTCTTCTTGTAAAATATTTCTGGACACGTTCAATTGTATTGATGTCAGAGATGTGGTGAGGGTTCCAAACAGGTGAGCTCCAACCTTGACCTTTTTTGGCTTAAAATCATCCTAAAACCTCTGCCCATTATCCCATTTTAGCTCAGCGACTCAAAATCCATGCTGGGTTCTTACATCACTATAATATATGAGCAGATAAGTTTGGTAATGATACAAGTATACAATTCTGCTACAACTGGGGACCACATTAAAAAAATACTAGTGTTTTCAGCTACACTATTGGGTCACAATATTAGTGATGCACTAATGCCTCCAGAAAAGGCAAGATCAGAATTTTCAGCCTAAATTGATGCAATTTTTTGCTATTGTGTAGGAGACTGGTCAATGAAGGAAGCTAGGAGCCTTCAATATAAAGGTAAAGGTTTCCCTGACAGTCGTGTCCAACTGAAGGACATGGTTCTCATCTCCATTTCTTGGCTGAATGAGCCAGCATTGTCCTAAGACAATTTCCGTGGTCATGTGGCCTGCATGAACATATGCCAAACCTTTGGTGCACGGAACACTATTACCTTCCCACCAAAGTGTTATCTATCAATCTACTTGCATTTGCATGCTTTCAAATTGCTAGGTGGGTAGGAGGACTTCATTCAAGCCAAAGCTTAATACAATTATTTCCATGCAAAGTTTTTAAAGGAAGAGATGAAGCATGCCTGCCAATTTTTGTGTTTTAAATTGTACTTAGCTGGAGGGATCCCACAGCGGCTGAGGATAACAAAACCACACATGGAAGCTGAATGCAACCTGTCCAACATCAGACGGTACACTCAAAATGCTATGATGCAATAGAGTGTATGAACCCAGCCTAAAATTTTCCTAAGTATCTCTTATGGAATCTGGTAGGGATTGGTTTTCTATCATGCAAGCACCAACATTTCTCTGGAATTTGTTAACATAATACTTTCTTATGTTTCTTCACTGCACCCTCCTTTTTACTCTTTCTCAGAGTATTCCTCAAGTTTTGAGTCTACTTGGCAAAGTTATGTGCCCAAAATATACTAGCATGGGCAATCTAGACAAGTGTGACATCACACTTGAGCCTCTGGTGGCTCAACAGACTAATGCAGTCTGTTATTAACACAGCTGCTTGCAATTACTGCAGGTTCAAGTCCCACCAGGCCCAAGGTTGACTCAGCCTTCCATCCTTTAAAAGGTAGGTAAAATGAGGACCCAGATTGTTGGGGGCAATAAGTTGACTTTGTATATAATATACAAATGGATGAAGACTATTGCTTAACACAATGTAAGCCGCCCTGAGTCTTCGGAGAAGGGCGGGATATAAATTCAAAATAAAAAAACAAAACTCCTGTGCTTTCCTCCCATTTACAGTATTCTCCTCTAAACTTAATTATAATTTCTGGGAATTATTTAACTTAGAATGATTTATTGCAGTAGCCCCCAATCTTTTGGGCCTGCATCCCAAGGATGGCGCTTCACTTGTTTGCCTGGCCCAATTGCTAGCATGCCATGGACTAGTGCCAGTCCATAGACCGGGGGTTGGGAACTCCTGCTTTATTGTAAAGGTAAAGGTTCCCCTCACACATATGTGCTAGTCCTTCCCAACTCATCTCCGTTTCAAAGCCGAAGAGCCAGCGCTGTCCAAAGACATCTCCATGGTCATGTGGCCAGCATGACTAAATGCCAAAGATGCACAGAACATTGTTACCTTCCCACCAAAGGTAGTCCCAGTTTTTCTACTTGCATTTTTACGTGCTTTCGAACTGCTAGATTGGCAGACACTGGGTCAAGCAACAGGAGCTCACCGCATTATGCGGCACCAGGGATTCGAACCGCTGAACTGCCGACCTTTCAGTTGACAAGCTCAGCATCTTAGCCCCTGAGCCACCATGTCCCTTTATTGTAAGACCACTTTAAAATCAATAAAAATTAAAAACTGCTATAGAGCATCAGAAAAGGCAGAAATACAATGTTTCAAAGTGATAAAATGAGTACATTTTCCAAAAGTAATAATCCACCTTAATATGGGAACAAGGTTGTGTAAAATCCCAACTACTTCAACCATTGTTTTTGAACTTGGATTGACAAATGCAGGTGAAAAAAAGTCGTCTCATTTTGCCACAGCTACTATAACTCAAAGCAGAATAACTGAGAAATGCATTGGCAATTAGGAAGCGAAGAGAAGTTTGGCCCATGACATCCCAGTCAAGTTCATTTTTGAAAATACAAGGAGACATAAAAGGAGAGAATGGACTTCTCATTGACTTTCTTTTACCTGAGAAGGAAGAATTTCATTGAGCCAATTTTTCTAATCTTGAGCCATCCATATTATTGGATTACAACTCCCAGAGCTCCCAGTCAGTATTGTCAATAGCTTGCTATCTGTGAATGACAGGATTGGTCTTCTAACACCTGGGTGGAAGAACTGGCTGGCAATCAGGAGGTCTGCCAATGTTCTGCCATCTTGTCATAGGTAAAGCCAGTGAGAGTTTAATACGTTTGCTTGCCTTTTCTGTTTCCTGTATTTTAACTTTATTCCAAAAAATAAAAGGACATTCCACAGAGAGCTTTTCATAACCTGAATGAGTCTTCTTATGCTTTCCAAGCAAGCACTTCATCAGCTACATATTGTGCTCTGCCAAGTGCTTGACAACACTCCTGTTTTTGCAGTCTCAGGCAAGCCGTTAAAGCAGGAAGTTTATCAAATCCCTGGTGGGCTGCCATACATGAGTAGCATACTTCATTTAGCTTGATGGTTAAAGGGAGCAGCTTTTCAATGTTGCATTCATCAGTATAGTTCTGTTGTGGTCCGCCAGCAGCCTGCAGAGCTGGCAGCGAAGTTGGACAGTGAGGAGGCTGTGGAGGACCATGAGCCAGTCCTGGAGTCAGGGGAAGGCCTGGACAGGGCTCTGCATCAGAGGCAGAGATGGGGCCAGGGCCACCTGGGAGTGATGCACACACTCCAGAGGCTCCAGAGGTGGACAGCAAAGAGGCAGAGGAATAGGAGGAGCCTGTTCCTAGTGCACGCAGGTGAAGAGCTGCCAGAAAGCAAGAGCAGCTAAAGTAAAAAGGACGACTCGGGAGTAAGGCCAGGAGATGATTGGCCCCTCCCATAAGGCTTAAAAGAGCAGCAACGGCTCTTGGGTTCTTTGTAGGAAAGCAATATTGCTACAATTGCTTCTTGTCTCCTGTTTCTGAACTTTGGGGGGGGGGGTTGCCAAGAAAAGCCTTTGGCAGAGTGCCAAGGAAGATAAAGGTTTGTGATAAGGCCAAAGGACTTTTGTTTTGGACTTAATTTGGACTAAGCTGAAAATGAAGTAGTTCTCAGCTGTTCTAATAAAATATGTTTGTTTAGGACTGATTCTGTCTGATAATAACTACTTGGGCCTAGGTCACAACAAGTTCATCAAAGTGTCTCTCATTATACCCCATGTCCACTGAGGATAATTCCTGGGCTTGGTACCATTCTGATTGGGACATGGGATTCAACATAACTGGAGGTCGAGGAAGGATGAAGAGTTGCATCTTTTCATACCTATATGTGACATTGTGTCAAAGGGCAGGGCCTGGGTTATTATATCATGGTAATATTTAGTCAATTTGGTAACATCATGGCAGATGCTAATATTAAGGCACTCCTAACCCAAATATTGTATTATTTCCATTAAACTGGCAAACTCCAATTGTCTTATTTCCGCCAACCTCCAATTTTTGACTACAATGCTATCATGGCTGAACTTGTATGAGGAGAAAAAAGAAACAGGGTGAAGAATAATGGCCATACTTGAGTGAAAGAACCAGCTTTGCTGTGTTTCTTTTACTACATAAACTGAACTATCAATAAACCATTTTAGGAGCCTGAAGGTATCTGAAGCCATGAGACTGGATAGATCTAAAGCTGATTCCAAATGGCTTGAATCAGTCTATCTAAACATGCCTTTGTCTCTTTGAATTTATTCAGGCAGTTGACCAAAAGAACTTTGGCAATATATTCACTTTAATTGTGAATTTAAAAACATGATAAACATAGAAAATATAAACTACAATCCTCTAGGCATTTATCTTTGAGCAATTCCTGGTGAATTCAGTTTGGTTTCTGAATAAACATGCACAGGATTTTCACCAGATGTATTTGGGTTCCTGATTGCAATAGAAAACTACATACATTATAATAAATACAATAATCGAGATGACAGCAGTATAGACTCATCTAAATCTATTACATTTGCGGCAGTAGTAACAGTAGTTTTATTTATTAGGCATGTATAACTAAACACAGTGAATAGAATAAGATAACAATTGAAACAATACATTGTAATAAATCATCATGACATAGCACAAAATTAGGAGCCTATAAACTATAAAACCCATAACAGATAATAATAACCCCTATATATTTAAAATGGCAGGTAAGACTTTTTAAATTTTAAATCAACTTTGCGGGGTGGTCATGAAATGTCTCATTCCACATCTAAGCCTGGTGGGAATCTATTCCACAAAACTGGAGCCAGATGCAATAAATAAATAAATAAAAATTAAGTAGGACATGACTATTCTTGTAGTATATGGCAGAACAAAATGACATTGGCCCCATAAACTGACCAAAAATGCAAAGATGTGTGCCAGCATCAGGCCTTTCAAATAACTGGTTGTAATGTGTCAATACAATCTATCTGATATCTTTCTCAAATACCTAAACGTGGTAATGCCTGGCAATAAAAAGAGATACTATTTTTATTATTCTGTAATAGTAAAAAAGAAATAGTATCATTCTACACATAAATTAAAGGGTGGAATGAAATATTGGGTAATCCAGCTATCAAGCCATTATAAAAATTCAACTGTGACACCCAAGCAGGGAATGAACTCAAAGCTTCACCATTTCAATAGTACATACTATTGAATACTGTACTGCAAATGTCCAGTAAATGGATGTAACTGATTAAAACTGGATTTTTTTTCAGTGAAGGTTTTAAGGACAGTCTATCCTTGATTTGCCCCCTCACAGTTGAGGAAACCCATAACTGGAGACCTTGAAACACAGAGGAAGAAATAGATTTGAAAGAACATGTTTGATCTCCTTTATTTATGAGAACAGTGTGGTAGGTTAATGAATAAGAATAAAAAGTGTGCATTGGCAATGACATTTTATATGCAGCTCCAGAAATGATTTGGCTCAGGCTGCCAGGTAACAGGAAGAGCCACTTAACTGATCAGAGGGTAATTATATATCACAGAAGACCCAACATTCAAGGGACAGAGTTTATGGCTTTTTAAAAGCTTTTATGGCTGGGTCCATAAAGGACACTCACCCAAATCAGCCACTAACACTTTGCAAGTCCTTACCATGGAATTGAGCAACACACAGTCTTATGAGTCCCCACCTACCTTGTTTCCCATGAGTCCTTGTATCAAAATAATATAGGCATTACATTAATGGCTTCTTCTCCTTTGGCTAGACAGTCAGCAGTTGGCCTGGCTTTGTTCCTGCAATGAATCAATTTTGGGAGGCTTGTTCTACAACTGCCAAGCTTTGGCGGTGAGGTTTGTAGTGGACATGCCTTTTATTTTAGCAACTCTACACCTCTATCTCATTTCCCTGGAGAACTGACCGTTAATTATTACTTTACTAACTTTTTAAGACTCATAACATTGGTGACTTGAAGAGGGTTGTTAGAGTCATAATTTGTCAGAATTTGGAATTAAAATTCTCCCTCTGTTGTCCTCTTACTGACTTGGTTAGCAGTTAAAACAACCTAATGAATGAATTGGGTGAAGCCAGCTTGTGTCCAGAACAAGAATAAAAACAGCGGCTGGAGAGATGACAACTCAAATGGAAAAGTAACTAGTATTGGAAAGACTAAGCCCCCATATTAATCCCATTTTTATTGAAGGCAGAATTCTGCTTTCAGAGGCTTTATTAAAGAATATGAGCTATTTTGAGAGTCATGAACATAAGCTATTCTGAGAATCTTCTTACACTGGCATTCAACTGATACTTCTTCTAAATCTCTTCTTTGAAGAGTCCTTGCAGGTCAGCTTTGTGTAAATATTTGTATAACCATATCCATCCCATCTGACCGCATCTTTCTTCCCAATTACCCTGGGGGTCACCTTCCACTTACCATGCAAAGATTAATTTTCTGGCTGCCTTTAATGCAACTCAAGGCACAAGGAAAGTTGCTGTAAATGATGGGAGAGGTTGACAGGCACGCTTATGGTGTCACAGATGAGGATACTACAGGACTCAGAAGCCATTCCATAAAGTTCATCCAAGCTGCTCTGGATGCAAAAAGAACTCTAGGCCTCCATGTCTCTAATCTGGAGCACAGGGTTGCTTGAAATCTCAATTATTTATGTGTTCATGCTATGGGTTAATGCTGACTGACACTAAAACACAGCCTAGATTTAGCTTCATAAAAATTTTATCTCCACTATGAACAGCAAGTGTTTCTCTGGTTTCAGTGGATGGAAATGGCCAGCTAGAAAGCTTAGACAAGCCCACCCTTCTGCTAGGCCAAAAATCTTGGAGCTCAGTTACCATGGCAACTGGACATAATTTTTAATTCCCTCCCTGGTTACATCTGCACAGGGAAAAATAAATTTTCTTGCTTTCATAATAACTGTCCATCTACTTGAAGCCAAGGGCCAGGTTCACAGTAATTTTTTTTCCTTGTGATAGAACAAGGTGGATGTACATGGTTGATCTATTCTATAAATGTAATGGTCCCTGAAAATGTAGTGTATCCTGGCAAAATATATTAAATGTCTCATACAGCTGTAGACTGAGCACAACATAAGATATGGAAAGTGAATAGTAGCGCATAGGTTAGTCACTTTCACTGCAAACAAGAGGGACAAAAAACCTATATTAGGATTTAAAACAAAAACATGATGGTACTAGGAAAATGTTTAGTTAGTTCAGGAATACACAAGGTCTTGGTCATCTTTAGGAGAAAATAAAATCTGATGCCATCCATACCCATATTTCATATCTATCAGCTTGGAAAAGTTCGTCCTATTGTAAAGGAGATGGTGAAACAGCCCAGTGAGTTGTTATTTTCAAACCACCCTCATTGGTCCTTCATTTGCAAACACCCTGTTACTTTTTGGTGTCGTTTATACAACTACTATCCTCATTGTAATATGGGCAAGACCATGAAGAAATCAGTCTCCTGCTCCAAAGTAGACATTCATCCCTGTAAACTGATGTTAGACAACCAAGATGCCATAATCAACAGAGAGTAACCATATATATAGGAAATATAGCCATTGCAAAGGTGGATGAGTTGTCATTTTCTACATTTATTTATTTTTTCCAGTTTTTGTGTACATTCCACAAAAACTTTTTTTAAAAGCGATGTCCAGTGAGAATCACCACTACTGGAAATGTTGAAGGATGCTTACCAATATATATTGCTTCTGGCTTTCTCCCATTTGCTGCAGTGAGAAATGAAAATTGTCTGAGAGAGAAGTAGCTTTTTAAGAAATTCCATTTTTTGTGGGACTCCCCCTAGGCACTCTGAGAAAAAGGAAGAGTAAATCTGTCTTCACATTCAGTGGCAGACTGGGAGGAAGTTAGTTTAACCTAAACCAGGGTTCTTCAACCTTGGCAACTTTACCATTTGTAGACTTCAACTCCTAGAATTCCTCAGCCAGCACATGCTAGCTGAGGAATTCTGGGAATTGAAGTCCACAAGTCATAAAGTTGCCAAGGTTGGAGACCCCTGACCTAAACAGCCACAAAACTAGGATTGAAATTAGCCGTCTCTAATCCTATATCTAAATAGGTTTAGTTATTTACATGAAACTAATCCCACTTGTCACTCAGTTAATCACAGAGTCATTGATACAAAATAAAAAAATCATAAGGACCATTTTAAGCCAAACTCCCTGTTCCATTTAGAAATCCAGATAGATAATCTATTCTTGCTTGAACATAGCTAATGAAGGGAAGCCCATCATATTTGATTAATTGATTCCATTATCAAATTGCTATTACGTTATAACATTCAACTGAAATCTCCTTCATGTAACTCAGATTCAGTATTCTATAGCCTGCATTGTAGGAGTTAAGTATTAGCTATCCTAACTGTTGTTTCTATCCACTGATTAACCTCCGTCACCTTAGCCAAGTCATTAATATAAAGGTGAAAACTTTTTTAATGGGCACTCACTTGATATTTCAAGTGGATAAATAAATATTGAGGAGAACTCTTTGGGTGTATTTCTCACCAGTTATAGATTCCAAAGAATGGATATATCATTCAGCTTAAAGTCATTTTAAATCAATTTCTAGAGATTGCATGGACATGCCCATGGCAACAATATAAGTCATGTTCCATTGTCCCCTCCTAGGAGATTTTTTTCAACTTCTCAATCTACTGTAGTGCTGGTTGTTTTACTGGAAGATTGCAAGGAGGAATTATATAGTGGTGCATACCTCTTTTCCTTAGGTACAAAAAACTCCATATGAGTTTATAGTTTCATGTAATGGTTCAGTATTGTAATGCAAAAGTGATCAAACATTTATTTTCCTTGCTAAATTATCATACTTAGGTTGTTTTTCCCTGTCCTTTACCCATAGAACGAAATGATCTTTCTTATCTTCAATCCAGTTAACTTTGTGAAACCTTAATGGTCTTGTTCATGAAAGAAATCCTCAACATTAACCCTTAACCACAGACATACTATTTCAGCCACGCTATTATAGACATGAGGTCATAATGACCTCAGTAGCAAAAAGGCATTTGATGTTTTCATGGTTGGATCTAAAAATTGATGTATAGAGCAGTAAACCAAAAAATGTGTTGATCTCTATCAAATCCACATTGCGCAGCTCATTTTTTGTTTCTCCATCCGTGAACTTCAATCTTTCTTCTCTAATTTTTACCTTGGTTCACTGAATGATGGTGCTAATAATTTCTTTAGAAAACAATAATCCAAATCTCTAGGGGAGTAGGTGAATTTCCAAGATTTCTAGCTGCTGGCCATAGTCTAGGTAATTGCACAACAATATTATGACTAGTGGTTCTGGATCTATTGCTTCCAAAAGATGCAGTGAAACTTAACATAATAACAGAGTTGGAAGGGACCTTGGAGGTCTTCTAGTCCAACCCCCTGCCCAGGCAGGAAACCCTACACCATTTCAAACAAATGGCTATCCAACATTTATATAAATGAGATAAGCCTATTAATTTTGGATTGCTGGGGACAGAAATTTTCTGTATCAATTAATTCTCTGTCCCCACTGTTCAGTTTAAATATTTATCCATAAAATCTGTGAATGTATTGCTAAGTAACTCAGTCCCTCTCTTTGATGGATGCAATCCATCTCTTTTGTACAGTTTTTCATTGGACCAGTTGCAGACATCATGACTAATAAAACCAAGCCTTCCCTTTTACACCACTCCTTTAGCCATAAATTAAACTCCACTACACGCTGGCCTTTACCTTTTTTGTTCCTTATATACTGGTAAAACCTCTGAAAAGATAAGCCTACAATCTATACTACTAAGTTCATATGGAAATCATTCTGCACAGAAAGTACATCCTTTTGGGACAGATCATTTGTGCCAAGATGTATAATAGCATCAACATCACAATACTTACTGGCATTCTTGACTATCTTAAGAATACGCCTCTGCTGGCAGTAGTACCTGGCAGACACCTGACCTCTTTCAAAACCTCCATATCCTCTCCTAAATTTACATCCCTTACAATTGAATCACCAATCAGAAAGTGGCTTCTCTTTTTGGATACCATGCTCTTCTTGTCTGACCGATGTGTAATACCCGATTCACATTTTCCCCTTTCCAAAGTAAGTTCTTCATCTCAGACCATGATCCCCTGCTTGTAGACCATTTGAATTTGTTCTTGCCATATAAATTATTGCATGACATAGATTGTACCTGGTCATCAATTTCATTGGAAGCTTCATCATCTCTCATGTCAGTGGCAGCAGCAGGTTCCTCATCATCCATTACAAAATTTTCAGCACAATCCAATTTCCCTTCACTCAGATCACTCACTGCTTCTCCATACCATTTTAGAACAGTTTCTTTGAAGTTTGGATCACCAAATTGCACTCTTTTTGGCAGAAAACTTGGCCCCAACATTATATAAAAAAATACCTTAACAAAGACCTGCGGTCAAAATAATCAAAACTCAAATTCAAATTTCTCTAGAGAAAACACCAAATAACTGATGCTAAATATACTCTTATTGGTGGGAAAACAAAAGCTATTTGCAACTGGAATGGTCCACTTCTAAAAAATAGGAGTGTTCTGAACATTTTGGAAAACTGATGCGGTCACTATGACTCCAGGTATGTGATTATGGGTTAAACCTTGATGGTCTTATTCTTGGCAGGAGGACAAAGCATTCCAAGATAAAATAGGCTTGTCCCCTTTGTCCTTAGCAAAAATCCAGTGAGATGAGACTATGAAAAGCAAGCATACTAAATTATCATGCAGAATCTACATAAGCTGTTCAGAAAGTTCCAAGGGATAGAACTTTGATGCAGACCTACCTAGAAGGGTGCTGCATATTTCTGAGCCATGAAAGAGCCCACTCCATCATCTCTCTTGCATTTTCTTATTGGAAGAAGGAGATTAAGCCTTTCTTTTTTCATCTTATTGTATTCTTATGAGAATACAAAAGACTATTCCTGAATATACTTTTATTGATACGTTGTTTTCTTCTATTGCCTTAGAAAAGCCTTAAACACTTATACTGTGGGATGATTGCTTCTGAGTTAAAAAAAATGTGACTCAAGTCTGCTGGGCTGGAGACAGGATAATATATCTACCTTACACGCTTCATATTTCCTCATGGTCTCCCATTCAAGTATTACCCAGATCCAACCCTGCATACCTTTTCAAGATCAGCCAAGCTTTTTCAAGATCACCACTAGCTTTACTTAATGAACTTGTTAATGAGAACATCATGGGTATCTTTTCAAATGCTTCTCTGAAAGACATGTTCTGACTACATGTTCCTACAATCTTGTAAACTAATTATCCAATCAAAACATGAAATAAAATGAGTCTGACAGGACTATTTTTTTTAAAAAAAAACAATTTTAATAATCATATTATTTTCAATTTGCTTTCAAATTTATCTGTTTATTATACATCGAGGAATATCCTCTGTTATCTATGTTAATATTTTTATAGTTCTGGATTTTTCCTTTTTTGAAAATTGGGATATTTGCCCATCTCCATATATGATATGTATTTCATATTTCATATTTCTGGATTTCTCAGAGATGAGACACAAGTTCCTTCAAAATCCTATGATACAACCTATTTGATTTCGGAGCTTGTACTCACTCAAGATACAAAAAACATAATTAAGGAAAATGTTGATTAAGTTCCTAATTACCCTTTTGGCACATGCAGAGAGCAACTGACATATATATTTCCTTATCTTCTTTTCATAGTTTCTTTTAAGGAGAAAGGGGAAATTATTAGGAAAGTAATGTATATTGTATGTTTTTTCACATTATAGCATTGTAATATTGTTCTCTACTAGCATCAAAATAGTTTTATATTTATCCAAGAACAATTTAATGGAGCCATAGTAAAAGCATGAAGGTCTATAATGGTCATCATAGCAAAAAGACAGTTGGAGACAGATATAACTAAATTCTCTGTCTCGTAGAGATGTAAAGTTTTCAAGTAAGACTGAGAAAAACTCTAATGATAAAGCTGACAATGTAGAACAAGCTTGTTCTGGATGACAAGTATAAATTCTCCTAAAAGGTTTTGCTTTGTAACTACTGCACAAACTTTTAAGACATGTTTGCCAAGTTCGGGAAAGCCAGTGTAAAAAATAATGGCGTTAGTGGCTATCATTGCTTTTTATTGCCCCCCCCCTCCTAAAATCAGAAAATATTCACTAGTAGTCATAATGATTCCAGATGCATCTTTCCATCCATAACTTCTTTCCAAAATCTGATAAAGCAATACATTGATAGCAAGTTACCAGAATTGCAGTAACAATTTGCTAGACTGTTTGGAAAGTTTTCACTTATATCTCCTATTCGGTTCGGCTGGGATGGATGATGGTATACAATTGGAAAATCCATTTGAAAGCGTCTGGATAGGAAGCAGACTGAGTACATACATTTCACAGCCCAGTTTAGCAAGAGGAAACATGATGGCGATGACAGGAATTTGGAGAGAGAATCTCAGAATCAATCAGGTCTCAGAATCTGCCTCATCTGTCTCATCATGCCATCACATAAACAACATGTACCTGAAAAGACCCCAAATCTCCATCTCTGCAGTATTGGGAAGATGTCTGGAAAATAAGACAGCACAATCATTGTCTCTATTGGAGAATGCCTTCTAATAACAAGAAACACTTTTTGAAAAAAAATATTCCTGGTTGGATATATAATGATTACCCAACTGGTAGCTGGCCAAGCATGAGCTTTGCAACTTATCAGTGCTCTGACAGTGCCAATCAGCCACAGACTGAAGGGCCAGAAGCGCCTTACAAGTCCTAGGTAGTGCCTGCTAAAAGAGCATACATTTTTATGCTAAGTACATTTCTGTAGCAAGCTGTGCATTTTTTGGCCATGCGATAACCATGCTAATCAGGTTATTCAATTCACAAAAAGCCTCTCAAGGATTTGTAATATTACACTCATATTTGAGGAGGGGGGGAGGAAACTCCCACTTGAACTCTATTATTTATGGCACTCTTACAGCACAATCTCATTATGTAGGCAACAGTGAGGTTCTTTAGTACAATATAGTGCCTGGAAACCCTTTTATCCCCATCCACCTAGCAGCCAGCCTCCTGTGAGTTGCCATATTGTGAATATTAAAGACTGAGACATAATGGCCCCCAAAGAATATCTTTTCCAATTAGCTCACTGGTTGCCAGCATCAGGTGTACTGAATTAGTAAGATTGGCTTGTAATACATTTCTTTGAAGTCCTCATTAATCCTGTGCTTGGATTTGAACTTTGGATGTGTTTCCCTGTCAAATCTGGATTTTTGTAATGTCAAAACAACTGATTAGCTCTCCTCAGCTTGAAGGAAGTGGAAAGGGGAGAGCAGAAGAGGGTAGCGGGGAGGGTGTTGGATTTCATGAAAAGGCTTATTTGCCTACTCATTTAGCATGACCAAATGGGAGACTAGCCAAGAAGGGCAATGCACTGGCAGCAGTCCAGAGTTCCTGTCTTGTTAGGGATTTCCATAGCAAATGGCAAAGCTGCCCTCATACTAATAGCCAGCCAGCCAGGCAATTTAGTTGGCTTCCACTAAAAATAGGGCAGTATCCCACAAGCCTTTACAGCAAGCAGCTTCAAATCACGATGGCATTGTTTAGAGTACCAGAAGTCTTCCTCCGGGTATGCATAATCAAATGCAAAGAGTCACTCCAAAGAGGGCCACCTGCCAACTAATCTGCCTGCAGAAAAAATGATTTGTCCTTTCCAAAATATGAGAACCAGCCACACTCAAGGGCCTGAGAGACTAGCTTTGTAGTATATCTCAGTAAGTTCCATCTACCTTGTGTCAACCTGTCCAATATAATGAGGAAAAGAAAGAAATGGTTGGTGGAAATCCAAGGGCTACAAGTTATTACCACAAACAGAGCAAAGTGGGGAGGTTTTATCCCCCAGTCACCAAAAGTTCAAGCTGACTTTAATAGTGTAATGACCACTTGATGTTCAGATTAGCAAGCTAGCAGAGTACTATAATAGATAGCATGGTGTGTGTGTGTTAATGTTGAAAATGCTTTTCTAACTATGCTAGTACTTTGATGGGAGACCACTTGGAAGTCCCAAGGCAGTAACCTAAATTAGGAAGTTGAGGGGACTAATTGTTTCATAGTTCCCATCACCAATCTCTTTCCACTTATGACTGTATGATTATAACTTGTTGCTGGCAATCCTTATGATTTATATTGATATATTGATAATCAATTGTGTTGTAAATGTTGTACCTTGATGAACGTATCTTTTCTTTTATGTACACTGAGAGCATATGCACCAAGACAAATTCCTTGTGTGTCCAATCACACTTGGCCAATAAAATTCTATTCTATTCTATTCTATTCTATTCTATTCTATTCTATTCTATTCTATAAGAGGGGGATTGCATATATTTATATAATACCTCCAAAGAGAGAGTTGAAAGAAAGATGGGAATCAGAAGAATTTAATGCTAAACTCCTTATGGAAGTATTTAAGAAAAAAGTTTTCCAAGATACATGATGTGCTACAAGAGATAAATGAGAAATTAGATTAAAAAGTTTGAAGTATTAGCAACAGAGTTAACATTGAAAGATGTTATATATATTTGGGTCTTTTCCCATGTAAGGTTGAGAGTATCTTGGTGACGTTTCGATGAGGTCTCACTCATCATCTTCAGGCTGGTGCTTACGGCTTCGTGCTTGTGCGAGCAAAGCATAGTCAGAGCTGCCATCTCTCTATAAATACTGGTGAGGAGATGTGGAGTGTTGGCTTTGTTGCTGTAAACAGGTTGGTTGGCTATGTGGTTGCATCTTGATTGGTAGGTGGAGTGGATGTTTGCAGATTAGTCGGCTGTTTTGTAGCATCCTGTGTGGGTGTGGTCCTAGTTGTGTGCCTATTAGTCTTCTGTGTTGTAACAACCTGGGTAATGGGCTGTGTGGAAATGTCCTGAGTTCTGGTAATGTGACCTCCTAAGTCTTGTGCTGTAACATCCCGGGTGGTTGGTTGTGGTGTAATGTCCTGAGCTTTGGTGTTGTGACCTCTTGAGTTCTGTGATGTAATGTCCGGAGCAAATGGCTGTGATGCAGCATCCCAGGTTTTGGTTTGGCTCCGAGTTTGAGGTCTTGTCATGTGTTCATGGCATGTGTCGTTTTGCTTTGTGTGGGGATTGGAGAGGGATGCAGCAGCCTGTGGTGCCAATGTGGTCTGGCTTCTGGATGGTGGTTGTATTTTGTCTGTGGGATGGGTTTGGGTTTGAACCTGGTGAGGGTGATTGGTGGTGGCATCGTGTGTTATCCTGGGTCTGGTGTCAATTTTCCTGTTTTTTCTTTCCATTTTTCCATTTTTCTTTCCATGGAAAGAAAAAACTGGACAACTTCCTCACACATCTTAACAGCCTAAACCCCAAAATACAATTTACTATGGAAATAGAAAGTAACAACCAACTCCCCTTTCTGGGCAACCCAATGTCTCCCTAGGACACACCATCTACCAGGAAAAAAACACACATCACTTAAAAGCACAATCACATCACCACCCTGCACAGATCAACTCCATAGCCAAGACTCTCATCTCCAGAACCAGCCAACAAAGACCACCTGAAAACTGAATTACACACTCTCACAAATGTATTAATCTCTAAGGGATTCCAAAGAAACACAATTACCAACCTAATCCAAAGGGAGACACTGTCCAAGAACCAAGACACAGAACAAGACAACAGCATTGCCCTCCTCCCATACATGAAAGGCACCACAGATAAAATCAGCAAAATTCTCCACAAACACAACATCAAGACAGCCTTCTGCACAGACCAAAAAATAGCCAACATCTTAAGAAACCCCAAAGACAAGATCCAGCTAGAAAACCAAGGAATCTATGAAATACCATGCAAAATCTGCCCAGCCACATACATTGGACAAACTAATAGGAGAATAAATGCACGCATCGCAGAACACAAGAACGCAGTCAGAAAAGAAGAAAAAAACTTCCTCCCTTTTCCAGCACCTTAAAACCACAGGACATGAAATTGATTTTGAAGGAATCAAATTAATCTCCAAAACTGAACACTACAACAAGAGAATAATTATTGAAGCCATCGAAATAGAGAAACACCCCCACAACATGAACAAACATGATGATACCTCCCATCTACCAGACATCTGGAAACTAGCCCTAGTCAAAAAACGAGTCCCAGCCATGAAAATTGACACTGGACCCAGGATAACACACGACGCCACCACCAATCACCCTCACCAGATTCAAACCCAAACCCATCCCACAGACAAAATACAATCACCATTCAGAAGACAGACCACACAACCAACCACCCAGGATGTTACAGCACAAGACTCAGGAGGTCACATTACCAGAACTCAGGACGTTTCCACACAGCCCATTACTCAGGACATTACAACACAAGACTCAGGAGGTCACATTACCAGAACTCAGGACATTTCCACACAGCCCATTACCCAGGTCGTTACAACACAGAAGACTAATGGGCACAGAACTAGGACCACACCCACACAGGATGCTATGAAACAGCCGACTAATCTGCAAACATCCACCTACCAATCAAGATGCAACCACACAGCCAACCAACCTGCTTACAGCAACAAAGCCAACACTCCCCACCTCCCCACCAGTATTTATAGAGAGATGGCAGCTCTGACCATGCTTTGCTCGCACAAGCACGAAGCTGTAAGCACCAGCCTGAAGATGATGCACACACAGAGAGAGAGATACACACTAGATTGGACAAGACAGACAAAAATTAGATTTATTTGGTCTCACTTTATATATTGACTTCAGCTTTATCAACCAAACAAACTGCAGCCTAAAAGCAGAACCTGCCTAGTATTCTCAAACATCTGTAATTAGAAAGAGATATATGTTTAATTTTAAAACATCCCAATTGCAAGGAATGTAATCGGGCTTCTTTGGAGAGCTGCTAAACAACAGCATGCAAAATTGCCAGTCACATTTTGGATGCATGATTGAGAAAAACCAATTTTCATGTTCACAGGACAATTTAAAAACCAACTAGGGGAGGAAGAATATCCAGACTGGGCAATGTGTGGTTGGTGAACCACTTTTTCAGTCCTAAAATGAAAATTTGTAGGACTAAATTTTATCACAAGTGCATCTTTGAAAACCTTGCTCCCATTAAATCATGGTTTGACATTATGGAATGTTGTTTATGCAAATTATTGGTAACCCATTTTTTACAGATAGCAATGGAGATAAGCATAAAATAAAACCAACTTTCTAGAATGAAATATAATTTATAAATAAATATAATTTATTGGCGGGCTTAAGCATCTATTTCTCCTCCTCCTCTTCCTCCTCCTGCTCCTCCTCCTTTTTGATATTACATATTTCATCTATGAACAACAGGTAATACTTCAGCAAGTAGTGTTATTATGTGTCTTGCTTATTTTTAAAAAGTCTTCTAGTTTAAAGATCCTCATAGATCTTTACAGTCAAGAAAATGCTGGGACAATTTTTGGCACCGTCTTTGCAAAATTCTTGAGGCCATGTTCATACTTTCTAAAAATCTCCATGACTCCTAAAGTGGCCTCACTTTTCCATGTCAAAATCAAGGTTCTCACTTTCATCTGGAATGTTGAAGACAAATGAGAGAGTGTGTTTCTGTAACTTTTCTTCCAGCCACCAAAGTCTCTGCAGGTTTTCTCTCTAACCTTTGCTCTCTATTTGATTCTGATAATGACCCTGTGAGCTCTGAGGGCATTCACATACCCGTGTTTTAGAACCAGCATCAGACCTGATTGATCTCTTGTCATCATTTGTTTTGGGGAGCTGATCAGTTTCTGATGCTACTCAGTTTTGTTAGATACTGCACCAAAACTGGTATTTTTGCTTCAATTCCTCCATTTCTATATAATTTGTGGGTAGCCTGATTTCGCATTAATGGAAACTCTTATCTAGCTCTACCTTTGGAGGAATTGAATGCTTTGTTTGTGGTAATCTGAAGTCACATAGCTTCCTATCCTAGGACAGACAATGATGATGATGATGGTGATGATGATGATGATGATGATCTAAACCAGGGCTGTCAAATTCAATTTCATTGAGGGCCGCATCAGGGTTGTGTTTGACCTTGGGGGGGGCGGGGTGAGCATGGCCAAGGTGGGCATGGCCAGCTTGATATCACTCATGTCAGGGGTGCCCATGGTGGCCCAAGCGCTCTGTCAGCAAAAACGGGCTGCCAAGCTCCATTTTCTGCTGTGATGGCTTCTGCAACCCTCTGCCAGTGTAAACAAGCTGGGGAGGGCCACCTGGGGCCCTTGCGAGCTCCATTTTGGGCTGTGATAGCCTCCTGTAGCCCTCTGCCAGTCAAAATGGAGCTGGGGAGGGCTGCCCGCAGCCCTCTTAAGCTCTGTTTTTACTGGCAGAGGCATCATGGGCCAGTTCTTTGCTATTTCCAGGGTGCACATCTAAGCAACCCACAGGCTGGATCCAGCCCCTGGGCTTTGAGTTTAACACCCTTGATCTAAACTAATCAAACAAATGCACATGCAAAATGTTCTTTTAAGAAAAAAAAAATATGTATCTTCATTGGTGTTCTCTGTAATTGAAGATTGGAAAAATCTTGAGGCAGACTAGAAGAGAAACTGAATTTAAGCTTATTTACTACACTGCTAATAACTGCTAAAGTTAAGCTACATTAGTCCTATCACGTGCAGTTTCACATACGGTATATAACAGGATATGTTTCTGCCCATCGCACACTGGATGCTGAAAGGCATTGTAAAATATTAAAAAGTTGATTGCAAAAAAAATATGAATCCTGGAGCCTATGAAAAATATTTCTTCTACCTCTGAAGTGGGAAGAAAATCAGTTGATCCCCTCTTCTTTGTGGCAGCTCCTCAAATATTGGAACTGTGCTATTATGTCACACCTAGTTCTTTTTTTCATTAGACGAGACATATTCAGTACCTGCAACCATTCTTCATATGTTTCAGCCTCCAATCCCCTAATCATCTTTGTTGCTCTTCTCTGCACTCTTTCCAGAGTCTCCACATCTTTTTTACATTGTGGCGACCAAAGCTGGATGCAATATTCCAAGTGTGGCCTTACCAAGGCATCATAAAGTGGTACTAACACTTCACGTGATCTTGATTCTATCCCTCTGTTTATGCAACTTAGGGATTGCATTGGCTTTTTTTTTTTTTTTTTTGGTGACTGCAGCATACTGCTGGCTCAGATTTAAGTGGTTGTTGCTACTATTGAGCCAGATTCCACTTGTTCTAGACCTACACATTTGGTTTTTCTTGCCTAAGTGTAAAACCTTGCTTTTCTCCCACTGAATTTTATTTTGTTACAGATGACAAGTCTTGAGATTCTTCTGGATCTTTAGCCTGTCCTCTGGGGTATTGGACAGCTTGGTGTCATCTGCAAATTTGATGAGTGTTCCTTCTATTCCCTCATCTAAATCAGATCTAAATCATTAATGAAGATATTGAAGAATACAGGGCCTAGGACAGAATCTTGGGGTACTCCACTGCTTACTATATCCATGTAGATGTAGTTCCATTAAGGACTACTTGTTGAGTGTGACTTGTCAGCCAACTTACAGTTATAAACATATACTTTCATGTTTATTTTTCCTACATAAAAGTTTTAATATAAATAATACAGTGTACTTAAAAGTGGCATAACAACCGAAATTGACAAGATAGACCCCTTTGGAGTAGATTTGCAAAGCTGCTACTGCTTAGCTTGTTCTCCTTTTCCCGTCATGACTCTGCCTAATAATAATAAGTAACCAAAGGGAAGCTTGATGGTGATTTATTGGGCTTTGCTCCTTCCACTCTACTGCATATTGTATATTTAAATAGGAAAAGAAAGGGGGAAAATAAAGCTCTCTTTTTTTGTATGTACTTCACTTGCCCATAGCATTTTTGTAAGCCTGGACAGAGCTTCAAAGGGGAGGCGATTTCTCTTCAATGATTCTCTACATCGGGGGTGTCAAACTCAAGGCCTGGGAGCTCGATCTGGATTACGGGGTGCTTGGATCTGGCCTGTGGTGCTGCCCTGGAAACAGTGAAGGACCAGCCTGCAGTGCCTTTGCTCCCGAGCTCCATTTTCGGCTGCGACGGCTTCCTGCAACTCTCTACCAAATTAAATGGAGCTCCATTTTTGCTGTCAGAGAGTTGCAGAAGGCCATCGCAACTGAAAATGGAGCTCAGGAGCCCGTTTTCTCAACACAAATGATGTCTAATTGGACATGCCCCCTGGCCATGCCCCCCCCCACCCGAGGTCAAACACAACCTGCATAAGAGCACAAAAGTGCCTGCCGTTCCTTTTCATTACATTGTTCCCTTTCATTATATCAAATTAATATAGTTATTGCATACTTTTACTTATATATATGTTTTTCTTTTATGATGTGTTGTTGATTTATGTCGATGTCTACTTATACTGTTGTGACAAAATAAAATAAAAAAAATTGAGTTTGACAGATTGCTCTTCATGAAGTATCACCTTAAAGAGGCCTAGTGAAACAATGCACACACATCTTCAGGTTCTGAAGCGAAGTAAAACTGATGCACTAGCTTGCTTCATGTCATTCTGATGACTTTCTCAGACACTTCCAAGTGCAGAAACCTCTTTCCACTCTAGAATGTGCAAGAAGATGTGAGTAGAGTGGTGCAAAATGCCTCAGTGAGGTATAAAGTGTCACCTCTGCACAGTAAAGCATTCACCAAGAAGCAATTATGGTTGCCATATACGGGTCTGAGTCTTAGGAACATAGTCTTTCAGACTGTATATAAAATTAAAATGCCCTGGACAGACTAACTTTCTTAAAATACACTTCATACTTCCTTCCCTCTATTGAAACCCTGTTGAATTTATTCAACTTAATTTTTTTTTCATGCTTTTTATGAAATTTACTCAAAGACTGATTAGTCTTGTTGGATTTGAAGTATGATAAATAAGTAAATAATGAAGTCTGTTCATTATAAGGACAAGTATATACAAGGGTCTCAGGCTGTAGCTCTGTAACCATTTACATGGTGGTAAAGCACGTGGTATTCAATGAGGTTTACTTCTAAGTAAAAGTTAAGTTACAAGATGCAGTATACGGAAGCCCTCCTCTTTCTCATTAAGAAGAGTCTTTTGTGACTACTGTAAAAAAACTGGCATTTCTTGGGATAAAGTATTTTCAGTAGATCAAGTGAAACCAGAAATCATTTGGAGCCTGCCCTGTTGTTTCTGGCCTGTTGCAAAGCCTCTATTTCAGCAAAATTTACAGGCTGCGAGCTGGGGCGAAGGGGGTGCTCTGCAGTTATTTAGTAACTTCTCAGTTCAATGATTTGTGAGGTCAGATGTCTTTGGTACTGCCAATGCTGGGCAGGCTATAAACTACAAAAAAGAAGTGGGGGGGCAGATGCAGAAATACTACCCTGCACCTAGATTTATTTGCAGGATTCAAAAAGCAATGGGTCCCCTATCTTCTCTCCCAGAAAATCCCAAACCTTTTCGATAGCCAGTTTGTATCCATTTTCAGGGTGGGTGATTATGCAGAATATTATATGAAAACCACAGTTCTGATCGATCATATCAGTTTGGGAAGGGGTTTCTTGCTAAAGAAGGGACTTGGAAGGGGTGGAATGAACAGTCATTGGACAGATGTTGATAGGCCAAAAGGGATGGAGAGACAGCAATAGCAATAGAGTTTAGGCTTATATTGCCCCATAGAACTTTACAGCACTCTCTGGGTGGTTTATAATGCATAAGCATTATTTGCATGTTGACCTCAACAATTTGGGTCCTCATTTTACCAACCTCGGAATGATGGAAAGCTGAGTCAACCTGTCAGGATTGAACTCCAGTCTGTGGGCAGAGTTAGCCCGCAATATTGCATTCTAACCATTGCACCACCATGATCTGATGAGAATATTCTTCTGATGCAAGACTGATAAGGGATTGTATTACAGAAACATGTGAAAGAAAGGTGACCCATGATTGCTTGAGCATATTGCCAGCTGTCGGGTTGAACCATTTAGTAAACCAAAGAGAATAAATAGCTGCAGTTGATTCTATTTCTGAATCTCCTTCAAAGATGACAGGACTGCACCCTGGGTGCCTTTGAGGCTGTCCTCTGATGACCCACAATCAAATATAATGGAGGAATCATCCCAATAGAAGTATGGATTCTCATTATTCACCCCTGCAGTTAAAGCTTCTTGGTTTCCCAATATTTCTACAGCCACCATTCTATCACAACTTTCAGAAGACAGAATTATACACCGGTTGTACTTTATACACATTTGGTTCTACTGACTGACTGCCAGAAAAAAAGGATAGGTTGTATATAGAGCAGAGTCAAAACAGAAGTAGCCATTTCAGGCAAAAGATACTGGGACAGAGGGACAAGTGAAGCATCCCTCTGCAAATGCACAGACACAAACAACCTACCTACTTACCATTCTTAACTTCCGTGCCCTTGAGCTGGCAGTATTTGTTTACCACTGCCCTGGACTGTCTGGCTTGCCTAGGTCACCTTCTCCAAGTACATGCCAGGCAGCATGAGCTTCTGAATGAACAAACAGGCAGAGAGGCAGTCTGTTCAGCTGCCCTTGTAGTTCCCATATTCACTGTATTTGTCGGAACAGATAGCAACGAAAAGCTGTCATAAGGAGTGAGCGCCAATGAGATCCTGGAGGTCAGACATTTGTGCATAGTGAAGGATGTTACCCTTCCATTAGTATGATGAAAGTAGATGACTCTTTAATTAGTTGTGCTTGTAGAACTGGACAAAGGAAGATGTCATTCCCAGTAACAAAAGGTCTTGCTTGACCCTCTTGCATTGTTAGGGATGATAGTGGATTTCTTGTGAAGACCTCTATAATGTTCCTCAGAACTGTTCCACCAAAAAGATTTTCCAAATTATAGTCAACCCAAAATATGTATATATTCTACTCCAAAGTGGCATGCTTTGAAATGAAAAACCATTTAAATCCTATGTGTTTAAATCTGGCTTGCAGAGGATTGGCTTCTTCCTAATATAACAAAGAAAAATCCCATATTTTGCATTGCAAATGGTTTTTTTTTTAAAATGAATAAGGGTTAAATATTAAATAGAAACAGAACACTTGACTTGTTCTAAACTGTCCAATTCACAGGGTGAAGGAATAAAACTTTGCGCTAAGCTAGGATTCAGCTGAATAGAATGACCAGCTTCCATTTCACTGGCAAAGCCAAGCCTTCAGGATATGCTTTCATATGGCAGGAATATGTGCCACAAAAAGACTCTCAAATCATTCTTGGCAAAACTATCTACTTAGCTTCCAACTTCTCTGCAGTCTGGCTCTCCAAACAAAAAACCCCCCAAAATCTCCCTTTCTTCCTGGTTTGTGATACTTTATTGGGGCTTCATTTGCAATTTTAAGAGAAATTGAACATAATTAGAAGCAGAGCCTGGCGAGTTTTTGACTGTGCTGCCCTTTTTTATATATGTAGCCTGGAAGATCAAGGCTACTACTGTTCATCTATAGAAGTAAAATCCAAGTCTCCTTTAAACAGAGGCAGTGAGTTATTACATTAAGTCCTGAATGATTCCAAGCAAATTGCTGGCTCTTCATCTCCATTCAGCAATGCATATTTTCTATGGCTAGTTGGCCTTTGTCTTTGGTGATAAACCTGATGTCTAGAATATAAGGAAACTCTTCGAGTGGCTGTGTCTGAATATTGGATGCCTGCAAGGGGCAAGAAGCAATGTGATATCATGCCAAAAGTCAAGGAGAGGATTTTAAGTTCCTTCTAATGCTGAGTTTTTAAAAATGTTTTTAAAGCCATGCCACACTCCTTTGAACAGTGGCTCCCAAGAATCAGTTTATATAGGATAGCTAGAACAAAGAGTGGTGGAAAATCAAGAAAGATCTATCAGAGCCCAGGTCACAAAGAAGAATTGGCAGATACACTTTAAGATTTTTATGGGAAGGTAGTTCTTTAAAATAGGATAGAGATACATCTTCTGGGATTCCTTATAAAGAGAACTATAAAGGAGCAGAGGGATTCCACAGAACCATCTCCACAAGGGCGTGAATGCTGTTAAAGGAAAATGTTTTTATACTGGCCCCCATGGACTCTGGGTACTACATTTAATCTAGCCAAGGTGAAGACCTGACAAAATTTCAAAATTAGAACTGGGGATAGATAAGACAACAAGATACATTCATTTTGGGGAAATCCATGTACCTTAAGACATGTGGGTTATATAATTATGCACATGTGCATAATTTCACATCAGTTTTTAACTCCTGGTGACTGCCTGAACCTGTCCCTGCAGTTTTTTTGGAAAAATCTTTCAAAAGTGGTTTGTCATTGCCTGTTTCTTAGAGCTGAAAGAAAGTGATTGTCATTTAGCTCAGGGGTCTCCAACCTTGGCAACTTTAAGACTTGTGGACTTCAACTCCCAGAATTCTTAAAGTTGCCAAGGTTGGAGACCCCTGATTTAGCTGGTTTTATTTCAAGGAGGGACTAGAACTTGGTCTCCTGGTTTCTAGCCTGGTGCCTTAACTACTACACCAAACTGGCTCTTGCTTAACTGGGAGTCCTGGCATTGCCAAATCCTAATGGCAAAAAAAGTTCTAAGGACTGAAATTTGCTATGGGTTAACCAAGTTTATTTAAAATGGTCTCTGAGAGCCAGTGAAACCAGACCTATAGGAGGAAAAAAAAAATCAATTTTAACCATAAATTAAGGACATAAACTCAAGCTGTGGCAAAACCAAAGCTGTCTCTAACTATAATGTGGTATTCTTAATGCATCTTACAACTACAAGGACAGCTCTTGCACATTTAGAATAGACAGCTTCCAGGATATTAAACTCTGAAAAAAACAAACCTGAACACAATAAAGAAGCTGAGAAACAACCTTTGCAGGAAAAAAAAAAACCCAGAAATAAAACATGCCTCCTTTGAATGGAAGAATCCTAAGAGATAGCTGTGGAGCTACACTGGACAATATTTGCCCCAAAAATGAAATGTGTATTCCAAGATAAGAAAGCCTGGAGCTGCACCCCAAGATAGTCATAAATATGTACCTGCTCTACTGGAGGCCTATTAATTTGCCATTTATGCATCCTATTGTTGTGTTGTGCAAAGATCAGCATTTTAGTTTTCTTAATAATTTATGACATGTTGTTCTTTTAAGCAATAGGAAGCCAACGTTCTCAGTGCCTTTCTTATTCCCACTGGGAAACAGACAAAAATACTACATTGTCTTCATATAGGGCTACCTTCTCAGATATTACATGAATAAGCCCTTATGTTTCACACTTCCAGAGTTTACCTTTGATCCCTATTGCATGATCGTGTGACAGATAAATAGGCAAACGGGAATGTCACATATGCATAGAATAATACATAACATTCGTTTTGGAATTACCAAGAAGATGTTTCATCTCTTTGATATTGCCTCTTGCATATATTTTTTGTCTCCTTTATTAATTGGGGAAAAAAACACATTCACATATATGAATTGTAAAATAGCCTTAAATGCTAGATGATAACAACAACTATAATAAGGAAGGCTGAGTTCCAAAGAATTGAGGCCTTTGAACTCTGGTGCTGGAGAGGCTCCTGTGAGTCCCTTGGAGTCCCTATGTAGGCGTGAGCTTAAATGGACTCCAGAGGATAGTAGAGAGGACAGAAGGGCCTGGAGGAATGTTGTCCATGGGGTCGTGATGGGTTGGACTTGACTTCGCAACTAACAACAAAAACAAACTATTAAAGAGACCAGTACTAATGGGAATTTCCTAATGGGAATGACGGGCTGAAGGAGACCAACCTAAGGATGAATAGTGTTACAGAATCCCTAACATCCAGATATCAGGGTTTAATGTAGCAAGGGTAGATCATTCCAAAGGACAGATATCATCACAAAGAAAGCTTAACTGTGTTCTTTTGCCAAGTCACAATTCACAAGTCATGGCATGGACAGCAGGGCTTTCCTGAAGACCTTAGATGCTTGGGGTTGACAGTGTAAATTAAGGCTATCAGATTAACAGGGAGGAGACATATACTACCTTTAGAGAAATAGAACTGTGGCAAATCCATCACTTGCATCAGCCAAATGAACTCATTAAGTGTATAATTAACCAACACAGTCAAAATAATGCCATCAACCAGAGTAAGCAGGCCAGAGCTGAATGTACCAGGACTAGACTCAGAAGGAGATAGGATTTACACCCGCACTGCAGATGTACACTTTCTGGCAAAGCACAACTAGGCTGCAGAGCATTTGGATTGGGCTGCCCTGCAGAGGTACCATCCACCTGAAGAAAAGATTCCCAGTTCTGCCATCAATGGTAAGGCAATCAGAATGCAGCGCTCCAGAAGTACAATAAGAAATTGCTTGTCTCTCTATGGCTGTCTTCGGCGGAGAATCAAGATTTTATTATGCAGCCCCCGTGTTCTTGCACAATTCAAACAGGACCTCGGTAATGATGTGTGAACCTCAGGGTCACCCTGTGAAGCGTTGTTTTTAGCTCTGTGGCAGCTTACTATTTAGGAATAAAAATGACAATTTTGCTGAAGTAAATTACATTGTGGAAGCACAATAAAATTCTGCAAGGGCAATTGGAATGATCTGATGGCAGATTTAAACTTGGAATACATTATGGGCTTACTTGTGGTTAGTGGCTAACACAGTCCTGGATGGTGCGTAGATCTTCCACAGTCTCCTTTATATCTCCTGATGCATGAGTTTGTAATTAAAGTTGGAGGCTGAGAGGAGATGAGCAATCTCTGACCATATTGGATATGGATGAATTATTTCGTTTGCTTTATGCTTTCCTGGATGATCTTGGAAAAGCAAATACTCAGCATGCTTGTGCCACAAAAATAAGTTAATCTTGCAGCACACCTGTGTGTGCAATAAAAGAGGGGTGTTTTTTTTAACCATGTCCTAGAGTTATTTTTTTTTTCAAAAAAGCTGGAATGATGTACAACACTGAGTTTCCAAGCCAGTGGAGAGTCAGTGGGCGGAAACACTGTGAAGACTCCAGATGGGTTCTTGTCTACTCATATTCTCTGGCATTGATCTTCCCTTTTCCCGCTGATACAGTATGTGATTCTACCTCTTGCATATCCATTCCATGTGTATTCTGCCAATTCGGTGTTAGAGAACTCTTATAGCCATTACTTATTCTCACCAATGATGAAATAAAATGCCTATCTTTCTCTATTGGGGCCCTTAAGTTAATGCCTCCATTTTCTAAGAACACGTGTGAGGTTTTGTGTAGGTGTACTGCATCAGCTTTGGAAGCCATATTAGGCCGGAAGCTTCCATGCTGCCTCTTTCTCATGTGTGGGAAAGTAAGAGGGGGGATTTAGTAGAGGGATTGTCTTTAGACATAATAGCATTCTTCCTGTCAATCAAGGTCAGGACGATCCTGCATCTGGAGAAGGAGGGGTCGGAGTGCTGTCTCGAGATGGGACGGTTGGTGATTGGAGCATGTGATTGTCTGTGGAGTCAGGGGATGGTTTGGGGGTTTTGATTTACTGAGGGAAAACCCAGACCTCTCAGATTCAGGTTTTCCCAGATGCTCCAGTGTACCTATCCTAGTAAATAGAACTTTGAAAAGTGATTGCTTGGGAGTTTTTACTTGGAGTTGGGGGGTTTTCTGGAACGTTGACATACTGCACATCATAATAATGAGGTCAGTGATAGCCACAATATGAAATTGCTACCCAAAAAAGCCTGCCAGGTATTTTCTTTCCTTCTAAAATGTGTTCTGCTAACTGCTATGTGTGAAACACCTTGCTCAGGAAAGATAATAGGTTTGGGGACCTGTAGAGTAGAATTGGCATTTTTAAGCACTTGAAACTTTTGCCTTTTTATACAAAAAGAGAAAGAAAAAGATTCAGAAGTCTGATCAGTTTACCTTATTGGAATGTTTCCTCAAGACAAATATATCTGGTGCGGAACAGCCTGGTGCGGAAGCCATTCAGACCCAGACATGAGTGATGGACTTCTGCAAAACTTTTATTGACGTGCTTTAATAAAAGGGTCCCAGACACTAAAGGAACCGAGACCCTGAACGATCTTTTATACAATTGAATACCAGAAATAGGGAAGTAAAAATTTCACAAAGCTATTACTTTTTATGGAGGTACATCTTGTTTTAATCTATGTGTCATTTTCCACTACTTGGAGTTTCTGCAGTTGATCCATATTTGGTTATTCTATCTCTGTTGCTAAGCCTTTGGCTTCCTATTCAGTTTTTGGCTACGTTATCCCATTTCCTCCATTTCAATTGACACATTACACAATCACATTCATCTAGGTTACCACTCCTTCCAGAATGGGGGTATACTGTTTCTTAGTGGGTGATCCATCATATATATTTGTGTTTAACTCTCTTCTGAAAACAAATTTACATGGAGGGAGAGAATTTTTTTTCTTCCATTCAATCATGCCTGATTTTTGGACACTGTCTGGGCAAGTCCATGCAGTTTTCTTGGCAATGTTTTTCATAAGTGCTTTGCCCTTGCCTCTTTCCTAGGGCTGAGAGAGAGTGACCGGCCCAAGGTCACCCAGTCTCGGTTTCTAGTCTGATGCCTTAACCATTACACTAAACTGGCTCTCTTGAAAATATACAAATCTTCAAAATGTTTGTATGTTGTAGCCACTAGGCCACATTCGTTCACAGCTCACACATCTCTATTAATGAAAGAGAAACACATAAGGAAAACATCAAGTTCTGAGCAATCTGTCTTGTTCTCTGCATTTCATAACAAAAAGGATTTTTCTATCATTGGCCGACCTTCTTTCTGTAGTGATCTTTTTGGTATCTTTAAACCTGACAACTACAACTGAAAACTCTGGCTACTCAAGTTTTCTGGAGACATTTATAATTTATATACATGAGGCTGCTCTTAAAATATAACAGAAAAGAGGGTGATCAGCCCTTATATGAATAGAAGGAACCTCTTTTCATTGGTGCAATGCAGGGGTGGGTTCTACTTACCTTTACTACCGGTTCACATCATGCCGCGCGCACTCTTCTGCAGGCACAGAAGAGTTTTGATGATGTTTGGGTCAGTGGGTGGAGCCTCCCACTGGTTTTACTACCGGTTTTATAGAACCAGTCCAAACCGGGGGGGCAACCCACCACTGGTGCAATGATCTTCTAATGGGGGTAAAACAAAGAGTAAATTCTCACTACCTTCTTCTGAAGTCCTTTTATGTACACTGAGAGCATATGCACCAAGACAAATTCCTTGTGTGTCCAATCACACTCAGCCAATAAAATTCTTTTCTATTCTATTCTATTCTATTCTTCTTTACTTCAAATAGGGCAAACATAAACATACACAAATACGGTTCTAATCTACTAACTCATAATAGTTGTACCCCTTCAGGGAGGCATTCTGATGGTTATTGAAGTCCTCCATGTAGACAAGGCCTCCACTGCCAAGATACTAAACACAGAAAAATGCACTAAGGCTCTACATTCTAATTAATGAAAAAGCTGTATACAGTCCAAAAACTAGAAAGCAATCAGACAAACCATGTGCTTACAATAAGAAGAGAAACTCATCAGTGTGGCTATGAAGACTGAAATTAAACTTGCCAGTAAGCCAGCATCTCTTAATCATCTACAGCATATAGGCAGTGTCATCCTGACAGGCACAATTCCTGGCAGGCTCTTTTATGAAGAGAAGCTTATAGGAAACCAAAGCATCTCTTCTTCCTTTAAAACATTTTTGTGTAGTATTTTGTCACATAAGCTTTGTCCATAGGAAATGTAAAGGAATCTGCATGGAAGAAAAGTACTGGCAGATGAGAAGCTAAAAAATAATTTCGGTTCTGCTAGAAATAGAGTGATGGGTTTTTTTTTACTGGACAGTCTCTATTCTCATATTGCTTGGATGAAGAATCCATATGTTCGTTCCCAAGAGATCCAAAACATTTCAGAAAAGCCAACTCTTGATGAATAAGGCAAGAGCAGATCAGTTTATCCTGGTCCCGTGTATGACAAGTCAGATGAATGGATTGCAGAAGATTACTACTGATGACAAGGCATATAGAACCCTGCATTCTTGTTTATGTGTTTCTTAGTGCTCACAATTCATTTCATTGTTATTGTTCTGTAATATTTTTTTTCCTTTTTCCTTTTTATTGGCTTAAGAAATATATAGCATTAAAGCATCACAATCTGGGATAACAAATGTTATTTGTTACATGGTGTTTTTATGTAGCACTTGGCCTTTAGGTATGCACTAGTAATATAAAAACATCGGAAAATCTGAAATTAGTTTTAGGTGCAGAATACAATCTGAGCATTTTAGCTTTCTTGGGGTTCTACCCATCCACTCACTTGTTCCCACCAGAAACGATGCTATGAAATTCAGATAGCCTGTCTGCCTACGAAGTAGTGTGGGAAGTCCCACCCTCACCCCACAAAAGAATGTAATATTTTGGGAAATATTAAAAAGGCAGGATAAAATATTTCCCCTAAAGGAGAAATAAAAAAAAATATTTTTTTTATTTAAAGGAGAAATAAAAAAAATAAAAAATAAAATTTCTGGTTCATTTCTAAAACTCCAGCAGAACAGTGTTATCTAAGAAAAGATTCCATGTATAACGTTATATTCTGTAGGCATGCACACACCTATTTAAATGGCTAAATATCTATACAATAAGAAGCAACTGTGGGCAATGTCTCCTTCTGGACAAGAAAATATTTATTGATGCAGGGGGAATTCATTTGGTTTGTCCCATGAAACTAAAGGAGAACCTTACAAGAGTTAATTGCCCTATTTATAACCCCAGTAAGAAAAAAAGAAGTTGTTATAAGCTAGAAAGAGAACTGACAACCAGTGACTTATAGCAGTTAGGAAGTTACATGCTAGATCAAAAATGAAACACATTGCACCAAAGATAGTGAATAGCATACCAAACTGGCTAAAGAAGAAGTGAGTGGAGAGAGGATTATTTCATTTAGACAGGGAATCATTAACAACTGATAGAAAATGGGAATGACCTGCTGCTTGCCTCAAGATGCAGTAAAGATTTTAGGCAATGATATAGCTTGAAATTAACATTTAATAGGACAAGGGATGTTGCCCTAAATTACTAATACAATCCTGTAAATAATGTAAGTAAATTAGCCAGGGATAGAGGGTGCAATGAATAAAACATAAATATTTTTTCCATTTATTCACATGATTCCTTTAAAAAAATAATCCCCAGATTTAGGTCATTGGAAAAACTAAATGGCAACATTCAGAGTACTATTTGGAAATGAAACACAAGAGTTTAATTTTAGAAGACTATTTAAGGTACGGTGAGGCTAATGAAGGCTGCTTAATCACATGGTACTGCTCCAATGATCTAACTTCAAACATCAGTCCAGACAATTTTGTTCTAAGAGACCCATTTCTGAATATATATTTTTTCTTGCTCGCTTATTTAGGGTGATTCAGGCAAAAAATGACAGCAATCCTATGGTACTTGCTGATCCTTATCTCATAGCCCCCACCACATCCCAGTCCAGATATTTCTTGATGCTTTGGTCCTTCTTCCATGTGACATGAAATGACAGTCTTTTGAATTGTGTTAAATTCCCCCCCTCAACCCAAATCTGAGTTGAAATACAGGAGATGCCAACAGAAGATTGGCAAACAGGTTGACATTGTTATGGTCTTTAAAAAGAGGCTAGGTGGCTCAAGCAGCTTGACAACAGTACTTGCAAAATGTTAGAAAAGGTCATAAAGGTTTATAAGCATTGAAGCATTCAAAGAGCAAGATAATTAATAGAAACCAGTATGGGTTAGCTAAAAATAGGTTGTACCAGAAAACAAAATGTTGCTTTTTTTCCCCTGGTGGTACAATCGTATTTGTAGACCAAGAGAATCCTATGGATGTAGACTAAGGCTTATGAGCTAACACAGCAGTTCTGGTCAGTCTGGTACATTTTGGATTATTGGCAAAGTGCAATTGAAATGCAGTTTTACCTCATGCATGACCCTTCTATTTTATGCAAACTAGGCTCTACAATCTAGAGCAGGGGTGTCAAATTCACGTTGTCACATTGTCGTCACATGATATATTGTGACTTCTTTCCTCTTCGTTAAACCAGGGGTGGGCGTGGCCAGTGCGTGATGAATCCAGCCTGTAGGCCGTGAGTTTGATACCTCTGATCTAGAGATTGCCCTTTAAACCAACATACTGACTCTAAGTATCCCTCCATGCAGTGATGGGTTTCAAAAAGTTTTACTATCGGTTCTGTGGGTGTGGCTTGGTGGGCGTGGCATGTCTTGATGCATGTGGCTTAGTGGGTGTGGCAGGGAAGGATACTGCAAAATCCCCATTTCCTCCCAATCAGCTGGGACTTAGGAGGCAGAGAATAGATGGGGGTGGAGCCAGTCAGAATTTTTACTACCAGTTCTCCAAACTACTCAAAATTTCCTCTACCGGTTCTCTAGAACTGGTCAGAACCTGCTGAAACCACCTCTGCCTCCATGTAAGAAAATATTATTCATTATATGTACTGAACACATATTCATTTAAGATCAATTTTTTGAGAAAATAAATTTAAATCTTCCTGTCTCAAACTTCAATTTGAAAGCTTTGTGTCACAAAGGCTCCATAGTTGGATTGTACTCTAATAATCCCGAAATGTATCAGGATTTTCTATCCCATTTACTTTATTGTTTTATTTATTTATTTTTTACTGGAAAACTATTAGGACTATGCATATACCCACACACATGTGTTTTATGTATATGTGCGTGTATACATACAGAGAGAGAGAGAGAGAATGTGTGTGTGTATAAAATCAATAATAAAAATTAATACAAACTAAACTTGAGAGAGAAAGAAAAGTAAAAAGTAAAATGTTCAAAGAAAGAAAAAGTAAAAAAAGTGAATAAAAGGAAAAAGTTGAATAAAGAAAAAGAAAAGAAATGTGTAAAGAAATGATTTTGAATCTTTGTCACAAGTATAAACAAGTTTGGTAGCTCATCACTTCCAAGGTTACAGATATCTCTTTTCATAATCCAACACTTATCTATAAGCAAATCTTATTTCAAAATAGTATTTACTTTTTTGCCATTTATTTCAAGTTCTTTAAATTCTTAGGATTAATCTTCTAGAAATGAAAATAGACTTTTTGAACGTATCATTCTGAAGATTTCTAATAGCCTTAAGATATTTAGTCAATTTCCAAAAATCATTAGAAAGAAGGTTAGTAAACTTAGTGTCCTTTAAAAGATTCTGCCACAGTTATGAGCTTGATGACTTTTCCCTTTGTCAGCCAGCACTCAAATGCATGAGGTCTTTTCATGAGAAGCAACTATCTAGAGTTCATGCAGGCAATCTCCTGTCTTTTCCTTCTCTGGTGAGGTTCCAAAAAACCCAGTCTACTCAGTCTTTGCAATGGTCATTGTCTCCATTGTCCATGGAGATGTGTTTTAATGCCTCCACCAAAAGTTCACATTATTGTTTTAAATATTGCATACTGGCATTATCAGAAGACTTGGAGCAACTGATCTGAGAAAAAAGAAGCTATTCATAGAAGAGATAAGACCCTGGCTTGAGAGAACATGTCTTACTTCGCTGCAAAAATGACCCACATTAGATGTTCTTTTCATATACCTTTCCTAATAGTGTCTGGAATACAAAAAGCAGGTATTTCTGCAGTGTAAACATGGATTCATTAAAATCCCCTGGGTCAAATGGTCACATACTTGGCCTGGCATTCTTCCTGATTCAACACGAACTAGTTACATAAAACTCACAAACTTTGCCCTTTAGACCATATGACTAAGTACATCAACTGTCAGTTTCCCCAAGTTGATAGTTTGTCACACTCCAATATAGAGTAGAAAAAAGATTTGGTCTTGATTAAAGGTTGGCCTCCACTCTTATTACAAACCTTGGCAAGAGGACACCTCAAATGACCAGGGTACATTTTAGAAAAACTGGCATCAATTAACGTAGCTTTCTAAGTCAAAATCAAATAGCGCTACTTCTCATCTGCATAAATTCTGATGCAAATTTGGGCCATCTGTCCAGTTGAATAAGTATCTAGGTTCTAAGGCAATAACTGCAGAGTTTAACAAGGTTCATTAGCTTTCACCCTTTTCATATCCTTATGTGAAATTTTCCTGGGCAAAATTCATCGAAACTAAAATATTAATTGAATAAGAATAGGCAAGATGGATTAGTGTTACAAATCACCCTTGTATTGAAACTCCCCAAGCATCCTACATGTTGGGAGCAGAAATACATAGATGTGTGAAAATATTTTCTTCTAGTAAGTCTCTGGCTCCTGAATGCTAGTCCATCTCTATTGTTTAATATTGAATAGCTCCTTATCAGTTATTGTCTAAAGGAAAGATTCTTCCCTGCCAGAATCTCCACTCCTGAACCCCTCCAAAATAGTTTAAATCTGACCTGCAGTTATCTTCACTGTCTTTTACTAATTGAAAATTCTTAGAATACACAGAAGTCACCCTGAGTCAATGAGTAGTCCCTCCTGCTGACCAAGAGAAGAGCACAAAAAATGGTGTACCATTCAGGGTTCTGTTCCTGAGCTACCACAGAAACAGAATTTCTGGGGAAATCAAAGATCCTTTCACTACTACTCCACATTAAAAAAAACAAAAACTAGCATATTCTCCTCCAAGATGTAATAGGAAATTAAGTGATGAAAGGTCCTTTATAAATTTGGAAGTTTTCCTGCTATAGTTCCTCCACTAAATTTAACAGAATTATTCTATCTATCTATCTATCTATCTATCTATCTATCTATCTATCTATCTATCTATCTATCTATCTATCTATCTATTTTATTTGCCACACATCTCGCGGTTCAGGCGACTGAGAGTTTTAACCTTTTATGCCACCCAGATTCACTGTTATGAGATAAGCAGTCTCATCTCATACATAGAAAGTATAAATTACGTATAAAGTATGTAAATAAAGAAGTAACTGTAAAGGTAAAATGATTGAATATTGGCTCAGGACAGAGGAAAAGAAAGTCTAGGAGTGTCAGTAGGATGAGTCGGGAATTCCTGCCAATAGAAAACAGACAATGCTTTGCAAAGTCTAAGTTTTAAAGAAAACCACGGCTGTGGTCTAGTTTCAGGTACAGTACATTGGAGGGGCATCAGATAATTAATATTTCAGAACAAACCAACATTATGATCTCACACAGATCCAGAGTTAGTTTTGAATTGGATGAAAGCCCTTCCCATGTAGAGGTGCCTTCAAAATGTCCAAAAGCAAAAAAATAAACCACCTGACAACTTTAATTTCAAACACTTTTTGCAAAGGAAACTTGGTCCTAGAGTGTCAGAGAGAGAGAAATACAAGTTCCAGTAGAAAAGAATAATATAGGTATCTCAGGGTTGAACTGTGAAGCCCATGGTGCTCTCTGAGTTTGCTTGTTTGCTTGCAGATGTAGCATTACTTAACTAGGTAACATACCTGGAATCAACACAAGTCTATCATCTGATAAAACTTAAAAAATAAAATAAAATAAAAATAAAATAAAAATAAAGTAAATAAAGTAAAATTATACACACACACACACACACACACACCCATATATATATATATATATATATATATATATATATATATATATATATATATATATATATATATATATATATATATATATATATACACACACACCCATACACACACACCCATACACACACACACACACACACACACACATATATAATGTCTCCGTGTTTATGTGTGTATGTGTATGTTCCAGCATAAGACTGGAATGCCTCGAGCAGTTTCAACCAAACTTGGTACCCAGATGACTTACTCTCTGGAAAGAAATACTGTGTGGGTAAGACACACCTAACACCCTTTGGGGTGTGTGTTCTTTTAAGATACAGCCTGTTATGCCTTAAAATGGCTTCTACTGTGCAGCACAGTGGAGTTGCCATGGTAGCAGCTTCACAGTACTCTACAAGGGGGCTCCCTCTGGTAAGACAGACAATCCAACATTAGAAATTACATTTGGTCCAGACATTTTCAACAAGGCTTTGATTATTCTTGAGGACAAATGTATGGCCATGAACCATAAAACATTACTGCAACTCAGCCTACCTGCACTGGTATGAGACCGAAACAACATACTTCATGCAGATTACATATGAGAAAAGAATTACAACATCGAACAGCTTAGTGCATATATCGCGGATGAGAAACCACTTCTAAACCAAGATCAGAAAAAACCATACCAAATGATCATGGATCAGCTATCAAAACAACAAGGTGGTATCATTTAACTTGATGCTTCTGGGGGCAGAGGGAAAACATTTTTAACTAATTTAATTCTCAGCAAAATCAGGGATCAAGGTGAAGTTGCTCTTCCTGTCTAACACAGAATTGGGATAAATAAATACCCAGGCAATGCTGGGTTATCAGCTAATAATAATTATAAATAATTAGAAAACAAAAAATAATAAAGCCTCAAAGGGAAGACTTGATGAACCACTGGGTCTTTCTCTGCTACCAGTTTTCTATGTTTATCATTTAAGGAGTTTCTCCTTGTTATTTCCTTGATTAGGGTATTGTTTTCTGCTTGATTGCTTCCCTGGTGTTAATTTCTGTTTATCAGAGTGTTGGCTGCTAGAGAAGATGTGTTCTGATCTTTTAGTTTCCTTCTTAGTTTTTGAATGGTGTATCAATATGCTTTATTTCTGTGTGTCTACTCATGGCTGATTTATCTAAATACCAAGCTTCCAAAAATCCCCTAGTATCTTTGGATTTAGCTTAGTCTACGATCTTCACAGTTTCTCAGCTGAAACTATGTTAAGTCTGTCCATGTGTTAAGAGATTAAGATTTCATCATGTCTTCTGATTGCTCGTTGGTATTCATGAATGCACTCTGCTAGTCTTCTGCCTGTCTGTCCTACATGGTGGCTGTTATAGTCCTTGCACTGTATCTTGTAGATAACTCCTTAGGCTATTAGGCCTTTTGATTTCTTAAGATAGTATGGAGGGCTTTCATTAGTTTGTGTGCTATGATAATGCTATGTGGCTACAATAGTCTGTTGCAGGGGTGAAATCTACTTACCTTCCTTACCAGCTCGGTAATGCACGCACCCTGTGCATGCGTCATATGCATGCACAGACCTTCTGTGCATGCGCATGCGCAAAATCTTCTGTGCATGCGCAGAAGGTAAAAAACACATCACTTCCTGGTTAAAATCAGGAAATAATGACACCCAGGCAAGTGGGTGGAGCTTTGCTCCACCATCACTAGCGGATCACTGAACTACTAACCTCAATTACTACCAGATCGCACAATCCGATCCAATCCGGTAGCATTTCACCCCTGGTCTGTGGGTTGCTTTGGTGATGTTTTGGGTGTAGGGTAGCATTATTCCTTTCATGGCTTATGTTGGTTATGCTGAAATGGGTTGAGTCAAGCACTTTTTGATAAAGTTGTGTGTGTATCATTATGTTGGAAGATAACTGTAAAGGTGCTCTATTTCTTTGTTCTGGGCTGCTGAAGTGTGTTTGTACGAGTCTGAATAATGTTCTTATACAATTCCTCTGCCTTGTGTATTGTTTATCCATATTAATATAAAACATAATAAGTAGTATCTGATACCACAGTCATATCATGATTCCAGTGGATGGTTTACACTGGTTTCCTCCTCTTTTCTGAGCTAGATTTGACTATATTGGCTTTCAATAACTTGGAGAAGAACTGAACAACATGTTGGCCTACCAATATGGTTCACTCCAATTCTCATTATTCTTTACTGCTAGCCCTTCTGGTGGAGACTGATAAGCTGGCTTCATTTAGGTTTATTTGGCTTATATATACACAAGGTGTCTCGTTTCGTCTGATGTGTGTTTTCTTGCTTTCTATCCTTTCCACTGGGAAGGGAAACTCAAATCTGTCTAAGAGTAAGACATTTTATGGGACAAATATTTTCTGCTATTGTCCCGAAAGCTATTTATTAACACCATTTAATGTAATAAGTAAGCACTGTTATGTATTAACAGTTGTGCCTTTAAATATTTGAGCGGGAAATCAGCACGTTGCTGATTGGACGAAGCCTCCAGCAGAACTGTATAAAAGGAGAGGTTTTTCCCCCAGCCTGTTGCTGGGTTCACCCTATATTAAAGAGCTGTTGTCACTACCCTGGTCTCCAGCCTCGTTACTTCCCGAACTTAACATTGGCGACGAAGGTGGGATCTCGAGGCTGAGGAGAACCAGAACCGAGCTGAAGCACGATAGACCCGAACCCAGCAAATCCAGGGCAGAAAAGGCGAGATGGCCAGTTACACTCCACCCGCACCGTTCGACCCGGCTAAGGAGAAATGGGGAACGATATGACCCGTTTGAAAGCTTTCTAGAAGCCAACGAACTGCAAGGAGTTCCAGATAACGAAAAGGGCTTATTTCTTAAGCCACTGCGGTCGGAGGTCATTGATATCGCGGAAGCCCTGGCAGAGCCAACGCCGTTACAATCGGTGTCGTGGCCAACACTACAGACCTTACTAAAAAACCATTTCGCGCCAACGCCGTCCAAATACGTGCGGCGGGTTGAATTCGGAGGGCGAAGGCAGATGGAGGCGAATCCATCGGTGACTACATGGCCGCCCTAAGAAGCGTCCAAGGACTGCGGATACCGTGACCTGGGCGAGGTGCTCCTCGAGCAACTCATCCGAGGGGTCAAAGACATCCGTTTGCGGCGGCGGCTGCTAGCAAAGAGCAACCTAACGCTGGCCACGCTCTGGGCGAAGCCAGAGCACATGAAATGTCATCCCAAGCGGCAGAGACACTGCAAAGCCTCCCACAAAAGGCGGCGCGAAGGCAACCCGGTGCACCAGGAGGAGGTTCAGACCGAATCCGGCGGTGAAGATGAGGAAGGGTCTGCCGACCGAGAAAGCGACAAAGGGGACCGAGACGAATGCGGAAGCTGCGGGGTCAACACCAGCGCCAACGCTGCAAGTTTAAAGATGCGACATGTCGGCGGTGTGGGAAGAAAGGGCACCTAGCTCAAGTTTGTCGAGCGGCCCAACCTTCCGCCGAAAATTCAAATCGGCCAATCAGGCGCGGAATCGGCAAGGCGACCGCGATTGGCTCAAACAAAAAGGCGCGGATTCCAACCAAACAACTGTGGTCATAGGCGCGCCTCAACCAAAGTGGAGAAGAAGATCTTCACCAAGCCAAAAATAGAGGGCGTGCGGTGCCGGCTTGAAGTAGACACAGGATCAGCGATCACCATCATGTCCTGGGACACTTTGGCGAAGTCGCTGCCGTCCGTCGCGAAGCGCCACCTGCAAGCACAACGACTACGAGTCCACGACTACCAGGGAATCGCATCCCTGTTCGAGGACCACCTCCGTCCGAGTCGAGTACGGCCCTCACAAGAAGACCCTGCCCATCACGATCGTCGAAGGAACTCTGCCCAGTCTGTTGGGACTAGACTGGTTTCGTGCCCTGGGCATGGGAGTGACTGGCATCTACAGAAGTGACTGCAATTTGAAAGACATTCTCTTTAACGAGTTCGAAGATGTCTTCAAGGACTGCCTGGGCAAGTACAAGGGACCCCTATTTCCTTCAACTTAGACCCCAGGTAGCCCCATTAGGCTTAAGGCGAGGAGAGTCCTTTGCCCTAAAACCAAAAATTGATAAGGAGCTGGACAAGCTCATAAATCAGGGATTTTGGTGCCAGTCGATCACGCAAAGTGGGAGACGCCAATCGTCACCCCATCAAATCGGACGGGTCAATTAGAATTTGCGCTGACTACAAGGCGGCGCTTAACAAAGCCTTACAGAAAAGCGCTTACCCGGTTCCGTGGTGCAACACTTATTGCACTCTTTGGGGCAAGGCAAGTCTTTGCAAAGTTAGACTTGGCCCAAGCCTACCAACAACTGCCAGTAGACGCCCGCACAGCGAAGCCCAAGCGATTGTAACGCACAGGGGGCATTCAAGTGCACCGATTGCAATTTGGGGTTAGTGTGGCACCAGGGCTGTTCAAAACCTGATGGAACGACTACTGCAAGGGCTCCCAGGGTAGTTCCTACTTGATGATGTCCTAATTTCAGGGAAAACATGGAGGAATTGGGGAGCGGTTAAGAAAGGTCTTGAGCATTTTCCGGACAGCGGATTAAAAGTCAAGACAAATAAATGTCAGATAGGGGTCGAATCGGTCGATTTCTTGGGCTACGGATAGACAAGAAAATTCACCCTACTGAGAGCAAAGTTAAGGCAATTAGGAAGGCTCCAGCGCCCAAAAACAAAGCAGAGCTGCAGGCATTCCTGGGATTGGTTAATTTTACGCGGTCTTTTAAAGAACAAAGCAACCGTTCTTGGAACCGCTGCATAGGCTCTTAGGAAAAATACTGTTTGGTCTTGGGAAAGTCAGAAAATAGGGCTTTTGAAGCAGTAAAGAACCTGCTCTCAAGTGATAGCCTGCTCATCCAATATCACGACTCACTACCCCTAGTGCTGGTTTGCGATGCCTCCCTTATGGGGTGGGGCTGTACTCAGCCATAGACTTCCAAACGGCACAGAAGCCCCTATAGCGTTCTACTCTAGAACGATGTCCTCCCCAGAGAGGAACTACAGCCAATTAGACAAAGAAGCATTAGCCATTGTATCAGGGTCAAAAATTCCATGAGTATGTCTTTGGGCGGAATTTTGAAATCGTGACTGACCACAGACCGTTACTAGGATTACTGGCTGGCGACCGCCAACGCCTGTGGCACTTTCGCCACGCTTGACTCGATGGACTATATTTTAGCCGCTTACTCATACAAGCTGCAGCATCGACCGGGAAAAGAAGTGGGGCATGCAGGCGCGTTGAGCCGATGCCCACTGCCAGGGGCGACCGAAGACCCCACTCCGGGACACCCATCCTCCTTATTGACTCGTTGGACTCTGGCCCAGTCACATCAAAGGAAGTGGCTCGGGCATCATACCGGGACATTGTGTTAAGGACTGTACTCGGTTGGGTACAGAGAGGGTGGCCGCTGCGCCGGGCTTAACGGTTCAAAGAATTTGTTAAGAAACGTGATGAGCTCTCGGCTCAAGGGGTGCCTGTTATGGGGTGATCGTGTAATAATTCCTGTTAAGTTAAGGGGCAAGGTATTGGACCTCCTCCACGAGGTCACCCAGGCATCGTAAGGATGAAGGGTTAGCTAGAAGCTATGTATGGTGGCCACTCATGGGCAGAGATTGCTGAGAGGGTAGGGAAATGCCAAGCTTGCCAAGAGTCCAGACCGCTACCCCAACAGCCCCAGTCAGAGAATGGGAAAAGCCCCAAGGGCCTTGGTCAAGAATCCACATTGATTTTGCTGGTCCCTTTCACGGCCAAACGTTCCTAGTGGTGGTGGAGGCATTTTCCAAATGGTTAGAGATCATACTTATGAAGTCCACCACAGCCGAGGCAGTAATCGCAACCCTCGCCACCTATTCGCAACTCACGGGTTGCGGACACTCTGGTGTCCGACAATGAGCCCCAATTCACGGCAGCCCAGTTTGAAGAGTACCTGGCAGAGGAAGGCATCCGACATGCCCTCTCTGCACCTTTCCACCCTGCGTCGAATGGCCTTGCAGGCGTTCCGTCCGGGCGCTAAGGAGGCATTGTCCAGGCTCAAGCCAGGTGACTGGCAAACAAAATAGACTTTTTCCTAGCCGTCAGCACAGAACCCCAAGCACAGCCACTGGAAAAGCCCAGCCGAATTGCTAATGGGACGGAAACTCCGGTGCCCACTTGACCGTTTGAACCCCCATTACACACCCGAGGGTTACAAGGGGGAACTAGAAAAAACAAGGGAAATGAGCATAGGCGACCGGGTGTGGGCCCGAAACTATGGGGACGGCCCGAGTTGGGTCGCAGGACAAGTAACAAAGATAACAGGCCCAAAATCGTACGTGGTAGAGCTACCAGACAACCGAGTGTGGGCGCCACATAGATCAGTTAAGGAAACGAATAACTGACCAAACCAAACCAACAGAGACAGGTAATGACCAATACCACTTTGAATCCACAGCTGACAATGACCGGGAGGCGCAAGACTTAGCTGAGGTCCCAGAGTTCCAGCGACGCCATCAGGTCCCGAGGAAAACAGCAGGAAAATTCAAAATTAATCCAAGGCGGATGGCCAAGAAAAGAGTCGGCCAATAATCCAGAGCCCGATGGCCCAGAGAAAGAGCTGGGAGGAGAAAACAGCCCCTCCGACCAGCTCAAAACACCACCCAGAACTGAACCGCGCAGGTCAGAAAGAACTAGGAGACGCCCAGGTTATTTGCGTGACTACGTCGAAAAATAACATGTAAATAAATATGTAAATAAAGACCAAGTGTTTTCTGGGAGGGGAGGAGTGTTATGTATTAACAGTTGTGCCTTTAAATATTTGAGCGGGAAATCAGCACGTTGCTGATTGGACGAAGCCTCCAGCAGAACTGTATAAAAGGAGAGGTTTTTCCCCCAGCCTGTTGCTGGGTTCACCCTATATTAAAGAGCTGTTGTCACTACCCTGGTCTCCAGCCTCGTTACTTCCCGAACTTAACAAGCACCACTTTCTTTTGCAAAAAGATGCTAAGAAGAGCTATTAGTCTAGTTAGATTCACAATGCAGCGTAATGTTGACTATCTACCTGCTGACAAAGGCCAAAGGAGCACTACACACCTTGCCTCCTGGTAGCAAAAAACAATTAAAATAGAGAGCACCATGTAGCAAAAAGCCTATGTTTAATTTGTATAAAGTTTCCATTAAACAAAGCTGTCTGCAGAAATCATGAAAGTACAGCTCCCTGCTGACAGTTTATGGGAAGAGAATTCTTAAAAAGGCATTATTAGGATATTCTGCATATTGGAAAATTTTACTGACTTTACAAATATAGAATATTACTGACTTTACACATGCACACCAGTGAAGAGCAAGACAGTTACTCAGAGAGACATGATTCAGGAGCAGCACTTAACAAAATTACAAAGAAGAAAAATATGTGCAACAATATTAGGTTTATTTTAATGTCACTATTATTTTCAGTAATGGTCCTAAAGCATCACTTATATAGTGATACAACAAATTCTAATGACTGTTTTTGGCTGTAATACTGTTTGCCTTGGAGGGTGTTCTTTTAAGTAAATGCTCAAACACACCCAACTTCACCACCACATTAAAAAAAAAAACCACCTCAGGAATGGATTTAGTTGCATGAAATATTAACTTAATATTGCCATGTCTCCCTGTTTTCCAGAGGATCCCTCTGTCATGAGTTATACAGCTCAGGGCAACAGATTTAGGATTGCAAAATTCTTCAATCTGATTTCCTCTTTGCAAGCTCATCTGAGCACATCCCCAGCAAAGACTGTCCTCTGAAATAAACTCTGTAAGCCTGACAATTACAAAAGGCACGCTAATTCTCAAAGAAAAAAAAAAGACCATGTGAGCTTCATTATTATTTCCTGAACATTCCAGGACACAAATTGTCTATTACATTACCACCAAGTGTTCTATTATGTTTGGAGAGCTATTTGCTTAATGCAATTATTTTTGTCTTGAAATAGTTGAATTTAAAGCAACTCTTGGAAAGTTCATACTTCAGCTGCAAAGATGACCATTCCCAGATCTATGAAGACTTTTAGTTGCTTTCTTTTCTCCAGAGAATGTTGTTTAATGCCCTTAGCAATAAAGATTTTCAAAGAGAAAGTTGCTTTATGCTACTAGCAATAGTACTTAGACTTATACATATACTCTAAGTAGTTTAAAGAGTCAGCATATTGCCTCCAACAATCTGGGTCCTTATTTTACGGACCTCGGAAGGATGAGAAGCTGAGTCAACCTTGAGCTTGGTGCAGTGGTGGGTTGCTACCAGTTCGCCCGAACTGGTAGCAGCAGCAACAGGAGGCTCCAACCACCCACCCAGGCATCATCAAATACGATTGCGCATGCACAGAGGTGGCGTGTGCATGAGCAAACTGGTAGCAAAGGTAAGTGAAAACCCCCCCTGGCCTGGTGAGATTTGAACTGCCAAATTGCAGGCAGCCGGCAGGCAGCAGAAATAATCTGCAGTACTGCATTCTAACCTCTGTGCCACCATGGCTAATGCACCTTGTATGGCCCAGAAAACTTGTGGTGTAGAGATTGTTGGACTAGTCACTAGAGCAACTTAACTCATGGGAAGTGGTTCAAACCATGTTGACCTGCCTCCCTCTATTGCCTTGCTAGAAGGGGAGTGCCTTTTTGTTCCTTCACTATAAAAGCAGTCTAGGTAATCGTCCTCTTCATTAAGAGATTGATGCTACATTTGATTGGTGCCCAATTTAACATCCTGGAAAAAAGAAGTGAAAGGTGATGGGTGAGTTTGGAATTATTTACAACATTTTGAATGTTATTCCTTTTCAGTACAAGAAGTATCAAGGCTTTTAAGGGCTGGATATTTCTAGCCAATTTCTTCCAGGACCGGGATATAACTTTCAGCAATGGGTTCTCCAAACTGTCACTGTGTAGTTAAACTGTATGAAACAATAGCAGTTTATTTACACATCCATCCCTGAGAGAAACTTCACTAAACTTGGCATCAATTCATACCTCTGCGGGGTGAGAGGGACAGAAGTGTCCCAGTTCTGAAATGGCTCCGTATTTCTGGAGAGTTTCAGGTTGAAGATCTGAACTGTAAACTATATAAAATTCCTAGAAACCAATTTATTTGTCCAGACATGTTTTGGCATTCACAAGATCCCTATAGTGAAATAATCTGCTTTTGTTGGCAGATTTAGATCATAAGATAACCCATCAAGTGACAAGATATGCAGGGGCAGTAAGGAAGAATCAGGGCTAGATCTATGGCAACTATGGCATTCAGCTGTAAAGGCAATACATTGATTTAAAGATTGTATTTATTGCTGCCGTATATATTTATGTCTGAAGGCCTTGATGGTTTACTTATTCAGCAGCTTTAAATATATGAGTTTTAAAAGATGAGACATGTCTCCTGAAGTGTCTCTTTTGCTAAAACGGTAGCTATGATTTGGTTGCATATAGTGCAATCATTTATATATACATGCACACTACTGTCCACTGAGTTTAAAAGAATATACTTTCCAGGAAGGATTACAGTCCTGGTGTTTAAATATTAAATTCAAATATCTGATGATTTAGTGTTGAATTGGGATCATCTTGAGTGTATAACAAATAGTCCTCCTTCCAACTGTTCCATACCTGATTTGTCACACACACACACACACACACACACACTGTGGTAATGAACCTTAAGATCATTGTGGGTCCTTTACAGCTTGCTAGTATCTGTTTTCCTGAATCAGTGTACTTTACAATCCTCAGTCTAGAATTGTGTTAAATTTATATTTACCGACAAAGAAACATTTTTTTGTTGATAAATATAAATTCAACACAAAAATGGTTTGTTGTGAAAGTGACTGCCTGTGTTGGCTCCTGGATTGGGGTTGAAAGGTGAAGCTGCATGCTCCATCCCATATTTGGGTAGACAAGGTTGCCTTGATAAAAAACCATTTCAGCCTAGAAGTAACCCCAGGTTCAAGGTGGCAAAGAGCCTTGAGTTGCAGTCTAGACAAACATTGTTGAAGAGTTTTCCTTCACTTTACACACAATCATTTCAGGGGAATGATCCATTGGCATTTAGTCTAAAATGAATACAGATGCAGGTTCCAGATGCTGCTGTGCTTTTACACTCTGGCCAAGTCTCTCGATGAACCTCCTCTGTGTGTAACTAAATCAAGATGGTGGAAACAACAGGGAATGTTATATTTGTGGTAGGATTTGCATCAAAGCTTTGGATCCCAGACTGTGTTGAACATAGGAAACATGTGCAATGTTACATGATTTTCCCATGCTCTGCATCATTGAGGCTTCAAGACATTGTGACAGCATTCAACACCCAATGAGAATGTAACACAGAAAAAGAGGCAATGGGAACATAAGTGAGATGTCTCCAATATTTCATATTTGTTTTCATAGTATCAACATTGTTGATCTGTTCTTCCTCTACCAAAATAGATACTTGGGCTGGAATTCTCCACACTGCTTGTTGAGTTGATTCTCTGATGACAGTAATTGTTATGCCAAAACTAATACACAGGAAGATACCTTCATAATAATGGGTGAGTTCTAGAAAGATATAGGTATTGCTGATCAACTCTTAAATCCTTAACATGCCTGCCTTTCCTTTGGAAGTAATTACACTCATTAATCCTTTATCGTGCATTAATCCTTTGCACATGGCAATCCTTACTAGTTGCTAGTAAGGAGTTCTCCTATAATATAAAATTGCTGAGACAGATTTAAACTACTTTCTGTTGTAACTTAGTGTCTTCAGTATTTGTGAAACAGACACAGGTATACCACAGCTGATGAACATGCAAGCTTCCTACATTCCTATTTGTGAATCTGCAGGCATGACTGTTTGCATACTGGTGTATACAATCCTAACACTCAAGAGTTAATTAGCAGTATGATATGTTAAATTAAGTAGCTGTCAGACAGCTCAGGCCTTCAGCATTAATCCTTTTAGAATTCTAAATTGAAAATGCAGTTTGCTATTTTGATATATCCCTAAATCTTATCCTAATCTCTCCCTTCATCTATGCCAAAATTTATTCTGCCAGATGTGATGGATTCTTAATTAATATATTTACAAGAAATGATGAGGTGCAAATACTTTGTCTGGCAGTCAAAGCTGGAAGAGTAAAGATCACAGATTGTAGTCACATTGATAATGGATGCCTTTATCAAAGTAATGACTTCTGTTTTGCTTTCTTTTATGATGTTCTGCATGCAGAACTCGCTTCAGTCTAAGGTCAATCTATGGGCACCAACCTATAGATACCAAAAAAAATTGGGAGGGGGGGTTTAAAAGATTTCCAAATATGCAGTAAAAAAAAGTAACAGTGAACTCCATAAACCAGCACATCTATAATTTCACAAGATTTTTTTTTTATTTGCATTTATATCCCGCCCTTCTCCGAAGACTCAGGGCGGCTTACACTATGTCAAGCAATAGTCTTCATCCATTTGTATATTATATACAAAGTCAACTTATTGCCCCCAACAATCTGGGTTCTCATTTTACCTACCTTACAAAGGATGGAAGGCTGAGTCAACCTTGGGCCTGGTGGGGCTTGAACCTGCAGTAATTGCAAGCAGCTGGTGTTAATAACAGACTGTCTTAGCGGTCTGAGCCACTCAAGGACCCTTGATGGTTGCTATATGGCAACAATAGATGCTAATGTAATTAAAAATATTTAGTGGGTAAACAGCATGAAAATCTTAGAGAACAGGAAAAAATACATCCAGGATTTAAAAAAAAACATTTAAAAAAGAGGAAGAAACAAGAGGGTGCCTTTTTGAAAATAACATAATTGGAAGATGAACCAAACTATAGGGAGCACCAAAAATGCCTAAGATCTAGTCAAAAGATTTAGCGCCAGCTCTCTGTGCATGCATGGGTATGTGGGTGTGTGAGTGCACATGTATACTGTATACATATTTGGTTCCATTAGAAACCTGTATGTAAGACAAGAGTAATAGATTTAATTAGAAGCAGATTTCCCCCATGCCTGGTTATTAGGTAGAATGATGCTTGAAAACCTGAGTTGTTTCATATGTAAATAATGAATTTTCATTGTATGGCTCCCATATTGCATATGGGCCATATACAAACAATTTTAGGTTGAATTGTGGTTATAGGTGCATTTGTTTCTGTAGAACAATCTTCCCTAATCCAGCACCCTCCAGAGTTTTTCAGATTAGAGCTCCCAGAATATCCAGCCAGCATAGGCTAGCTTTTTCCCTTTTATTGGTGGGACTTTGGGGGATTGAGTCCCAGTATCACACTGGTAAACATTGTTATAGTGTTATCAGATGTAGAAATTGAGGTAATTAAGATGGTGTTGCGCATGAAGAACTTGAACCATATAGTGAAATCAAGCTATCAGATCTGATTTGAAGATAAATAGACATAAGCCACTTAAAATATATTGTTTTGTGGCTGTATGTTTCTAACGGTTAATGCAGAATCACAGTTCCAGCATTCTTCACCATTAACTGTCTTAACCTTGGCTGCTAGGAGTTGTCACAGGGAAGAGGGTATAGATTTATTTATCGTAGCTATGGAGAATTGGATAAGAACCAGTGAGGAACTGCCTATCTACTGGAACTGTCAATGCTACATCACCTTCAGCCATTTGTAAGAGATGCTATGAGGGTTCCTACCCTTCCAACTATGCGATTCCATGATTTTATGATGCTGTATCTAACAATTCCTAACAAGATCCAGAATCTCATCCTGAAAGGAAGGCAGTACTTGTGGCTGAGCCCAATGCATTGTAACTACCATAGTACAAAGTAGTAGTATAATAGTAACCAGATTTCAATATTGAGCTTCTCCTTATATTGTCTCCACGTGATGAGAATTACAGCAAAGCTAAACATCTTTGAAGACATTTTTTCTGCCTTCCAGATTTTTGAATATTTCAACCAGTTCTTTGCAGAAGTTACTTTACCTACTCCTCAAATGGACTAACATCCCGAACTTGTGCCTATGTAAAGCAGTGGTCAGGCTGCCAGCAATGATTAGCTTTCCATAAGTGAAAGAATACAAAAACTGGGGGACGGGGGAGGAAACAAAGGCGTTGTACTACCATGAGTGAAGAATGTTGAGATGCCACTTGTAGATAACTCTAGTTTCTTTTTACCCAGAGGAATTAAGAAAAGGGCAAAAGATCTTGTGGCCTCAGGCAAAACTTCCAGCCCTAAAGGAAAGTCATCTGTCTCTCTCACCCGTGGTGGCAGACAAATATTAAAGAGGAAGCTGCTTGTTAACAACCCAAATTTTGCATTTTGTCCTGCTCAGGGTCCAACCCTTTGGTGACCTTGAGGTCAAAGGGTCCACCTCCCATTCATCTGTCCCTTTCAGGTTAGGTTCAGTTATTGTATAAACTGAGAACTTTCTTTTCTGTACAGAGCACAGATGGTGTGAGCTCATGTTTGTGTAGAAATAGATCTTCAGCCTGAGAGAAAAAAGTGCTCATTAGATGCCTTTCTCCAAATTCACACTGTCATTTTTGGTTTAAGTATACTTAGCCTTCATGGTCCTTTAAGGACTAGCATTACTACTTCGTTTTCTTAACAGGTTTCCTCCTTTCTTTAGCAAATCCAATTGGTTTCACTTCACTTAGGTGACATGACTAATTTATCTACTGGTTTCAGCAAGTGATATGTCCTCTTTTTAGATGGCTATCATCTCCCGGGAATATTTTCACTTGTTCAGCTGGTCTATAATTTGAATATAAAACCCATCTTGAATCTATAGTGGCACTATTTTCCAGAGATCATATGTTAATAATATTCACACATATTCCAAAACCCACAGACCCACAAAAGGCACTTATTTTTCCTTTGAACATCAGCATATATATTAATTGAATCAACGTAGTGTTAAAAATATTATCACAACTAAGGGTTCTGTTTTGGCCTCATAAAGAGTTCTATGTGGTGCAAAAATGTTTAGATCTTCACCATTTAGAACTCAATTTTAATAATGTTCTGTTTTCATTTTCAACACTCTCTAATCTATTGCATCTGTATTGCAACAGTGCTATAATATGACCAAACCAACATTATTGACTCATAGCTTTGCAAAATGAAAAGATAGTTCAGCACAACAATTTGTGAGTGTCTATATTCTTTTCTTTCAAGGAAGGCAATTGATGATTTCATCCAAGTGGGGTGTCAGTGTTCCAGAAAAACCTCCAGCTCCAAGTAAAAACTCTGACGCAAGCATTTTTCAAAGTTCTATTTACTAGAATAGGTAAATTGGCACATCTGGGAAAACCCGAATCTGAGAGGTCCGGGTTTCCCTCAGTAAATCAAAACCCCCAAAACCCTCCCTTGACTCCTCAGTCGATCACATGCTCCAATCACCAACCGTCCCATCTCGAGACAGCACTCTGACCACTCCTTCTCCAGATGCAGGACCAGCCTGACCTTGACCAACGGGAAGAATGCTATTATATCTAAAGACAATCCCTCTACTAAATCCCCCCTCCTACTTTCCCATACATGAGAAGGTGGCAGCAAGGAAGCTTCCAAAGCTGACATGGGGATAAATTGAAGTGAGCTTCAACTTTAGTTTTCCAAGACAAGCCACTTTCAACCCATGATAGCTAATCATCCCTGTTTCGGATTAAAAAGAACTAAACACAAAGACCGTCTGCTAATAGTCAAAAATTGAAGTAGATTTTTCAGATAGTTTCCTAGAGATTGCAAGGAAGGTAGAGAGAAGAGTAGGCTTTTCTCAAACAGGGTTTAGGGTTATTCAAGTGTCATGTCTGCGCCCCCCGAGCCAGGCCCGCTGCCAGAAAATGACTCAGAAAGTGAGGGGGAAGGGCCATCAGGACTTACCTCTGGAGCACTGGCTTCCCTGGCTCAGCTCCAGGAGCCAGAGGCAGGCCAGGTGGAGGAGATAACGAGGCCTCCATCCCCTGACTCTTCCCCCCCAGGTCACACCTCCAGACCCTGCTGATGGCAATCAGGCCTGGCTGGACCCTAGGTTTCATAAGCAGGAGAGGCAGGAACAACAGAAGCAGGGTGGAGCAGGCCTAGGAATTGCTGAGTCACGGAGCCACACCCCACAGAGTATAAAAGCAGCACTGGCTGCTCTGCTGTTCCGTGACAAGCAAAAATTGAGCTGAACTCTTTGATTCAGAGAAGTGACCTGAACATTCGGCCTGGACTGCTGACTTCCTGGTTGCCTGGCAACCCCAAGATAAAAGAGAGACTTTGGCAGGCAGCTGCAGATTCCCTGCCAGAACTGATAGCAGCCGTGAACTCAATTACGGGCTGGTTTAGCTAGCTCGCATGGCTGAGGCCGGGAGGGGACAGAACATCAAACTTTCTCTGGCTTCATCTCCTAAGATTGTCCAGCCAGCTTGAAAAGAGCTTAGCCTAAATTCACCTGCATGCACAGACAACCTAACATTGAGGGAAACATTTGGTTTTTTAATATGGATTTTGGGATGTATATTGTTAGTATTATTATTATTATTTTATTAGATTTATTTTATTTTATTTATTTATTTATTTATCATATTTATATACCGCCCTATCTCCCTAGGGACTCAGGGCGGTTCACAGCCAAATAAAAATACATATAAATACAGGATAAAATAACAATTAAAAAACTTATTCTACATAGCCCGATTATATTAAAAAACCATATCCATAATAAAATCTACTCCAGTCCTGCACAAGTAAATAGATGTGTTTTAAGCTCGTGGTGGAAGGTTCGGAGGTCCGGGAGTTGACGAAGTCCTGGGGGGAGTTCGTTCCAGAGGGTGGGAGCCCCCACAGAGAAGGCCCTTCCCCTGGGTGTCGCCAGATGGCACTGCCTAGCTGACGGCACCCTGAGGAGTCCCTCTCTGTGAGAGCGCACGGGTCGGTGAGAGGTATTCGGTCGCAGCAGGCGGTCCCGTAAGTAACCCGGCCCTATGCCATGGAGCGCTTTAAAGGTGGTTACCAAGACCTTGAAGCGCACCCGGAAGGCCACAGGCAGCCAGTGCAGCCTGCGCAGGAGAGGTGTCACATGGGAGCCACGAGGGGCTCCCTCTATCACCCGCGCAGCCACATTCTGAACTAACTGAAGCCTCCGGATGCCCCTCAAGGGGAGCCCCATGTAGAGAGCATTGCAGTAATCCAGACGAGACGTCACGAGGGCGTGAGTGACCGTGCATAGGGCATCCCGGTCTAGAAAGGGGCGCAACTGGCGAACCAGGCGAACCTGGTAAAAAGCTCTCCTGGAGACGGCCGTCAAATGATCTTCAAAAGACAGCCGTTCATCCAGGAGGATGCCCAAGTTGCGCACCCTCTCCATCGGGGCCAATGACTCGCCCCCAACAGTCAGCCATGGACTCAGCTGACTGTACCGGGATGCCGGCATCCACAGCCACTCTGTCTTGGAGGGATTGAGCTTGAGCCTGTTTCTCCCCATCCAGACCCGTACGGCTTCCAAACACCGGGACAGCACTTCGATAGCTTCATTGGGGTGGCCCGGCGTGGAAAAGTACAGCTGGGTGTCATCAGCGTACAGCTGGTAACTCACACCAAAGCCACTGATGATCTCACCCAGCGGCTTCATATAGATGTTGAACAGAAGGGGTGAGAGAATCGACCCCTGAGGCACCCCACAAGTGAGGCTCCTCGGGGCCGACCTCTGCCCCCCTGTCAACACCGTCTGCGACTGATCGGAAAGATAGGAGGAGAACCACCGATAAACGGTGCCTCCTACTCCCAATCCCTCCAACCGGCGCAGCAGGATACCATGGTCGATGGTATCAAAAGCCGCTGAGAGGTCTAATAGGACCAGGGCAGAGGAACAACCCCTGTCCCTGGCCCTCCAGAGATCATCCACCAACGCGACCAAAGCCGTCTCAGTGCTGTAACTGGGCCGGAAACCGGACTGGAACGGGTCTAGATAGACAGTTTCATCCAGGTGAAGAGGAAACTGATGTGCCACCATACTCTCTACAACCTTCGCCGCAAAGCGAAGGTTGGAGACCGGACGATAATTACCTAAAACAGCCGGGTCCAGGGAAGGCTTCTTGAGGAGTCCTTCTCCCAAAGGACTCAGGGCGGTGTACAGCCAAGGTAAAAAAGAAACAATGTACAGTTAAAAATAAATTAAAAAACTTATTATACAGTGTGGCCGAAATTAAAATAGTTAAAAATCTAAAAGACCCCAAATTAAAACTAAATGAAATTTAAAATTTAAAATCTAGACAATTTAAGAAAGCCCCGCGCGAACAAACAGATATGTTTTCAGTTCGCGGCAAAAGGTCCGAAGGTCAGGTATTTGACGTAAACCAGGGGGAAGTTCATTCCAAAGAGTAGGAGCCCCCACAGAGAAGGATCTTCCCCTGGGGGCCGCCAGCCGACATTGTCTGGCGAATGGCACCCTGAGAAGGCCCTCTCTGTGCGAGCGTACGGGTCGGTGGGAGGCATGAGGTAACAGCAGGCGGTCCCGTAAGTACCCAGGCCCCAAGCCATGGAGCGCTTTAAAGGTGGTAACCAAAACCTTGAAATGCACCCGAAAGGCAACAGGGAGCGAGTGCAGTCTGCGCAGGAGAGGTGTCACATGGGACCTATGTGAGACTCCCTCTATCACCTGCGCAGCTGCATCCTGGACCAACTGAAGCCTCCGAGTGCATCTCAAGGGGAGCCCCATGTAGAGAGCATTGCAATAATCCAGGCGAGAGGTAACAAGAGCATGAGTGACTGTGCATAGGGCATCCCGATCAAGGAAGGGGCGCAACTGGCGAACCAGGCGAACCTGGTGAAAGGCTCTCCTGGAGACGGCCGCCAAATGATCTTCAAACGACAGCCGGGCATCCAGGAGAACACCCAAGTTGCGCACTCCCTCCTTTGGGGCCAATAACTTGCCCTCAACAGTCAGCTGCAGCTGCAGCTGACTGTATCGGGGTGCCGGCATCCACAGCCACTCCGTCTTGGAGGGATTGAGCTTGAGCCTGTTTCTCCCCATCCAGACCCGTACGGCTTCCAAACACCGGGACCGCACTTCGACAGCTTCATTGGGGTGGCCCGGGGTGGAAAAGTACAGCTGAGTATCATCAGTGTACAGCTGATATCTCACCCCGAAGCCACTGATGATCTCACCCAACGGCTTCATATAGATGTTGAACAAGAGGGGCGAGAGAATCGACCCCTGTGGCACCCCACAGGTGAGGTTCCTCGCGGTCGACCTCTGCCCCCTTGTCAACACCATCTGCGACCGGTCGGAGAGATAGGAGGAGAACCACCGGTAAACGGTGCCTCCCACTCCCAACCCCCCCAACCGGCGCAGCAGGATACCATGGTCGATGGTATCGAAAGCCGTTGAGAGATCTAATAGGACCAGGGCAGAGGAATGACCCCTATCTCTGGCCCTCCAGAGATCATCCACCAACGCGACCAAAGCTGTCTCCGTGCTGTACCCGGGTCGGAAGCCGGACTGGAACGGGTCTAGATAGACAGCTTCATCCAGGTACTGGGGTAGCTGCCGTGCCACAGCACTCTTTACAACCTTCGCAATAAAGCGAAGGTTGGAGACCGGACGGTAGTTACCTAAAATAGCTGGGTCCAGGCTTCTTGAGGAGGGGTCTCACCATCGCCTCCTTCAAGGCAGCAGGGAAAACTCCCTCCAACAAAGAAGCGTTGGTAATCCCCTGGAGCCAGCCTCGTGTCACTTCCCGGGAGGCCAGCACCAACCAGGAAGGGCATGGGTCCAGTAAACATGTCATAGTGTGCAGCCTCCCCAGCAACCTGTCCACGTCCTCGAGAGTCACAGGATCAAACTCATCCCAAACAACATCCACAAGACGTGACTCCGCCCTCTCACCTGGATCATCCCAATTTCGGTCCAAGCCATCCCGGAGCTGAACGATTTTGTCGTATAGATAACCACTAAACTCCTCGGCACAGCCCTGCAACGGGTCATCCCGCACCTCCTGAAGCAGGTCGGAGCGGGCCCCCGAAACAGGGTGGCCGGGCGGTTATCTGCTGACGCAATGAGGGTGGAAGCGTAGGAATGCGTCGCCTCCCTCATTGCCACTAGGTAGGTCCTAGAATAGGACCTAACTAGTGTTCAGTCAGCTTCGGAACGGCTGGACCTCCAGACACTCTCTAGGCGTCTTCTCCGGCATTTCATCTCCCTCAGCCCCTCGGAGAACCAAGGGGCCGGTCGAGATCTACGCCAGGTCAGAGGCCGCAAGGGCACGACATGGTCCAAAGCTCCAGCCGTGGCCCATTCCCAGGCCGCAACTAGCTCTTCAGCCGTGCCGTGGGCCAGGTCCTCAGGAAACGGCCCAAGCTCCATCAGGAACCTCTCCAGGTCCATCAGGCGCCTGGGACGGAACCAACGCATTGGCTCCGTCTCCCTGCAGTGGTGGGTAGCGGTCCGAAAATCTAGACGAAGGAGAAAATGATCTGACCATGACACAGGTTCTGTTTCTAACTTATCTAATTCCAGATCATTTAGCCACTGACCAGAGATATAAATTAAGTCCAGTGTGCCACCCCCTGTGTGCGTGGGGCCATCAATTACTTGAATCAGGTCCAAGGCCGTCATGGAAGCCTGGAACTCCCGAGCCGTTGTCGATGACAAGCCCGTCAATGGCAGGTTAAAGTCCCCCATGACTATAAGTCTGGGGGTCTCAACCGCCACCCCGGCGAGCACCTCCAACAACTTGGGTAGGGCTGTAGTCACGCAGCAAGGAGCCAGGTACGTGATCAACAAGCCCAGCTGATTCTGATGGCCCCACTTCACAAAGAGGGATTCACAACCGGCAATCTGAGGTACAGTGGCCTCCCTCGGCTCTAGACTTTCCCTAATAACAACCGCTACCCCCCCACCCCTACCTTGGACTCTCGGCTGATGAAATGCTCGGAAACCTGGCGGGCATAACTCCACAAGGGGAAACCCCCCCCTCCGGACCCAACCAGGTCTCCGTAATGCCCATAAGGTCCGCGGCTTCCCCCTGAATAAGATCACCAATCAGGGGGATTGGTATCAATTAAGAGGTAAAAGAAGAAAGTTAGAACCACAAATAGTCTATTTCTATTAACATGCTTCCATCGTTTTGGGGGAAAAATTGAATTATGAAATCCATGGATGCCTTCTCAGAAGTTTACTCAACTTCCCAAGCAAGCAAAAATTGAATTATGAAATCCATGGATGCCTTCTCAGAAGTTTACTCAACTTCCCAAGCAAGCAAAAATTGAATTATGAAATCCATGGATGCCTTCTCAGAAGTTTACTCAACTTCCCAAGCAAGCACATTTAGGACTGCGGCTGAAGAATATGATTCTACACAGTCTTATTTATGAGGTAAGCCTCCTTGAGTCCGGTGGGGCTTATATCCAGGTATAAGTTGCTGATTTGAGCCAGGGAGATAGAAAAGGAGGCAAAGCCCCTAGCTGAAAAACAGCATCAGAGGATTTTCAGTAAGGCAGCTGCAGACTTCAGTTCAGGCCCCTAAGTATCCAAATGTCCAATATGTAGTGGTGGATTAAGATTAGAAAGCTCTATGGTAGTTTTAGCTCCAGCCTCAGCCATATTAATTTGCCATTTTGAGCTTATTATTATTATTGCTAAACCTTGTCTCTCTTACATGATTTAATTGTTGAGAAAATTGTAGGGGGAAATGCTATAGCCTCTACCTTGAGCTCCAAAAGAAAAACAGTATATACAAAAGTAATAATCAAAAATAAATACTGAGCTTGAAGCATCAGCCTGGTTCATGTGGGTCTATTCACAGAATCTCTATGTCATTTATTATTGTGCCACCTTTGGTGCTTTCTTGTTATATAATGCTGAATGCAACAGGTGCTAGCAAGCAGCATCTTCAGAAGAATGGCAAGGAGGAGGCAGCATGATGAAAACAGAAGGTCAGAGACATGACACAATTCCCACCTTTAAGTACATGTACCATGACATGACATGAATGAAAGAGGCAGTATTTGTGGCACGATAACGCCATTTTGATGAACGCAGCAAGATTCTGAGGAGTATATTTTTAACATCTTTAAATGTCATTGGGTTTTTTTCCCCATGTCTTAAGAACAACCAGTTCTTTTTGGGAAGAGGACTGTTTTACATTATACAGTCATGGATTTCATAATTATAATGCATGCATCACAGTGGTTCTGTCTGCAATTGGCTACCCCATGCACGTATTGAAATGTGTAACATGGGATTTCCAGTCACTATTCCATTCCAGGCAGCTATTATCAAAGAGTCAAGTTCATATACAGCTCATCCTGAATAAGGCCTGGCAACTATATCACCATTTGAAGCAAATTGTTCTCTGAGATGGAAAATATTCCTTCCCCTCCCCCCACCCCATTCAGACACTGGCTCAGCCTAACCCTGCTTACCTCAGAAGAGTTCTATGTACAACAGCATGGCTGTAGGGAAGCCAAGAAACAGATGTCAGGCTAGATGTCATCACTCATTGAAAGACTTTATTCTTCCCATGTATTATTGATCCAATATTTGCTCCTTGGGTCAATTGGTGTTATAGTGAACTCCAGCCATGCTTTCATGCCCAAGGCCTTTTCTATGAATAACAGCAGGAAACTGAAAAGCAGGTGCAACAAATGAAATTACTCTTCCTCATATGTTAGGCTTGGGGCTTAAGAACCACAGGCATTTTCAGGGTATTTTCATTAAAATGACAATAGGAAGTTATTGGGAGCAATGCCCTATATGAATCTAGAGAAGCTTCTAGAATCTCCCTTTTTGCTATACTAGTCATAGTTATATATTGTAAGGATGAATGGATGAATAGATAGGGATATTTCATTGCATATCTAAACACACATAGATATCTCATAGAGTTTATAGTTTTGCATCTTCATATTTCCATTATAAAATTAGAGGTAAAGAATATATTGCAAAATATAATACAATATTGTAGAAATATGACAAAACTGCAAAGATTCTTGTCCGGTCAGGAATTAACATTAACTTGAAGGCACAGTTTATGAATTCTAACTTTAGTATAGTAGACTGTGTGTAATTGACAGACTGGATTTTATCATAGATTTTATCCGTTATTTTATTCTAGAATTTTTAATTGTATATTTACTGAGTGTTTTTATTTGTTCTGGTCTCTGGGCTATGACTGTAATAAATTGAATTGAATTTGAAGGCATAAAAAAAAACATAATTCCCAATAACAAGCTGAAGAAGCTTCTTGGATGAGAAGTGAAACATCTTCAAAGAAAAGCCAGAAAGTCCAGTTGCCTCTTGAAAAAAGCACTTTTGGGACAACCATGGCCTGGATGACTGAGAATCTCCATAGTCATCAAGTTATTTTACAGCTGCACAGAAAACTCTCAAACATAGAATCAGCATATAGAATTAAAGTTCAGTAAATGGAGGCAGGACAACCTGTACATGGTATTTTAAAGGTGATTACTAAGCCCTTGTTTATTTTATGAGTTACTTTATGACACTGATTACTTCAGGGTTATAAACGATGGCTTATCTTACTCTCTTCCAATAACTGGGAGACAAGAGCTACTAGGAGGCATATTATGAAGGAGACTACAGAAAGCTCAGAGTCAAAAGATTCACAACTTGTGTGGCATCAGCAGAGAAATGCTTCATGTTCATTAGCTATGCTTTAGTACCTGCTACTTTCATCCAAATTATTTGTGCATAAAAATGCAAATTAAACATAACCCTTGGGGTTCATTGTGCATTTTGCAAATTCCTCATAATATTGATGAAGCTGCTTACCTGTGATATAAGGATTCAAGAGGTAGAAAAGAGGACACTGCATTGATCAACTAATTGAAAGACCGAATAAGAAATATTTTTGGTGTAGACTTTGTAGAAGATTTTTGTCTTCCTACAATTGTCTTCTACAAAGGCAATGCCTATAAGTAGCCTTCAACTTGAACTATTTGTTTAATAACTGTTCAAAGTTATGAAAGCACTGAACAAAGTTATTTATGGCTATCTTTGCACTTAGAGCCGTGGTTAAAATGCAGTATTTCAGGCTATTTCTGCCAAATGCTAGCAATTCGATTCTCAGCAACTCAAGGCTAATTCAAGCCTTCCATCCTTCTGAGGCCAGGAAAATGAAGACGCAGATTATTGTGGGCAATGTGCTGACTCTGTAAACTGCTTAGAGAGGGCTGTAAAGCACAGTGAAGTGCTATTGCTATTAAAACTTTCATAGGTTCCTCTCAGTCACATGATCAAAATTTGATACCATATATATTACTGATGATTGCAGTGTCCCGGAGTCACATGATCATCATTTGCAACTTTTCCAGAGAACTTCTGATAAGCAAAGTCAATGGAGAAAGTCAGATTCATTTAACAATTGTGTGATTTGTTTAATGACCATGACAAATAATGTCATAAACTTATATGTGTTTCATTTAATTTTCTGCACTGCTTAGCAACAGAAATTCTGATCCCAGCTGTGGCTGTAAGACAAGGATTACCTGTATTTTTGCTATAGGAGTTCATCATACAGTGTAATTCAAGGGTATGGTAAACCTGGGAAATTCATCAACCCTCCCAGTCCCTAGTCATGGCATCTATCAAATCACACCGAGAGTAGCAATGGCTTTTGTAGGACATGGCAGCATATAAACATAAGTAAAGATAAAAACATCCACATGTACTTTGTAACCATTGAAGAACTATGGAATTATGCAAGATCCACACCCCCAATTTCTCTGAAAAAAATCAGCATATAATTTGGAAAGAGATGTGAGTGTAGGTGGTAAAAGAATGAATAAATATGGCTTCAGCACTTGATATTTAAACCAAAGGTTGTTATTTGCTGGCTGGCTTGCTTCTGTTAAACAAGGCTGTGCTTCACAGACTTTAGTGATTATGTTCAGACACATTTGCTTCCTACTAAGTTGCTATTTTACTTGAGAGACTCCTCCATTTCAAGAACTCTCAGAGAACTAAGCTTTTTCTGAAGGACTGCTCCATTTAAAGGTGCTTCTAGCTGCACAGTTCTAGGTGCAAAAAAAACCCCGTAGTTGTTCAGCTGTAAACCCAGAGTCTATAGCTGACACATTATCAGGATATATTCCGCTACTTTGATGAGAATAAAAGTAGGATTTTCTGTCCAAGTAGGTCAAGTATCATTCCGTTCTTATTCTTCTTAAGTCATTACTGACATTAAAATAATGATTCTTGAAAAAACTCCATGTACAACATTTATATCTGTCAAGACTATGACATTCTTTCATTGTTAAAAAAAAATCTTTTGGGGGAATGAAGGATGGCCAAAGCAATAAAAAAACATGGGAAATTACAAATGAATGGCAGTGTTTGCTGAACCACTTCAAATCTAAATGAGAAAGCCGTGGCAATTCCAGAAGAAATGTTTCATCTCAAAGCATCTGGGTTTGGATTAAAGGTGTGTGGTTTTTTTTTACAGAAGAGAGGAACAAGAAGTCGCTAGACCTAAACTTCCTAAGATGTATCTCCATTTAAACTGTAATCTGCCTAATTTTTTATGCAAATGTTATGCAAGTCTCTGTCATATTTCAATGCATAAGTGTTCCTGTGACTAATCAAGTACTTCACCCCAAAGAAATATGACTAGCCCCATATCATCCAGAGAGGATCATAAGGATTTGAAGCTAAGCTCCACTCATCTACCTAGATCAGGGATGTCAAACTCATATGGTCACAGCATCATCACATGACATAATGAAACTTTCTTCCCCCTTTGCTAAACCTGGCATGGGTGTTTCCAGTGCATGATGCATTCAGCCTGCATAAGTTTGACAGCCCTGACCTAGATATTTACATCGTGTTAGTTTTGGGGTCAATTTAAAGCTGTAGAGTTTCCATTTACTTGAGTTGTGCAGCAGAAACCTCACTGTTTAAAAAATTAAGTTGTTTTTCAGGATTACCTTTCTCAATAACCTTAATTAAATGATCAGTAGGAAGCCTTGAAAGGACTACTTAAATATTAGAAAAAGAAGCTCTCATATAAGACAAGAAGCAGTATAATAAAGATATTTGTAGTAGTTATATGCTGTGGACCTTTAGTTCAATTTCAAACCAAATTCTGTAACAGCTTTGTTCCCTATTCCATCCGTCCGGTAAACTCGCAAGATTCATTTTTCTCGCCATGCACATGTATGCATCCGAACTAGACTGTGTTGCTTCTGTGTCATATAATATATGTGGGTATATGCATAATATTTTATTTATTTATTTATTTAATAAATAAAAGGAAAACAAAAGGAAAAAACAATCCAACCTATCAAAAACAGCACTACAAAAAACAGATTAGAAACACAAGTTAAAATAGGGAAGAAAATGGTAAGTGAACACCTGTCTACCCTAGACGAGTTCAAATCACCAGGACCGGATGGATTACACCCCAAGGTTCTGAAGGAACTGGCAGACATGATTTCAGAACCACTGAATTATATCTTTCAAAGATCCTGGAGCACAGGGGAGCTGCCAGAGGACTGGAAAAGAGCTGATGTAGTTCCCATCTTCAAAAAAGGAAAAAAAAACAGATCCAGGAAACTACAGACCTATCAGCCTGACCTCAATACCGGGGAAGATTCTGGAAAAGATAATCAAGCAACGAATCACCAAACACCTAGAAGCAAACAAAGTAATAACCAAAAGCCAACATGGGTTTGTCAAAAACAGATCATGCCAGACTAATCTTATCGCATTCTTTGACAAAATGACAAAATTAGTAGACCAGAGGAATGCTGTCGATATAATTTACTTGGACTTCAGTAAAGCATTTGATAAAGTAGACCATAATCTACTATTAGATAAGGTAGAAAAATGCGGGTTAGACAGCACCACCACCAGATGGATTCGTAACTGGCTGACCAACCGCACTCAACGTGTAGTCCTCAACGGAACTACATCCACATGGAGGGAAGTATGCAGTGGAGTACCCCAAGGCTCTGTTTTAGGCCCAGTACTCTTCAACATCTTCATCAATGACTTGGACAAGGGGATAGATGGGGAACTCATCAGATTTGCAGATGACACCAAGCTGGCAGGAATAGCCAACACTCCAGAAGATAGGCTCAAGTTACAGAAAGATCTTGACAAACTTGAACATTGGGCGCTATCTAATAAAATGAAATTCAACAGTGAAAAAAGTAAGGTTCTACATTTAGGCAAAAAAAACAAAATGCACTGGTACCGTATATGTGGTACCTTGCTCAATAGTAGTACCTGTGAGAGGGATCTTGGAGTCCTAGTGGATAACCATTTAGATATGAGCCAGCAGTGTGCAGCAGCTGCCAAAAAAGCCAACACAGTTCTGGACTGCATAAACAGAGGGATAGAATCAAGATCACGTGAAGTGTTAGTACCACTTTATAATGCCTTGGTAAGGCCACACTTGGAATATTGCATCCAGTTTTGGTCGCCACGATGTAAAAAAGATGTTGAGACTCTAGAAAGAGTGGAGAGAAGAGCAACAAAGATGATTAGGGGACTGGAGGCTAAAACATATGAAGAACGGTTGCAGGAACTGGGTATGTCTAGTTTAATAAAAAGAAGGACTAGGGGAGACATGATAGCTGTGTTCCAATATCTCAGGGGTTGCCACAAAGAAGAGGGAGTCGGGCTGTTCTCCAAAGCACCTGAGGGTAGAACAAGAAGCAATGGGTGGAAACTGATCAAAGAAAGAAGCAACTTAGAACTAAGGAGAAATTTCCTGACAGTTAGAACAATTAATAAGTGGAATGATTTGCCTGCAGAAGTTGTGAATGCTCCAACACTGGAAATTTTTAAGAAAATGTTGGATAACCATCTGACTGAGATGGTGTAGGGTTTCCTGCCTGGGCAGGGGGTTGGACTAGAAGGCCTCCAAGGTCCCTTCCAACTCTGTTGTTATGTTATGTTATGTTATGTTATGTTATGTTATGTTATGTTATGTTATGTTATGTTATGTTATGTTATGTTATGTTATGTTATGTTATTTATTTATTTATTTATTTATTTATTTATTTTGTCATGTTTATGTAGAGTATGTTGGAGGTGGAGACCCTTTGAGAGTTGTTTGGAGAGAAATTTCATTTTAATGTATACCGATTAGTGTACATTCAAAGTGACAATAAAGTTATTCAAAAACTAAGTCTAATTTCTGGCATATCTAGAGAAAGCACCAGCTGAGTGAGCACTGATCCGAATCCCACACTGATTTGCTTCAATGTATATTCTTTTGATTTAAGAAATAACTAGATGGCCAAAGCATCCACCTCAGGTATCATATTTACTTCTGGGATATCACTGGAATTTAATTTGATTATTAGACAGGAGAGATTATAGAAAGAAGAATCACTATGTACACTTTAGAGAAAGAGATAAATTTACAATTGTACTTATAACTACTATAAAGAACAGCAAACACCATTTTTCTTTCTTTTTGATTTTTCTTTTACCTTTTTTCTTTTTCATTTTCTTTTTTTTTCATAGCTTACCCTTTTATTTCTTTATTTTAGTTTGTCTTCATCTGTACACTTGTTTTTAAAACATTTAATAAAATTATTAAATTTTTATTTTATTTTGTTTTTGTTTTTAAAAAAGAAATTTAGTTAGGTTGTGGGACATTCTTGTAAACAAGAACAATGGATATTTGAGAGCTTAGTTGTGCTTTGTGAAAAAGCAAAAATAAACTGGCAAAGGGAGAGTTTACCAATATGCCGTAGAACAAATAGGTCTTTTTTAACTGGCCACCATGCCACCCACTACGGCAGCTATTTTGTGACTCGTTGCATCAGAGTCTTTTCATTGATCAAATATGACCATTGCCCCTGTAAGTTAGGAGGTTCTTCAGGAAAGAGTTTTACTCTCAGGGTAACATAACTTCATTTGTATGTTCAAACGTGAAGTCATCTAACAATCTGGGTTTACAGTTCATCGGGAGGCCTTGATTATGTTAAGTCATGCCTTAGCCACCTCCTGTTTGGATTATAGTAATATGCTCTCTGTGGGATTGTCTCTGAGCAGCTTTCAGAAGCCACAGCTGGTCCAGAATGCAGCAGCACAGACAGGTTTTGGTGTTTCTCATTACATTCGTGTAACATGGCTACAATGAGAGCTCCCAAGAGGCTTCTGTGTGCAATCAAGGTGCTGCTTATCACCTATAAACCCCTTCATAATGCAGGACCAGACTATACGTGGTACCGCCTCTCTCCCATTGTTCCCACTCACCCACCAGGTCTAGCAGAGGGGGCATTCATAAGAGCCCCTCCATCAAAAAATGTCAGCATGTTGGACTCAGGACTTGTATCTTCTGTCTGCCCTGTAGAACAGCATCCTCCTGGAGATTTGGATGACCCCAAACCTCTTAGGTTTTTGCAGGGCTCTGAAGACCTGGCTGTTTCCCTAGGCAATTGGGCCAGGAGGTTAGACAAGCTCTGATGATGATATGTGTGTGCATGTTTAATTATTGGGATGTATTGTTTACCTCAGACATCATGGGTTATTGCTTGTAACTATTATTTTAATCCTTGTAGACTGTCGAGAGAAAAGAAAATAAGCAAGTAAATTTAGGCCTAGTTATCTTACTTATAAAGGGAAAACCAGAGCTATTTAATTAAGAACTTGATGATGAGGAAGGGGAAAATTCTGATGCCCCCCCCCCAAATGGGGAAGATCTTTCTATTCAAGATAAGGCTGTGACTGCTTAAATGATGGACCCAGATGGAACTCTTTCATTGGGAGGAACAATTACATCAGACTCAAATGGGAGGATGAGAAAGCAGAGTTGACAGAAATCTGTTTGTTTGTCTGTCATCAATCTTTCATCCACCTAGCATTCTATCAAGAGGCACAGAGCTTTCAAGAACTACTGGAAAGAATACTTTAAGTACTTACCACGTATAGTCCCAAAGGAGTGGCTTTCATTATTCCGGTCTTTTTTTTTTTTTTGCATTTATATCCCGCCCTTCTCCGAAGACTCAGGGCGGCTTACACTATGTTAGCAATAGTCTTTATTCTATTTGTATATTTATATACAAAGTCAACTTATTGCCCCCAACAATCTGGGTCCTCATTTTACCTACCTTATAAAGGATGGAAGGCTGAGTCAACCTTGGGCCTGGTGAGACTAGAACCTGCAGTAATTGCAAGCAGCTGTGTTAATAACAGACTATCTTAGCAGTCTGAGCCACAGAGGCCCCGGTCTTAGTGTTTAATCGTGCAACTAGTTTTAGTTAGGTAGCAGACACAATTTAGTAGGTGGAGGTTGATGCATCCTACAGTAATTGTATCAACCCCGCCCTCCTTACATTGTGTCATTTGCAAAATCAGAAAAGAGTGGAATAGTTTTTTTATATACATATGCACATGGTGCAAAGGAGCCACCTTCAACCATAAGCTGCCATGCTTGTCCTAAAGCTGTTTTTAATGCATTGGTAAATGATTGGAAAGGAGAGAAAAATAGAGGGAGAGGTTTTATTTGAGAAAAAGACGCAGCTGTTGGAGGATTTTTCCTTTCCATGGAAACATTTATATCCATTAGTTATTTAGTGGGACACCTGAAGAAAAGAGAAATCCAAAAATAAATAGTTGAACTCTTGAGTCTTAAATCCAGGTCCCTGGGGGTGGGGCAGCATTTTGTGAGCAGATTGCTGGTTAGATCAGGGGCCTCCAACCTTGGCAACTTTAAGACTTGTTGACTTCAACTCCCAGCTTTGCTGGCTGAGGAACTCTGGGAGTTGAAGTCCACAAGTCTTAAAGTTGCCAAGGTAGGAGACCCCTGGGTTAAACTCAGTGGTGGGATTCAGACAGTTCGCACCACTTCGGGAGAACCGGTTGTTAACTTTCTGAGCAAAGTGGCAAACTGGTTGTTGGAAGAAATCATTAGGGCAGAGAACCGGTTGTTAAATTACTTGAATCCCACCACTGGTTAGACTGAATGCTTCCTCCTGTGACTGAAGAAGGAACTGTGTCAAACTGCAGAAGCAAAGCTTGATTTGATTCCTGTCATTCAGCTGTGCTAGAGGATTACCTTGGGCTATTTCTTTAAAACACTTTGATTTGCTTTCATGCCAAGAAGACATATTAAAAAATAATTCAAAACCAGATTAATGAAGGGAGGGAAAGTCATTAGAAATAAAAAAGAAAAGAGATAATTCTGCTATAGATGTGACTTATGTCAGTAAATAAATCATATTTGGCTGACACCACTTAATTAGTTAGAAATACAGTCCTTTTCTAAAGTTGCTTCAGTTAAGCTCTTAAGCTTTTGACCCATAAATTCTGAGCTAAGTATCCCAGATGTCAAGAATATCACTGTAGCTCTTTGCCTATATCACTTTTATATAAAAATTGTAAAATTCTAAAAGATTTGAATTAATGATTTCTAGAAGGCTAGATTTCACATTTTAAGTTTGATTGTTTTTGAAAGGTGATTATTTTGAATCCTTAGATATCTAAGGATTGTCATTCATGTCCAAAAATGAATTTATTAGCTGATGGCATGTTGTAATGGGTGTATTTGTTATATTTTTCTTTTCCTAAGTATTATCCTTTATAAACATATATTAGCTTTTCATCATATTTTAAGATCACCAAAATTATAAATTCATGACAACTGAAGTAGCAATAGCAATAGCACTTAGACTTATATTCCACTTTACAGTGTTTTACAGCCCACTCAAGCGGTTTATAGGGTCAGCATATGGCCCCCAACAATCTGGGTCCTCATTTTACTGACCCAGAAGGATGGAAGGCTGAGTCAGCCTTGAGCCTGGTGAGATTTGAACTGTCAAATTGCAGTCAGCTGGCAGTCAGTAGAAGCAGCCTGCATTACTACACTCTAACCACTGTGCCACTGCGCCAAGTAAATTAGGTTAGGGAAAGATGAAATAAGTTATTTGAAAGTACCTCAACATTTGTTGTTGTTGTTGTTGTTGTTGTTGTTGTTGTTGTTGTATAGCCTTTATTTTCATTGTATATCATATATACAATGAAATTGATTTAGCCTCTCTAGTGCAATCCATAACAGAAAATACAAAACAACATAAATAATATAGAGAATAATCCCTATACAAATAATTGGGGGGAAAAGACTAGTCATAAGTTTCCATATGTGTGTCGAGTGATTGTGATTGGGTTTAAGAGTCTGACAGCGCATATTAGTCTGGTAATGAAACATCTGCAAGGAAACAACCTAGCTCAAACATCACCAAAGACCCCACAGTTCAACCCTGAGCAACAAATATTCCCTTCTAATTGGTGCCAAATTGTTTAGCTGAAGCTAGCCCAAAATTTTGAAACACATGATTGGTTTATCTTTTCCTAAATCATGACTTCTGGCCTCTGAGTGCAAGGGTGTGTGTGTGTTTGTTTGTGCGCACATTCTTTTATATACATTTATAGAGTGGGATGACATCTCAAACAAACATTAAGGTACAGCCAGCATAGCATGCTTAAACTGATGTTCTTTGAAGCTGTCAGTTGTGCATTTTCAGGAAAAAGCAATTCCCTTTGGAAAGGGAAATAGATTATTAGCCTGTTTGTGACTTGTTGTGTACAGATATACTTTCTGTTCTTTCAGAAATGTACAGGACTACTTTAGTCTTTTAGAAAACCAGGCCAAAAGTACACTTTGGACAGCTCCTACAGACAATTTTGCATTTGGCAGAAATCCTTTTCCCTCTTTGCATTTATAAAAATTGCTAACATTTCATAAATTCAAAAAGAGAGAGACTGATTTTCAGAAAGCTAGATGTGCCTATATCCAATACAGCAAAACTTTTATTTACCTTCGGGCATATGTGGAAGGCTATTACTTTTGGGGTGGAAGGATATCTGAGTATCAAGGTTGTGCAACAGCTTAATACAAATAGCAATAGCACTCAGACTTATATACCGCTTCAGTCCTCTCTAAGCGGTTTACAGAGTCAGCTAATCGCCCCCAACAATCTGGGTCCTTATTTTACTGACTTCAGAAGGGTGGAAGGCTGAGACAACCTGAATCAAATGCAGATCTCATCATTCCTATTGCCTGGTGTTGATAGTACCCCTGAGAAGGGTAAGGGAACCACACTCATAAATGAAGCTTCAACCATGCTGAGAAGAATCAGTTACAGCAGGGGTGTCAAACATTGTCATGGCATTGTCACATGACTTATCACAATTTTTTCCCCATTCCCTAAGCTGCACATGGACATGGCCAGCGTGTGACGCATCCAGCCCGTGGGCCACGAGTTTGACAGCCCTGAGTTAAAGGAACCTCAATTTTCACTAAATAATATGAAATAGTTGTGATGGAAAGAATCAGGTCTTGTCAGCCCAACATGAAGGTCCAATTCAGAAAATAGGTACACAAGCAATACTAGTGTTATTATAAGGGATATTTTTTTAAAAAATCTTGAAAATCTGACCATGTTTCCTTTTCTCTTCCTCTTACAGCAAAGGTGGGGCAATCATTTTTTTTTTCCTTCCAAGATGGCGCCAACGAAGGCTGCCTCGGTGAAATGCTCTCTAATTGTTTCTTTATTTGTAATTGTTCTCTGTGACTCACTATGGATTTCCTACTCACGAGACCATCTGCTAAAAATTAAGGAACATTTCTTTAAGGAGCAGCTTTCTTTAATCTCACTCCCGCCTGTCTTTACAAACACGGAGGAGATTCTAACACAGGAGGAGGCAATTCCCACGGAGCCATGGATTACTAAAAAAACCAAACGACGGAAACGAAGGAAAAGAGGTAAGCGATCTGGGATCCTAATCAGGCTAAGAACTCGCATTAAAACTCCTCTGCCTTCAATTTTCCTAACAAATATATGCTCACTTGCAAATAAGATGGATGAAATACTCCTCTTAAACAAATACTATTCTGATTTTCGCAATTCAGCAGTCCTATGCTTCTCTGAAACCTGGTTAAATGAATCAATTGAAAATAGCAGCCTGAACATTCCAGGATTTCAGATTGAACGATCAGACAGGATTCCAGAAACATCTGGTAAAAAGAAAGGAGGAGGCTTATGCCTATATATTAATAGAAACTGGTGTCAAGATTTTAATATAATTTACAAATTCTGTGACAACAATTTAGAGACTCTAATTATCAACTGCAAACCTTACTATTCGCCTCGTGAATTTTCCTCATTTCTTCTAATTGCTGTTTATGTCCCACCACAAGCCTGTGTAAACAAGGCATTACGAACTCTAGCTGACCAAATCATGGAGGCTGAAGCCAAACACCCTGATTCACTGGCCATTGTTTTGGGAGATCTAAACAAGGCAAACTTAAATAAAGAGCTACCAAAATACTTTCAGCATGTCAATTGTCCCACCAGAGGCAAGAATACTCTAGACCTTTGCTACACAACACTAAAAGATGCCTATCGGTCTTTACCATGTGCAGCTGTAGGACACTCTGATCATTGCATGATTCACCTTGTACCTGCTTACAGGCAAAGACTTAAAGCCACAAAACCAATAATTAAATCAGTGAAAACCTGGACGGAGGAATCAGAATTAAAGCTACAGGCATGTTTTGACTGCACTGATTGGAATATTTTTAAAGATACCTCTGCAGACCTGGATGAACTCACAGATACTGTAACATCATATGTCAGCTTCTGTGAAGACCTATGTGTACCTACAAGGAACTTGTGAATACACAGTAACAACAAACCTTAGTTCACACCTAAACTTAAGCAGCTACGACATTCCAAAGAGGAAGCCTAGAGAAAAGGTGATAAAATGCTGTACAATCAGGCCAGAAATGCACTAACAAGGGAGATAAGAGCAGCAAAAAGAAGCTACTCTGAAAAGCTAAAGAATCAGTTTTCAGCAAATGAACCAGCAAACATGTGGAAAACTCTTAAAAATATCACCGGCTATGGCAAACCTCCTTCCCAGGCTGAAGGTAATCAACAACTGGCAGATGACCTGAATGAGTTTTACTGCAGGTTTGAAAGGAAACTACAGCCACCTATCTCCACAACCCCCATCTCAGACACACCAACAACAGCCAAGCCTCCTACAACTGACCCCATTTCATTGGGTTCACAACCCCTAGTGATCACAGAAAAGGAAGTGCAGGACCTATTTCACAGACAAAAGCCAGGAAAAGCTCCAGGCCCAGACAAGATAACTCCTTCTTGCTTAAAAGTCTGTGCTGACCAATTGGCCCCCATCTTCACCCATATTTTCAATAAATCACTAGAGATGTGTTATGTTCCTTCTTGCTTCAAACGCTCTACCATCATCCCAGTGCCGAAGAAGCCCACCATCAAGGAACTGAATGACCAGTTGCTTTAACATCTGTAGTCATGAAAACCTTTGAAAGGCTAGTGCTTTCCTACCTGAAAACCATCAGGGATCCGCTGTTAGACCCCTTGCAATTTGCATACTGAGCAAATAGATCAACAGATGATGCTGTTAATATGGCTCTGCACTACATCCTACAACATCTTGAGTCTCCAAAGACCTATGCAAGGGTCCTTTTTGTAGACTTTAGTTCAGCATTCAATACCATCATTCCAGACATTCTTCTAACTAAGCTAAACCAGCTACAGGTACCGGAACAGACTTGTAAGTGGATCACAAGCTTCCTAACAAACAGGAAGCAGCAGGTGAAGCTAAGCAAGATCACATCAAATACCTGTACAATTAGCACAGGCCCCCCCCAAGGCTATGTGCTCTCCCCACTTCTCTTCTCTCTGTATACCAATGACTGCATCTCCAATGATCCATCTGTTAAGCTACTGAAGTTCGCAGATGACACAACAGTGATTGGTCTCATTCGAGACAATGACGAATCCACATATAGACAAGAGGTCGAACGACTAGCCTTGTGGTGCAACCAAAACAATCTGGAACTGAACACACTCAAAACCGTAGAAATGGTGGTAGACTTTAGGAGAAACCCTTCCATACTTCCACCTCTCACAATACTTGACAACACAGTATCAACAGTAGAAACCTTCAAATTTCTGGGTTCTATCATATCGCAAGATCTCAAATGGACAGCTAACATCAAAAACATCATTAAAAAAGGACAACAAAGAATGTTCTTTCTGCGCCAACTCAGTAAGCTCAAACTGCCCAAGGAGCTGCTGATCCAATTCTACAGAGGAATTATTGAGTCTGTCATTTGCACCTCTATAACTGTCTGGTTCGGTTCTGCAACCCAACAAGAAAAACACAGACTTCAGAGGATAATTAGAACTGCAGAAAAAATAATTGCTACCAACTTGCCTTCCATTGAGGACCTGTATACTGCATGAATCAAGAAGAGGGCCGTGAAAATATTTGCAGATCCCTCGCATCCTGGACATAAACTGTTTCAACTCCTACCCTCAAAACGACGCTATAGAGCACTGCACACCAGAACAACTAGACACAAGAACAGTTTTTTCCCGAAGGCCATCACTCTGCTAAACAAATAATTCCCTCAACACTGTCAGACTATTTACTGAATCTGCACTACTATTAATCGTTTCATAGTTCCCATCACCAATCTCTTTCCACTTATGACTGTATGACTATAACTTGTTGCTGGCAATCCTTATGATTTATATTGATATATTGACCATCAATTGTGTTGTAAATGTTGTACCTTGATGAACGTATCTTTTCTTTTATGTACACTGAGAGCATATGCACCAAGACAAATTCCTTGTGTGTCCAATCACACTTGGCCAATAAAATTCTATTCTATTCTATTCTATCATGTGACCATAATTTTCCATTTTACTTCCTTGTCCTTCATTAACTCTTCTTGTTGGAAGTCAGTTGTGAAGTACACAAATGGTGATTCTGCAAAGTGTCACAGGACAATGGGATACTGCAAAGTTTGTAAATGCAGGGATTGGTGACAGAGCTAGTTTTTTTTTACATCAGCATAAATCTGAAGTCATTAAATGAGGAAGTCAGTAAGGCACATTATTTTATTAAGGGTGATATTATCTTGTCTTACCCAAGCCTACAAACAACACTGAGAATTTTAATTGAGTCCAATCCTTTATTTGCTTGCAGCTAATTGTCAGAATCTTACTAAAGTAAAGCTTATTACTAGATATTACTAATTTCATTCTGAACTTTTTACTTTCTCCTCCCTCCAGTTTAGGACAATGTGGTTTCTTAATGTGGGACTCTCCTTGGGAAAGCTCTGGGTTGCCAAAATTCTCTCCTAATGCTCCTGCAGGTGCTCAAAAATACATTTAAAAAAGCAAATGATAGCCTTATTAATCAGCAAAGATTCAGTAAAACTGAATAAGCCTACTAAATAACATAAGTATGTAGGCCCTTTCCATTTAGTCTAAGTTCCCCTCATCCCTCTCTTAATAATTAAACATTAAAAAAGAATTAACAATTCTTTTTTAAAAACATTACCAGACGTAATCCCTTATTTAGATATGAAAAATAATAATATAAATATTACAAATAACCCATTACACTTTTGGCATTTCCAAAAGAAAAACTATCCAATCCAGATAATGATTAAGTAGCTCAGAGCATGATGGAAACGGGGATTCCCAGCTGATTGCAAGTGAGTTGCAAAAATTTCTGCTACCTGCTCACAAAAACGCAGCTGTTCAGAGTACATATGGGTAATCTCCAGATCTCCCTTTTTTCCAGAGAGAATTTCAGCATTCCAGATCCCATATAGCTATCTTTTTGGCCATAATGCCCCCAAATGAAAAATGTGGGTGTTGGTCCTCCTCACTTCACTGGAAGTCAACACAAACCAGTCAATAAGTCCTCATGGATCAGGAAATCTAATAAGAATGGGATCAGGTGTTCTCCGGAAATCTCCCCTTCTATGGAACAGCTTATTCCTGGAAGGGAAAATAGCCCCTTCCTTCTTTTGAAAACCTTACTGTTTTAGACTATAAGTTGGGAGCAGAGCTCTCCAAATGTTGGGGGACTGCAGAGTTGACCATTTGCTGGAAGGTCAATTCAGTAACAACTGGGAAGACCAAAGTTCTTCCACACATTTCCAGACAACAACAGATTGGAAACCAGAGGTGCCATTCCCCTTAGTTGGTATCCTTAGAAAAGGCAGAAGATTAATGTGTATAGAATGACAAGTGTATAGAATGGTATGGTATAACCATGAGAATAACTGTTATAACTAGGATGTACAAGATTATGTATATTTAAAAGAGACTACATTGTCTAATTATGAGAACAATAGTTATAATCGGGGTGTAGAACACTATGTATACTTAAAGAGACTTGATACAAACAGTACACTGTCGTTGCAGAAATGGAAATGTGATGTATAATAAAGGAAAATGTATAATTTTTTTTTAAAAAAGGCAGAAGTATCTCAATCTTAGCCAAGGGTTTTAAAACTGGTTTCTCAAATATATTATCATTCATCTTGCCAGGAAAAGCTGATGTCCAGAACAATTCTGCTCAGCGTGTCAAAAGAAAAACCATGATAGACAAGCCACTAACTTCCCAAAGTTGGGGACAGTAGCATTTGAGAAGTGGGATGGAGTGGGGGTGGGGGTTGCAGCAATATATGTGTGGTTTGATTTTTGTTTTCTTTGTTTTTAATTTAACTGCCTTTCAATTCTTCCAATGAGTGGGAAATAAATATCACTATTAAAATAGAGATTGCATTTTGTGCATCTATCCACATCTATGTATGTGTGTGCATGTCAGTTAAACAGAAAGATTTTCTTTGTTCTGCCCTCTTTCTTGTCCTCTTCACAACCGCAGGACAACTCCATTCTTCTGCAGAAGAACTGCAAAATCTACCCTGGCCAAGGCCATAAAACCACGCTTTTGTTACAAAAATAACACAAGATGATGTGAGGGTTGCTCTGTGGTGCTCTTCCATCTGGTAGTCCCGGCCAGAACATTACCTTCTATACTAGATAGTGTTCCAAAGTTCTCCAAACAAAGATAGCTGTAGCTTTCATTTGTCAATGAAAAAGAATGAAATAGTCTTCATGATTTGGTAAAATATATTTTATTTCTTCAAATAGTATGAATCAGAATTCCATTTTTCTAGAAACCTCTGTGTAAAATTAATTTGTGTTGTACATACCACAAAATATTCAATTTACAGTTTTTGCTTGTCATTTGTTTCCTTTTACAAGTGTACCATTCTAAGCCACAACATGTTATAGCAAACTCAAAAATATTGCTAATATCAGGACATACTGCAGTGCTGAATGGAACTCAGCCATAAATTAATGTTATAGGGTGAAAAGACATATAACCAGACCTCCAAGTCTTGCAAATGGAACAAAAATTGGCAATATTTATGAAGGCTACTATCTATGCAGTTCAAATATCATATGATATATGCCTCTCATGGCTACTTTATTTGATATTTAGGTAAGGCCTCTTCAATAAATTGGCTTCAGAAGGTTTCCATTGAGTGGGCTGATCAGCCACAATTAGCAGTTCAATGTTATAACAGTGAATTGATGGCAATGTCATCACTCAAAAAAAGCACACACAAAGAAAACAAGGTGCATGGATACCATACCTATCATACTTTATGCAACTAGGAAAGTATCCTTCACCCATTCCAAAAAAAAAAACAGATCAGAAAGTCCAAGCAGAACTCAGCAGTTCCATCCCCCCAAAAAATCAAAAAGTTTTGAAATAGAAAACAATAAGGCCTAGAAATTAAAATTCACTCCAATGTTTCAGAACAAAGGATGTTCGCTGGATTGTACATATGAAAAAGTCATCTGTTTATCAAATACATATCAGAGTTAAATGGATGTATATGTGGGTGACCATATATGCTGCATCTTCTAATGAGAAGGTGATCCAAATATCTTTCTTTTTATAGCCTGTATTCTGTCAGAAGATATAGTAAATTCCACAAGACCAAGAAGCCCAATGTAAAGGATGAATATTTACAGAAAAAGCTACACCTTTAGCCAGGTGTATAAGTGTGTTTGCATATGTATTGGTATGAGTATCCATGCATTCCTCTGAGGAATCCCCCAGACTAATTTTCTCATTGATTCATTACTATATCCGATTATCTCTCAAGATAAGAATACAAATTATAATCCCACTCAATCTGATTCACATTTGTGTTAGGGACCTTAAGAACTTATTCTGACTCTACTATAATGTGCTCAGGTTCACATCTATGGAGAACAAAACTTCTGATAGAACGAAGAGTAACAAATTTTCTCAATATGCAATGGATTTTTGTCTCACATATAGGACCACCCTGAAAAAACTCATTCTTGAAACTCATCGCAGAACAGTGCTGTTGGGTATATACACAAAAGGTAGCTTAACAGTTTGTAGAATTATCTGATGAATTTTGGATAAACTACATTTTCTGAATATCCATCTCTAGTGCCTCTTTCAGCAAGCTTGTAAAATGTTCACTCACCTCTGATCTATATCATTTAGTAAACTGAATAAATTTCAAATGGTATTGTGTTTTTGTGCTTATATTTAAACTATTTTTGGGAGGAAAGGAAGCCCCATAAAAACAGGTCAAGGCCTTTAGCTCATTGCCACATTCAACATACTGGTTGAATGTAGAAAGCTAAAGGTATTAGCTTGTTTCATGGGATAGGACGCCATTTGTAGGATGATCAGTCATTGTGAGAAACCAAAGTGGGATTCAGAAAACAAACAGAGGCTTCAACTCTTCTTCTGTAACAGCAGCTTGAAAACTAAGCCTGAAAGAATTAAATACTGTGTCAGTTCTGGTCTCCCAAGTAAGCACTTCACAATTCTTCAGCAGGAAGAAACTGCAGTGTTCCTCATCCAAAAAGTGTGAGATCAGATGAACTGTATATAATCATAAAGTCTACTGTGTCACAAAACTTCTGTGGAAAGGGGAAATGCTAAGACCTGGTCAATAAAAATGGGGAACAGGAGGCAGCAACAACTCCATAGCTGAAGAGTGTTTCCTTCTGTGCATACGCCACGCCCAACCATGAAAGCAACTGCCTGAGGTTTAATTGTGTTGTTGTTGTCATTTTTACTTTCGAGCTATTTCCAAGCTAACAAAAATAAAAAATGTCTGTGGATTGACTTAAGAAGGAAAAAAGCCCAGAGATGCAATATGAAGGGCCTTGTACAAAATTGTTTTTGACATGCCTAGTACCCGTATCGGAAAAAAAAAGAATAATAATAATTATAATAATAATAATAAAGATTGTGCTTTTCTCATTGTCTCTTAACCATTATTTGCCATCCTCCCCTCCTTTTTTATTTTTAATATTAAAAGTTCTCCTGGGAAAATACCTGGAAGCACTTTCCAGCACACGCTGAAGCCAAGCGATGAAGAACCTGGCAAGACTCAGCCCGGTGGAATGTTCAAACTAAACAAGAACACAGCTATGAGCTACAGTGGGGTTAGGCAGCTTAGTGAATTAATTGCTTAAGAATTAAAAAATAAATTATTATAAAATAGATTTCTGTACATTTTACATATAGACCTATCTACATGTATAGGAGGAAAGGAAGCTGAAAGATGGGATCGACTCTGGGAAGTGCCATCAATCCCAGCCAAAGTCATGGCCCGTCATCTGGTAGAACTTCATGTTGAATGGCCGATAGAATTCTCGCAGCCTTTGTACTACTTTCTGGTCAATGTCAGGGTGGGTCCGTCCTTTTGTCTTGCCCAGGCAGTGGGGCTTGCTGCTGCCTTCAGCCTTTTTCAGGCATGGGAACCCCTTGGTTTTGTTGAAGTAGAAATGTTTATCTGTGATGATCCTCTTGAGGCCCAGAAAGTCCTGGACGCGACCCAACTCGCCTGCTGGATCACTGATCAGTCTCTCCCCACTGACAAAAAGGATTTGCCCAAGCGGGAAGTACAGGAGCCAATTTTCTAGATGCTTGGCATAAATGCCAATCTGGATGGCACTCCAGGAGGTATCAATCAGGCCCGTAGTCCTGTTTTTGAAGGTCAGGCTCTCAAAGGATGGGATGTCTGGCTTCTTGGAAAGGGTTTGTGTGTAGTCAGAAATGGCTCGGGTGACCGGGTCTCTCACCACCACAATGAGCTTGGTGTCCTTTGACATAGAGGAGATGCGAGCTGGTGCTTCCTTAGTGACAAAGTAGCTGGGCGTCTTCTCCATGGTGATCTGGCCATCAAGAGTCCTTGGCATCAGTTCCCTGCAAAGAAAGAAAGAAATTAGCAGACTGATGAGAAAAATAAGGACATTGCTTCAAAAGTTTGTTTGTTTTTAACTATTCCTGGTACTGGCAGTTTAGCCAATTCTTGCTACTGACCATTTGGGAAATTCCCAAAGAGTCTCAAAGACAAAATATATTCAAATAATACCTGAAAGATTCAAACTGATGAAAATATTTGATTAATTTGAAATATACCAGTAAGGTGGGAAGGAAAACGTGTATGTCAAACATGCTAAAAATGAATGATTTAAAAATTACATTGGCAAATGGGATATTAGATCTCAGTGCTAAAAAATGCAACATCTGATAGAAAGTTCCACTTAGGTAGGGTGGGATATGGATGGGTCCTTCTCTTTCTATCCTACCTTTTTCTGCCTTACATCTACTCTACTATTACTTTAGCCAGTCTGCTCCATATCAAGAAACAACAAGCCAGTAAAACATTGTATGTATTAAACATTGTTCAACAAAGAAACACAAATGCATACACAGACATTCATTTGATTATGCTATTTATTATTAATGGTTACACTTTTATTATTTTACTGAATTTTGTTCAATATTGTCTTGTATTCCAGGTAGAGAACTCAAGATTCATGAGCAGATTAGAAATACAATAAGTTTTCAGTATTGCTGACCACCTGTCAAATACCTTGTCCTTTTGTTCTCTTCCAAATAGAAATAATTAAATGGGCCAAAAGATATGACCTAACTGTAGGATGAAATTTCCCTCTGACATTCCACATTTCTTACACAGTGGAAAGAATTACAAGGAGTCACCAAACAGCTGATTTATCACATCCAGAAATTTACAGCCATTGCTATGGTTCTAATCAGTCTTTCCTGCCGTCTTGCTATCCAAAAGTCTAGGTTGCAACATTCATAAACCTGAACAATTTCAAGTTAGAAAACCTGCACTATGGGTACCAATTTTTTGAATTGCTTTCTGTATTACTTTGTATAGAGGGAGAGGCTACTACATATATTCTTAAAATGTGAAGATGCAACTATATGTTTTAACCGATCGGCAAAATGGCAATAGCAATAGCACTTAGACTTACATACCACTTCACAGTGCTTTTACAGCCCTCTCTAAGTGGTTTACAGAGTCAGTACATTGCCCCCCAACAATCTGGATCCTCATTTTACCCACCTTGGAAGAATGGAAGGCTGAATCAGCTTTGAGCCTGCTGAGATATGAACTGCCAAATTGCTGGCAGTCAGCAGTCAGCAGAAGTAGCCTGCAGTACTGCACTCTAACCACTGCACCACTGTGGCTCTTTAATCTTTAATTCTGAAGCAAATCATTACCTGTGAATTGAGGAAGGATGTCTACATTTGCAAAGTACCGAGGATGCTGTTGAAAATCAAATGGAGGAGTCGAGATGCAATGGATTACAGATATCACTGCTGAGTCTGGAGGTCTTTGGAGATTAGTTTTGAGCGCTGCCTCCCAACTGAATGTTAATCATTTTTGTAAGAACTAAACAGGAGTTCTCTCTCTTGTCAACAACCAAGACCTAAGCTGCTGAGCTAAACAACAAAACCACTGACATTTCTGCAATTTGTGCTAGAAGGAATGAAATACATGTGTCTGAATTGATGTGTTTCTCTCTGTCTGTGTGTAGAGAATGGCTGGTATGTGCTTTGTTTTTGTTCTTCTGTGTCTTTGCATCAGTGCTGACTCCTGGTGACTGCCTGGACAAGTCCCTGCAATATTCCTGGCAAGGTTTCAGAAGTGGTTTGTCTTTGCTTTCTTTTTAGGGCCAAGAGAAAGGAAATGGCCTGAGGTCACCCAGCTGGCTTTGTGTCTAAGGCAGGACTAGAACTCCTGGTCACCTTATTTCCAGCCTTTCTGCCTTAATAATCACTACACGAAACTGGTTTTCAATTAGCCGCCACAATGGATCAAAATGCTCAATGTTGTAGCAAAAGTGCACAATGACACAGAAATTGTGTGTGCCTGGGACATGCACACAAAAGAAAGAGCATCTACATACAATAGCCAGATACAGTAGTAATAGCAACAGTACCTGGTTAATTTCAGAAGCTGAGCAGGACTGAGCTGATTAGGGTTTGGATAGGAGATGACCAGGAAATCCCAGGGTTATAGTCTAGGTTGAGATATTGAGATGTTTTAATATTATGCATTATTTTTACAGGAAATTAATCATAGTTGAGAAAGGTGTTGTTGTTGTTGTTGTTGTTCTGATTCTACTCTTTTTGGAAGTGTGGCTTCAGGGATGGATGGGTAGGTAGGCCGGAAACCACAGACACAAATATGTGTTTGTGTGTGCATGTGGTGTGGGCATGGATATATACACAGATGTTTTATTGGGAAAAGATAAATGTTCAGAATTAGTTTTAGCTGAGTTGCTTTTTTGGGAGTAACACAGTGTAGCAGTAAGAAAGCAGGGTTTTTTTCTGTATGTATATATTCATGCATATACACAGATGCTGTCTACTCTTTCTTTGGGGGATTTTGATCCGATCTTCCCTAAATTGGGGCCATCCAAATGTCAATGGCTGACAGGCATGGTGTTTTAGGTCTGAGATAAGTAATTTGCAATCTTAGGCCCCCAAGCAGCCCTCAGGCTCATTGAATGTACCTTCCGAATCCCAAACTCTGTGCCATTTAAAGAATATTCTTGCAAAAATAGTAGGATGATGGTAAGTTAGTTTATGTGTAAGGAGGACAAGACAAGAAGGGAGGGAAGGAGAAATACCAAAATGAGGCAGAATAGTGAGCCTCACCCAAGTTGGATCTGGTTTCTCATATGTAATTCAATTCTGTTTATATCAGGGGTGTCAAACTCAAGGATTTGGCCAGTGGGATGCTTAGAACTGGTCAACAGGGCCACCCTGAAAACAGCAAAGGACTGGCCTATGGTGCCCCTGCCAGTAGAAACAGAGCTTGGGAGGCCCATGTGCTGGAACAGGCTGTTGCAGCTGAAAACAGTGCTTGGGAAGGCCACCCATGGTCCTGCCAAGCTCTATTTTTGCTGGCAGAGCACTCCAGGAGACCCTTGCAGGCACCCCTGACACAAGTGATGTTGATCTGACCATGCCCACCCTAGCTACACTCCACACACACCCCGAGGTCAAACACAACCCTGATGTGGCCCTCAATGAAATCAAGTTTGACACCCCTGGTTTATATCATTGGCGTGCATCAATCCTCCAATATATTGCCATCTCTAGTTTTAAGTGATCAACTGAACTAGATGCTCTTCAAATGGTTAAAAAGGTATAAAAGTGTGGCCATGAAACAGAAGCAACAAAGCAACTCTCAGGCTAACTGGGCAATGTTTTAGCAGGAGAAGCAGGACTATCCTACAGAACCAATGAAGCACCTCAGATAGTAACAGGCTATCTGGTTTAAGGTTTCCGTCACAAGATTCTGGCATAGGTGCAGCAATGTACTTAGCCTGCCAAAGAATTAATCTGCTTTGCCCATTAGCTACTTAGTCTTCCTAACTTTAGTATTCTGCTCCGACAGTTCTAATCTCCAAAGTTCTTCAGTCTAAACACACAGAAACCTTGAGTGGAGGAAACAAGTTACTCAAGAAAAATGCCACCTTGTTCTGATGTGAAGAAGAGTTCAGAGACTGAAAAGGCACCATGGCAGATGACAGGTGGCCACGTGGTAATCCAATCACAGAAAGCCTAATACTTTTGAGACAGCATTTTGTTTGCCCAGAGGGATTCTTCTCTAATCTGTTGATATTTCTCAATAAAGAAAATTGAGCGGGAAGGACTTTGCTAAGAAAGAGAGCAGTGGATGGGGAGAAGTGCTCTACATGCTGTGACTATGTCAAGCTTACAACAATAAGATGGCACATATTGACAGCCACACTCGCGAGCTTCTACTGTAACAGTTAAAACTGTGGCAAGCGGTATGCAGAGACAATCCATGCTGATGGACTTTCTTACAGAAAATCCAGGATAGATAGAAGCACATTCAACTCAACAGCAGATTAAGAACAGGATAAAAGAGAGGATCTGATATAAAAGCCTGAGTCATTTTCTGTTTTCCATTTTTTAAGGAAATGGCTACCAGAAGATATGGCCACTTGTTTGATTGAGAAATCTACAAATCCACTCATCTTACTGTATTTTACTTCTGAGGTTTCTCAAATATTAGTCACCCATTGGGTAATCCATTGTTGCCTTGTTCAGTTGCACAGTGAAAAAAAAAAATGATAGGATCTTCTCCACCCAAGGAATAAAATGAGGAATAAGATGCAGGGCTTACAGCTGTGAAAACGGCAAAAGTTTCATCACTGACTCCCAAGCTAGAGGAGTGCAAAAATATTTGAAACTGACATGTTCTAACCCCAAGAGGTTGTCCAACCTGTTCCGAGCACAAACCATTTCTAGAACACAGAGAATGTTTTGTTCCTTTGTTTGTCTTTGAAAAGTCTTGCACATCTTTTCCCAGCAGTGGTGAATTAAATTGCCACCAGTTGCTTCTTAGATATAATTATTTGAAAAATACAAAGAGCATATTGAAGTGGGGTCAGAAAACCATCCAAAAATCATCTAAGAAGCAGTCTTAAAAATCAATTAACACAGTAGTCATAAATAAATTCTTGAAAGAAGGCTGGCAGTCCATGCTGATGAAATCACATATTATAGAGGACAAAAGGAACAGCCTTGAGGGACAAGAGGAAATGCACCTTCCAAAACAAAGGTCACATAAAAGGGAACTGAGTCTGGGGCAGGAATGTATCTTGACTAAACATCTCAACAAAACTTTTCCTAGTTCACTGGAAAGATAAAGATAGGGAGGGATGAATTACATTCAGACTTGCAAGATTTTATTACTATAGCTTTACAAAAAAAGTAGTGCTGACCGACATAACATTGGATTACTAGTCTGATCTATCTTGAAAGGCTATCCACAGTCTTACTGATTCACTGTGTTCAGATATTTTTAAAATTTTTCATCATTGCATGGGAACAGAGATTGTGCAAACTCTCTCTCACACACACACACTAGAATTACAGGGTGGATGCCAGATAAAGTGACCCTGTAATATAGGTGGTAGAACAGGAATTGCCAACTGCTTTGTGTGTGTGTATATGTGTGCGTGTATTACCAACAAGATGGATGGCATCTAAATTTAATGAATGTGTTTGTAGGTGTGTATGTAAAGAAAAGTTGAAGGAATCACCAGAACTATTAAAAAATAATTTGCACACATCCAACTTAACCTGTATGAGGCTATTTTAAAAAATAATAATGTATTTTGTACTTAAAAGTTGGGATGCATAAGCACTGAATAGATTCCCTTGTTCTAACCCACTGCATCAGCTACCTCTATGCTGAGTTCATTCTGCCATTTGAGAATCCTGACCTGACTGCAATTATGTCAGCATTACCAGGAAAACAAGACAGGAAACATGACCAGATAAGCTAACTCTACTCTATGGTAAAGCTACATTTCTGAGCCTCTTGTCCTCCCCCACCCCACTATCCATCTGCAGGCTGTGCTGTCTCTTATCTGACTATTTCCTAGGCAGTCTCTTCACCCCTCTCTCAAGGTCTTTCCCACATACCAGTGCAGATTATCACTCCTGATCTCCCATAGCTCCAATACTTGGAGCTGAATTGACTTTTTAATAGTCCCTGGGAATCCACAGCCTGTTGAGCACTTGTAGAAAAGTAATATAACCTTGGGTTTCAAACCCTCCTGTTCTGGAAAAAGGGGGGGCAGAGAAAGAGAGAGATTGTCTCTCTTTTCAATATATACGCTGCTCAAAAAAATAAAGGGAACACAAAAATACTGTAAGACATCCTAGATCTGAAGGAATGAAATATTCTTATTAAATACAGTACATTGTGTTGGTTAGGTGTTCCCTTTATTTTTTTGAGCAGTATATTTCACAAGACTGATTCTACCATATAATTTTTAACCAAGCTGCCAAAAATGCTGAATCAAGCAAGCACTTATTCCTCTGCGCTCACCTGGCATCTTGCCAAGGCAATAAATGCATCTCATGCATTGTGTACCTTGAGGCAACTTACTTCTACGCATCCATTCTGTTCAATCAGGGATCAGAATGACATATTTCCCATGGTCTTTTTACCACACAGATGAAAATAAACATTAAATTGTCTAGTTTCCCTATATCCAGTCAATATGCATATTATCTTTTATCTTTTCTCAGACACCCATCCTTTAGCAAAGATTGGAACTCAATTCCTAGATCAATTAACTTTTTGCTACACCCAAAAGTATTTGAATAAAGCTTCTAGCATGTCTGGCCTGCTATAAAACTATTTTGGAAATCATTCTCTCAGTTGAATATTGCATTAGGTACATCTTTACATTCTGGACTAGCATCCTCTGTCACCCTAACACATCTCTTATTATTGGTCTTTAATATTCTCTCCAGACTGTCATAACAGATGTAGTACCACAAGTACTAAATGATTCAGACAGAAAGCAAGCTGTTATTTGCAGGTAGTTTATCCTTCTTTGGGGAAATCGTTACTGATGCAAAAAGCTTTTGGAAGGCATAAGCACATCCAGAGAAAAGAGGCAGGCCTTTGATGAAGAGACACAGGATGCAGTTCTTCATATAGTTCGAGATATCTGTCTGTCAATAAGCAAAGTGTAGGTTGATAATTCCAGTCTGTGACATTCCTGGACATAGCAAGAACCCACAGCATTTTTATTTCATCTTCCTTCTAGAATTTAACACAGCACCAGGGCTTCGATTCATGCTGCTGGGACTGGATGAGTTATTTATGATTTTAATTATTTGTATTTACTTAACTGTGCGTTTATTGCTTTGTGCTATTGGTAAACCAGCAAAGTCATGCTGGAATATAGTGGTAGATAAACATTATAAATAGATTAATAAAATAAATACATTACTGTGTGTGTGTTTGTCTTTGTTTCCTATCCAGCCCCTGAACAAACATGAAGCAACTTTGTTTCTCAAAGTTTGCTACATCATCTACTTCAATCGCTCAAGGCCTGGAGGCAGCTCAGAATTGGCAAGAGACTTTTAGAGGACTTTATACCGTATTAGAAGCCTGGGAACCTCTAAAGCTGCCAGGATATAGTCCTCTAACAGTAGCCTCTCATGAGGCAAAAAGGAAAATATAATACATAGGAAGTAACCACCATAATGTTTTAATCAACTTCAATGACATGTACATTTTTTGTCCTAACCTTACTTATTTTCAACAGCTCTTAGTATGTCACCCAAACCTCATGCGAACCACAATCTTGGCCTGAAAAAAAGCCACTGAACTTGCTCTGCGATATGGCACTTTTCTCTCTCTCTCTCTCTCTTGTTGTTGTTAGTTGCAAAGTTATGTCCGACCCATCATGACCCTATGGACAACATTTCTCCAGGCCTTCCTGTCCTCTACCATCCTCTGAAGTCCATTTAAGCCACGCCGACTGCTTCAGTTATTCCATCTAGCCACCTCATTCTCTGCCATCTCCTTCTTCTTTTGCCCATTGCCTCTGAGCTCTTTCTCCAGGAGAGGGGGTGCACCATACTACTTTGGTTAGTTTCATACAGCTCTTGGTTACTGGTCCAGAAAGCAGCTGATGGGAGGTGCTGGAAAATGGGCATGAGGACTAGAAGTAGTTGAGGAGGCCATCACTGCCTATGAAGCAGTTTCTTTATTCTCTCTCTCTCTCTATCATCATCATCATCATCATCATCATCATCATCATCATCAGGGATTTGTTAGCATGGCTTGCCTGGAGAGGGAGTTCAATTAATCTGTAGCCATTTCCTGCTTAGGAATTTATTGGTTTTGGTCATGTTAGAGAAACAAAAAGCAAAAGGTTTCTTGGAAATATGGTGACTCAAAAGAGGCAAAGTCAGGGGGAGGAGGGGAAAGAGAAAAAAACGAAAGAAAAAAGTTTTTAAGCCTTTCCCAACAAAAGGGCGGTCTTAAAAGTGCTACAAACCCCCTTGAATTTCTAAGTTCAATTTACTATGACTTTTCCAGCCTCTTTCACATAGCATAACAAATAAAGTGTATCATATTCTGAGATGAATGCTTAGCTCCCATTCCAAAGTCCTGTTTTATTAACCTAATGCTTACGGGACAAGGTCCAATGGTTATGAGAGGTGCAGAGAGACCTGATTAACGTTCTCCACTGGCAAAGGCATTGGGTGACGTTCTGGCTTCACTAGACCAAAGGGTTTGTGCATTCATTAATACCATCGCTCCCTGAAGCTGCATTATTCATAAGTTTCCTTTAGTTCTGAGAGCAAAGGGGAGGGAGGGGGAAAAAAACCTATTACCAGACATCAGCAACTTTTATGCTTCGCATCCAGCCAAGTAAGCAACCCACAGTTTATTTTAACAATGAATCAAAAAGAAGGCACAACTGTTCCTAATTTGGTAGTTAAAAGCAAGGAGGACTGCAGTGCACACTTTGGTTGCAGCATTGCTATGTGGTATCTGCAGGACTCTTTGGAATAAAGCTGCTCAAGAACTTTGTACTGTAACACACTGTCCATTCCTATAGGTTCAGATGCTAACTCCTAAGAGAGAAGAAAAGGGTAACTATTAAGTTCTCCCAACTGGAGCATCCAGATGAGATTGGAGTAAAGCACTGAAGCTAGAGGGTTGGAGAAGTTTAAACGTTAGATCCCCCCCCCCCCCCCCGCATCACCACCAATACACAAACAAGTAGCAAGCACAGACAAGGGCTTTTTGGCAGCAATCACGGGTGAGTGAATACATTTAAATTCAATAAGGGCTGCTTCAAAGAAGTTAAGAGTAACACAGAAGCTTTTCAAGTGGCCAAGAAGGAATGCAAAATTTGAAGCAGCTCCAAAAGCAGGAGACATTTGGACATCATGATTAATTAGGTCTTGCTTCCATGTAGCTAAATTGGTTAAACTGCATTTGTTTTGAACTTAGCAATCTTACAGCTCAGCAAGAGCAGGCTTAACAAATGTTTGAAGAAGAACTGAAGAAAATTCAAAACTGCAAGAACACGGACCTCTCCTGGACAGAAGGAAGCAAATGGACACCCATTCCTATAGGAGTTAACATGGCTGCTTAAGAGTTTGCTAAAGGACAAAATGAGTGGTAGTCTTAAAATGTATAATGAAAATCGCATACGGTATCATGTATATAGGAAACAAATCATGTGTATCATCTGTATGTTTATTTAAAATTTAAATGTTTTAAATATTTAACTATGGTCAAATGCCAAGGCATCATTATGTGATTTAGCGATTACAGATTAAATCATTCTTGAAAAGAGTTGGAATAGCTCAGCAGCATCTCAAGATCTTCTTCAAAGACTGTTCCTCACAGCCACCTTAATCGCTTCCCTCCTGTCATTGAGTTGAAAGGAAACTACATTGATATACATTGTGCTGCGTCCACAGCTTCATTGCTCCTGAGCAACAGGGGCCTGCTGTGGGTTCATCTTCACACAGTTTAACATGGAGCAGTTCTAAGGTAGCAGTTGGGGAATTCCCACTTGTCCTTTCTGCTCCGACCTTCAGGGGTTCCTACTCTCCTGAACATGTGGAAAGATGGGACTTGGGGGACTATGGGTGCCCTCTCAGAATGGCCAATTGTTTTGCTTTCTTTTCTTTTCTTTTGTTTGTTTTGTTTTGTTGTCATAAAATAAGAGCTGTGACAGGGAAGAAAAGAAATAATTGACAGTAACATGGACTGAGCTGGGAAGGAACACTCTGAATTTGAAACTGAATCAGTCTTCATGTTGGAAAAAGCTTTGTTGACTTCAGGATATCGTCTTCCTTGCCACAAAAGTTTAAAGTTAAGGTTAGGGAATGTGGGAACAGAAGGGGGAAAAACTGGTTTGGAAAAGTTGGAGTGTACGGAATAGGACAACTTGCCATAGCCAACTTGCTGCGGGATAACTTGACTCAGCCAACTCGACATGGGTCAACTCACCACATGATAATATAACAATTTCAATTTAATTATTTAAAATAAATAAAAATATTTTAATTTTTGTCATTCACTTTTCATTTTATCCCTCCTTTTGCCTACTTTCTTCAGTGCTTCCATCCCACCGTTTCTTTGATATTAGAGTAATTTTTGTTCCACTGTGAGTTGGCCGTGGAGAGCTGTCTTATGGTGAGTTGGTCGCAACGAGTTGGCCCTGGTGAATTGTCATAGACAATTCTATGCCTGCCTCATTTCTCCTGTGAAGCTAAGTCAGTAGCAACGTTCTAGAATTTCAACAGATTACCAGCAAAGCTCTTTCACATAGCAGTTGATTATTACAGTACTGATTTAATCACACTTGGCCAATAAAAAATTCTATTCCATTCTATTCTATTCTATTCTATTCTATTCTATTCTATTCTATTCTATTCTATTCTATTCTATTAAGAACAAGTTGCATTTATATCAGCCTCCCAAAACACTCGGTGAATATTTTTAATCACTTGAAATGCTGGTTCTCTAAACTAAAAGTGATCTTCAGAAACAATGTCCAATCTTTTCCAACCAAATGCTCCCCAGATGTGTTGAACAGGAATGCCATCATTGTTGCCCACATTTTGAAATACCTCTTAGCAGGTGATGTTTGCCTTGCTCACCTGTCTGTTTTTCAAATAAAGTTGAGTGATTTTTGTAAACAGAAAGTTACACTGAGCTTGGACGTTCATTTGCAAACATTTCACTATTTGACTAGGTAGCATCATCAGTGCACTAATGCAGTGGTGGGATTCAAATAATTTAACAACCGGTTCTCTGTCCTAATGATTTCTGTCAACAACCAGTTCACCAAACTGCTCAGAAAGTTAAAACCGGTTCTCCCGAAGTGGTGCGAACTGGCTGAATCCCACCACTGAACTAATGTTACCTATGTCTGTATACAAATCACCAAGCTCAGAGTTCCAACAACAAGGAGAGTTTAACCTTGGGCTATAGATGTTATCTTCAATTCATAAAAAGTTACAATGCTGTACACAATCATTTCAGTTTTCAAAATACTCAGAAGCCTGCTACCAAACTACCAAAAGCTACTCAGCTCACCCCGTGAGGGACTTGAAGTCTGCTACCTCTCCAGAGATGGTGTAGTTTTCATTTTCAGCCCCAAAGCATGGACAGCATTTCCAATATGATAACTTTGTCTGTAACAGGTAGCAGACAGAACACTGCACCCGAACTGCATTTCCGGTGAAGCAAATTCATCAGGAACAGGCAAACAGAAACATCTCTTCATGTCACAAAAAGAAAGGCCCCACTTAAGTAACTTTGTGGGAAACATTTGCTTTCCTCCTATCGTAGCAGAACATTTCCATTCCCCGCTATCCTGTCAGGGATGAATAAGCTTCTTGGATGAGAAGTGAAACATCTTCAAAGAAAGAACAAGAAATTCCAGTTGCCTCCTGAAAAAGCACCTTTGGGACAACCATGGCCTGGATGACTGAGAATCTCTACAGATGTTTACTGTAGCAGAATGTTTTTCTTCTCTAGAGCCATCTTGTTCCATCTGTTCAGAGGTGGGTTTCAGCAGGTTCTGACCAGTTCTGGAGAACCGGTAGTGGAAATTTTGAGTAGTAGAGAACCAGTAGTAAAAATTCTGACTGGCCCTGCCCCCATCTATTCTCTGCCTCCTGAGTCCCAGCTGATTGGGAGGAAATGGGGATTTTGCAGCAACTTTCCCCTGCCATGCCCACCAAGCCTCGCCCACCAAGCCATGCCATGCCATGCCATGCCATGCCACGCCCACTAATCCACGCCCACAGAACTAGTAATAAAAAAAATTGAAATCACCACTGCATCTGTTGTCTGTGTTGCATTCAGGCCAGAGCCTATAAATACCACTCACCTTATCACCTCCTCTCATCACACTCACTCTATTCAGCCCACTTATGTTCTTCCTCAGTAAGAATTAATCCAATGTCTATCTGGAGAGGGAGGGAATTTTGAAACTGCACAAAAGGCACACAGCTGCTGAGAGGCCAATGGACAATGTTTGAAGCCTGGAAGACCTAAACAGCAGCAGCTTTACCCTTTTTTTTTACTCTTGGCCTGTCTATAGGGCTGTCAGGAGCAGGAGCACACTGACACTATGCTGGGGAACATATGCACATGAAAGGGAAAGCAGCTTTCAATAGGGACAAAGTCATTTTATTTAGCCAACAAGCACTTTGGTTACTGGACCAAACATCTGTACAATAACAGCAGCTTAACTTCTTTCCACTAATTCTCTCTACCTTGAGGACATCAAGGAAGGTCAAGAAAGGTCACCAATGGAAAAAAACAAAGGTCTTGAGGGTAGAGTGACCAGACTTTTCTTCTTCTACCGAACATAAAACAAGACTTTCGTAAAGGCTACACATCCAGACCGTTTCAAGTATAGAGCTAATATTCTCATTTCTCAGCTTGTGTGAAAAAGTTCTGAATTCCCTGAATGGTTGTTGTTGGGTTTATTTTAAACATTAAACCATCTGACCTGGTCTTTCCCCTCTTAGCTGGAGTTATTCTGAAAACACACTTTGTCCTATTCATCAACGACACAGAATCAATACTTCCTTCTTATCGGTGGACTTTCTAATGGGCAGATATGAAAAGATTTAGATAAGAGATGCTGTTCAGCCAGCTTGGGAACAGAAATGGTTGAACTAAAAAGGTGACAAAGTTTTACACATAGCCAATACTGAACAGAGATAATTCCTTACTGTTGCTTATTCACAGAAAAATCTGAAAAGAGACTTTTCACATATTTGCAATGTCCCACATCTTTCCTGCCATTGTGCAGACCAAATGTTCTGGACCCCTTTTGTTACTATAAATAATATTACATATAAGCAAGTGTGATTTAGCTGTTGAAAGGTTAAACTATTAATTGAAATTGAAAAGGCCAGTTCAAATTTGACCAAATTTGACTCATTTGGTAGCCTTAAATAAATCATACCCTGTCACCCTCAGTCCTTCTATTCATCATGCAGGGGTTATAATGGTTGACTTAACACTACTTGTAAGGCAACCGTTCCAATAAGTTCATTCAAGTTAGCATACGGAACACTCAAAACTGCTGAACAAGCAAAGGGAAACTTCAGGAATCAACAACATTAGAGTTCAATTTGAAGTTGTGCATTCATTCAGTGACTCACGAATGTGATAAACAGCTTTTGGGTTTACGTCCTGGCAGGCTACTTCAACCAGATTACAACTGATCCATTTACAGCTGATTATTACCTCTTGATCAGAGTCAGTGCCTGGTGTTATACCTTCTACTGATCCATAAGACAATTTTGTATGGCTCTGACTTTGCATCTTGGGTCAATCAAATCACTGTCGCCTGCAAACTACTTAGCCTGTTATTAACAGCAACTGCTTGCAACATTGCAGGTTCAAGTCCCACCAGGCCCAAGGTTGACTCAGCCTTCCATCCTTTATAAGGTAGGTAAAATGAGGACCCAGATTGTTGGGGGGCAATAAGTTGACTTTGTATATAGTATACAAAATGGATGAAGACTATTGCCTGACATAGTGTAAGCCGCCCTGAGTCTTTGGAGAAGGGCGGGATATAAATGCAAATTTTAAAAAATGGTTTAAACATATTGTTTAGTGACTCTACTCAACTATTCTGCTATAGAAGGTAGCATGTGATACAAAACAGTCACTAAAAAGATGACACTCCATTAATATCAAGAAAGAATATGCCCACTGCTCAGAGAAGGAAGAATCACCAAGAGACAAGAGAAAAGTGAGAGGTAGCATCAGGAAAGGAATGATGGAATAAATGCAACCTGAATTATAAACACTGCCACAATATTCTTGATTTGCTTCTTCTCCCCATCTTTAAACAAGATAACCAAGACAGCTTAAGCATGTGAGGTGCTTCTCCCTACTTTTCACCCATTCCTTCTTTTATTAGGTTACAATTCATCTCTTCTTTTTTTGTGTGTCACAGGTTCCTCCAGATTATAGCACTTGGAGTAATAAGACCTTGGAGGGGAATGTTACAGAAATTAGGATCCTAAGAAAATGTGCTAGTTTGGAAATGTTTTCAGCATATTTCCCTGCATTTTTTTAAAAAAAAGATGACTCCCACTACTTTCAATACATGTTACTTTTTTAAGTATGTTTAGGGCTTCAACCTGAATTATTACAGGTTTTTAAGGCTTTTTAAGAAGGACTTATATTTATTATTTATTTATTTATTTATTTATTTTGATTTTTATACCGCCCTTCTCCCGAAGGACTCAGGGCGGTGTACAGGCATAATAAAACCGACAATACAATATACAAGTTTAAAATACGATTTAAAAAACTTATTTTAAATTAGCCCAATAATTAAAATTTACCATACTAAGAAAACCCCGTTTAAAATTAATAAATTTAAACATTAAAATCCCAATTTAAGCCAGCCCTGCGCGGATAAAAAGATGAGTCTTGAGTTCGCGACGAAATGTCCGAAGGTCGGGTATTTGGCGTAAACCCGGGGGAAGTTCGTTCCAGAGTGTGGGAGCCCCCACAGAGAAGGCCCTTCCCCTGGGGGCCGCCAGCCGACATTGTTTGGCGGACGGCACCCTGAGAAGTCCCTCTCTATGGGAGCGTACGGGTCGGTGGGAGGCGTGTGGTAACAGCAGGCGGTCCCGTAAGTACCCAGGTCCTAAGCCAGCAGACAGGTCAGAGTAAGGACAAGATGAGAGACAATTTTTTTTAATCAGATCCTGTTCCATAAGAGGGTAGAACAATATGTCAGAAGTTGAAAAGGTCACTTTTTAAAACTACTTTATAACCAGAAGGTGACCTCAACGATGCAAACTGAACAATAATTTGTCTCATGCTGGAATAAGAGGTCTAGCAAATTAATATACTGTTGATCTTCTCTGCACACTGAGCCTTAAATGCATTTTAATACAAATGGGATTGCCTTCTCCAATCTCCTATTATTGGATGGGTGATTAGTCATAGAGATAGACAGACCCTGTATCTGAAAGTGGATTAGCCTGCTCATGAACAAGGGACATCAGTTACAAAGCATGCTTAGAATGGAAGCCATTGTGTCTCTAGACTTGTGAAGATAGCTAACTTTCCCAGGAAGTGCAATCTGTATAGGTATAAACACTGACATGAAGCTGTAATATTTTCCCTCTTTTAACGCAATCACAGTGTCTGAGGGAGGTGGCTAAATTGTCAACGTTACTCAGAGTGAGGAAGTAGGGTACAGTTCAATTAGTTGGAGGCAAGACACTTCCTTAATTCTTACAAGAATTCTGTGACTCACTAATCTAACTCAATTTATTGTACATACAGTCCAAACCCAGAAATTGGTTTTTGTTCCAAAACAAAAAGGCTCACGGTTCTTCCAAACAGAAACTGAGTTCTAGTTACCCCAACCCAATCATTTCTCCCTTATTCAACAACTAGAAGTAAGAAATCTTTGTTGATCTGCTGCAGTCCTGTCCACCCACAGATCAACTTTTAGCTCTTCATCTATATCACAGTGACCTTTGAATGGCCCCCAAATATAATCCAAACAGCAACAATAGCAATGTGATAGGTATAACGGTGCAATGGCTACCATCACTTCTATGTCAACAGGTCACCTGGAAAAAGAACTTTCCAAGCCTGGCAGCATTTTCAGTCAATAAAGCATCTCGATTGGAAGAAGTAAACACTTAAGCTGACAGGTGCATATAATTTGCTATACAAACTTTAAAATCAGTGAGACAACTAAGTCCAGCAAACTCCCTCTTCTGATTTTCATGTTGATGTTCCAAGCAAACACAATTAACATTTGGAAGCGGGGAGACAATCAGGTTTATCCCAAATGAGTATCACATGTGTATCTGCCTCCAGGGCAAGAATTGTGGGTGGAGTTTTGGGACAATAAAGTTCTGGTTATAAGCAACGCTTTGTCTTCTTGGAGCCATGGAAAGTGAGCTAGATATGCTGGGAGATTCAGAAGAATCCATAAACTACAGGCACAATACAGGCTATTGTCATAGAGAAAGAGGGTTTGAGGGATTGGGTGATAATCCAGCCAAGAAGGATATCATCCCTTAAGAGAGTCCTGTTCTTTATGGGACAAACTGTGTTAATTTCATACTTGTATATAATACAGTTCATCCTGCTTGCACCACAGAGAAGTTTGCAAAAAAGCTCACACAAACACAATTTGCAGCCATGAAAATTGTTGTATATTTTTGTATATTTTTGTTTATGGAGCTTTTGCTGGAGCTGCCTGTTCAGACTAATTAGGGAGGCAAAGCTGAGCTCAGATCTCAGGGTATTGATGAACTGATGGTATAAGAGATGGGAGATCTGAATTTGCTCAGCATGCAGAAATGCTTTGAGACAAGCCAATCTCAAAAGATTTCTACGCAGGGGTACTGCGTAGAACTGTGGGTAACAAAATGATACCAGGTCATTTTTCTCTTAATACATGAACTCAGGATTATCTAACAGAGCCGAATCACGGAAGTTTCAAGACAGGCCACAAAAACAGATACTATTCACTCACCATACAGTTAAACAGTAATTCTTCAGATGACTGTCAAAGGGGATTAGATGACTGCACAAAGAATATTAACCTTAATGCTTGGCATGTAGGGGAAGAGAAAGAGAACAGTCAAAGCCAGTAATCTAAGGAAGGCAAAAGAGGATAGTCAACAAAAGCAACTGTTTCATTCATTCATTCATTCATTCATTCATTCATTCATTCATTTAATATTGCCACCTATTCGCCCATGGCGACTCAAGGTGGCTTACAGAATATAAAAACGACATTTAAAAAGAGTAAAAGCCTTAGATAGAAAGGGTCCAATATCTAACCAGCTTTTTTGTGAACTGGTACCTTCCACCTGTGGGAGACTTCAGTTCCCAAAGTTCCAAGACTGGTTGGGAATTGGAATCCAGCACAACTGGTAGGCACCAGCCTGGGGAAGGTTGTTGAAGACAAATGGGATTTAGATACTTTTAGTTTAACTATGCAGATAGCATCAAGGTGTCTTTGACAAAGAGAGTGACTGAGGCATGAAGGTGCTCTCTGCTGTAGGTATATATAATTTCTAGTTACATAGATAAGTTTTAATGAAAGACTCTGCATTTCCAGCTCAGTAATTTGACAGGGACAGAACAAGGTTGTAATTAAGAGCAGCTCCCTTCTCTCCACTGTTACTAAGAAAACTGGCTGTTCATCAGGACATATTCATTGCTTCTTCCTGGCTTACCGGAAGCTGTTACTTTGAGGGTAGCAATTTCACTCCACGGTGATAGAAAGAGAATTTAAATCATGTCAATGCCCCTGTAATCTTAATCATCTAAGTTCACAGGAACTCCTGCAAAGCAACATGTTATTATAAGTAGCCCTTTGGAATGAGTGCTGTTCATTTATTCGGATGTTTTGGATGATCCCCAGAATGGTCTGAAATTGCTGAACTGCTATTCATATTCATTCCCACAAAGCCAAAAGATCTGCCACCAAGCAGGCTTTTTAGACATAGGCTAGGGATGCATTCTAGGGTAGACACAATATTCTCCAGATGCTTTGAGTTACTATTCCACCAACTGCAATCAGAATGGAAGATATATAGTCCAAACTCCCTACTTTAGGGAGTAAAAGTATCAATCTGTAGCATTAATTGACTCACTCCTATGGGACCAGGGGTGAAATGCTCCCGATTCGGACCAGATCGCATGATCCGGTAGTGATTGTGGTTTGGCGATCCGGTAGTGATGGCAGAACGAAGCTCCACGCCCCCGCCCGTGTGTGATTACTTCCTGGTTTTAACCAGGAAGTAATGTGTTTTTTATCTTCTGCACATGCACAGAAGGCCTGTGTGCACATGTGACACGTGCGCACCAGTGAAGCAAGCATGTATGTGTGGTACGTGCACTTCCAAACCGGTAAGGAAGATAAGTAAATTTCACCCCTGTATGGGACCCGCATGGAACTTCATAGAACTGAATTACCTAGCTCTTCTAAGCAAACCAAAGTACCTCAGTACCTATTAAGTAATTTACATTAACTAGAAAGTTTGGTTCATAGGCCTATTTAACTAACCAGTAAAGGCAATCAGAGCAATTTCTTCCATTACAAAGATGTATGAAACTTTCCAAATCCTCTGAACAAAGAACCCACCCTTACTGAACTACATCTTTGGAATGGCTTTGTTGTTAGTTGCGAAGTCGTGTCCGACCCATCGCGACCCCATGGAAAACGTTCCTCCAGGCCTTCCTGTCCTCTACCATCCTCACGTTCCTCCAGGCCTTCCTGTCCTCTACCATCCTCTTGGAATGGCTAATTGACCTGAAATCTTGAAACTGAAGTTTCTCTGGTCCAAAGTGATCTACTCCCAGGCCCAGGTGGAAGTTATTGCTGTCCCTTGTAAACCATGGCAAAATGCAAATTTTCAAGGGCATCCAGATATCCTCACCACCCTAATAACACAATGTAGGAGTAAGGCTGTTATTCTTTGTTTCATGTGCCAAATGTGCCAAGTTTAACAGGTTTTTAAAATTGGTCCTAGAAATGCCATACTAAGGGACTTAAGTCTTTCACCCCATGCCCTGCTGCTTCAGTTTCCACACAGATTTCTTCACAGCCTAAATTTAGCACTCAAAGGTCTTGTCCTCTATTGATTTGCATGCTGAAATGTTACCTTTCTTAAAATTTAAAACTTAAAGATTAATTTGCTCTCTATCCCAAAAGCACCACTTTTATGCGTTCTTCGTAGGAGAAAAATAGAAAGTATCCTTGGAACCAGAAAACAGAGCATGGTGGTAAATCTAACCATTGCTAGTCCACGGTTTCATTAGATAAACTAAACACTTCATAAATAAACTGTGGAAATATGCCTTCTCACCTCAAGCTTTACCCATTGCCCCCAATGTGAGAGCACCCTCACTGCTATTATTGTTTCTTTATGGAGGGAATATAGTCAGTTTCATGGTCATGTTTGTATTTAACCTCACATTTTACAAGTAGTCAGATGCCTTCAAATGTTTTGTGCCATCAGCCCCCTAACAGTCAACCTCTGATTATGCTAGTTGAGGTTTATGGGAACAAAGTGAAAAGCTATGTCCCCTTCCACCATATCCTTATCAAACAATTGTTTTAAGACCTCATCATGGAGAGATTAGAAGGCAGCACCAAGCATTTCATAACCTAACCTTCTTGACTAGGTGAGGCAATAGAACTGAGGGACATGAGACTTTTAAATCATATCTAACAACTTTCCCGGACCCAAATCATTAAGTAGTTGCTGAAAGGACCTTCCGAGACAGTCATTAAAAAATTGTTTTCCTTTCTGCCGAAAAAGATGAGGTTCCTCTTCTCACACATTTCTCTCTCCCGCACATGGGTGTGTGTGTGAGCACGTGCGCGCTCACATACACAAACACACACACATCTTTCTTTTACCTTTGCATTACTGGGGATGACACATAGAATCAAGGGAAGCGGGTTTTTCAAAGATGGACGCAATAGATATTTACCACATCCCTAGCCTGTGATGGACTTAATTGCTAAAAAAGAAGGGAGACTCACTTTCAAGCATTCATGCTGTTACACTATTGGCAGAGGCCTCTATCTCATCAATCCTGTAAATTCAGACAACTCCTGTGGCCTTTGATATGAAGACTTCTGCAGAAAGACCAAGATATATTTCTTTCAGGTAACAAGACCTGGAGTAAAATCCCAGCATTAGGTAAACAAGTCCACATCCTTCCCCAGCTTGCTAGCCTTTAAATATACAATGCTGTGATGCCAACTCCTAACCTACAATGGGTAATGACTAGCTGGGAATTGTAAAAGTTCTAGTGCAAACACAGCTAGAGGCCACCAGGGCATAACAGCTGACTTCATGAATAATATTTTTTTTAATATTATAATCAGAAATAAACATGCTTTACCCTTTTGCAATTACTCAATACAGCTGCTTATATATGTATATATTCAGATTATAGACATTACATTCCAATTAACTGCAGCTCTGAATGCTGCTTTCCCTTCTATTTAAATTGTCTATATACTTTGGCTGGATAATCTAATCCTTTTCCAAAGAAACAGTTGGATCTTGCTTACTGGACTACACCAGCAGAAGTTCAACCTCGCTCAGAAAAAGTTACTCTAGAAACACTGAGACTTAGAATCAAACACTGAGGTGTCAATTCCCACGACAGCAGCAAAAATATTTTAATATAGTTGGATCCCAACAGTTTTCTTGGCAATGTTATGAAAATGTTCTACTGTACTATTGCTTTCTTTGGGACATTTTTTTTAACTCTCCAATCTAGGTTACAGCATTTGGAATAACCGTAGCATAAAAAATTGGAATTAAAAAGTTTCGATAACTAAAGGTCTAAAAGAACGTTTTGTGTGTGGGTGATCTTGAGTTGAATTCATCACTTTCATTCATCATTTTTTTTCCTCATGTTTATTGGCTACTTGAAGGAAGATTTAGAAAGGATTGGCTGTCAACTTCATGATGTTGGAATTATACAGTAGAATCTTTGAATGGAAGATCATATATTTTTTTCCATCTTTTTACTCTTTTTAGTTTTTGTTCTTAGTTTTTCTGGAGGCATGTGTGCAAACACACACATACAAAACCCCAAAATGGTACGTGCTTGAACTTTGGGCAATGAAATGCTCAGAGAAATTATTTTCAATACTTTAAATCATGAAATCTTAAAATAAGTTAATAGTCTGAAGTGACCTCCCAGTAATTGGAATCAGATGTAAAGAGTCAAATCTAAGTAAATGTGTGTATGCCCTGTCCAAATATTTTATCTAATTTTTAAAGAATAAAAGGCATAGCTAATTTCTTTTACATCAAACCTAACTTCTGATATCGTTATGGCTAAATTCACATAGTTTTGGCAACAATAAAGACATGAAGTCTCACTGTCTTCCTCTGAGTTGATTTTTCAGTATCTTAATTCTAAGCCTACAACGCTGGGATTTCCTGGTCATCTCTCATCCAAATATTAACTATCTCAGCCTTGTTTAGCTTCTGAGATTAACCATGGTCAGTCAGATAGTACTGCTATTATTATCTGACTATTGCTTGTAGCTGTCTTTTCTTTTATATGTGCATGTCTCAGGCACATATAACTTCTCTGCCATTGTGCAAAGCATTTGCTATAACACTGGGAATTTTTTATCCATTGAGATTGCTAAATTGGTGTAATGGTTCAGGCAGCAGGAAACCATGAGTTCAATTCCTGCCTTAGGCGTGAAGGCAGCTGGATGACCCTGGGTCAGCCTCATCTCTCAGCCTTAGGAAACAAGCAGTGGCAAACCACTTCTGAAATCTTGCCAAGAAAACTTCAGAGACTTGTCCAGACAGTTGTGCCAGGAGTCAACATTGACTTAAGGAAGGCACCAAATAAATAAAAAATGTTGATTTAACAACCCCCAATACAAAAGTCATTATGTACTGACAAACGCATAATCTCATTCAAAAAAAAAAAAAAGGAGTTGGCATTTCTCCAATATTCAGTTTTTATCTGGGTTTCTTTATCATAAATGTGACCATTTCATGAAATATGCAGCAAGTAGTTCTACACCATCAGTGTAATTAGAAGTAAAGTATAGTAAGTGGTTAAGTGGCACCTAGGAATCGCCATCAGTAATTTTGGAGCAACCCACTTCTGCTTAGCCCAAGCAACCTAAACAGAATTGCTCCTAGGGAATGGAATTGTGGGAAATTTTCATGTAAACCATCTTGAGCGCTCATTCTCACAGGGAATTAAAATGCAATGAATGAGTAAACACATAACTATTATTACTGATCAGTGGTTGGCATGTTCTTCCATGGTGCCAGACAGGAGTGTTCTTCCAGTCCTAGTTCAAGTCTACTTCAAGTCTGAGCTTGATGTTTTCTCCTTGCATTTTCTCCTAGGGTTCTTGTCACCTTGCGCAATAGGTTGCACTCCTTGACTGTCCAGAAAGAAAGAGAAATCCTATAATGAATCATAACAATGTCAAGTAAAATTGAGGCAGAATGCTTAAAGTGAGGGAAGCAATAGCTCTGGAGTTACACTAGGAAGCAAAGAGCAAAGTGAGGAAAGCAGATTAAGAGAAGTTCAAACCAACAACCTAGACATCCATGTTTTGCAGGAGGAAAAATAATGAAGTCTTCTTAAGACTTCTCAGTCCTTGGATCACAATTGTTAAAATTAAATTACCTGCTGTTCAACATACATAGCAGTCAGCTGTCTTAATTGATATTTGGCACCCATCTTTAGAATATTATGGATTAATATTGAAAATTTAGGTGTAGACCTGATCTCATTTATTTATTTAATTAAATGTTTATGCCTCATCAACCTCTCTACAAGGTGGCTCCTTGCAGAATCCCGGCAGATTTTTTTTATCTAGCTACATTTTGTTTAATCTTTGGGCTCCAAACCATTATCTAGATCTTTTCAATGTTGGGCAATTATTATTTTGACTGCTAAAATGAAATAGGCAAGTTTCTTATTTTTAAGAGACTTGGACTTGTAAATATATGTAGTAAGCTTAATTCTGGGAAGCATTTCATTGTTAAGTAATACTACCTATTCCCCCCCGCCCCGCAATTTTATACCAAAAAGGTATTGCTTTATTGTACCACCACAAATATGAAAGAACAACCCTTTTGATTTCCAACATTTGAAAAAATAATTGTGATATATACAGTATGTGCCTATCTGACTGGAGTCACGTGTTAATGATGTTATAATCTTTCACTACAGTTCTTCCATTAAGCTGAGGTACTTTGCCTAATTCATGCCAAATTGTCACCTGTACGGCTTTACCAAAATCAGTATCCCAAGCTTCCTTTAAATCAAGGAGTGGATCTCCTATTTCTAATTGCAGTAAGATGTTATACTTTATTTAGATTGTTCCTTTTGGTTATTCTAAGTAGTGAAATATTAAATCCTTAAATTTGCTGTAGGTCTGTGTTTTTATAGCTCTAACATTTCTATCGCCCAAAAGAATTTGCATTAATATCGGGCAACTTATTGCCTACTCATTACTCTGTCTGATCTTTATAGAGAAGTTCCCTTTTACTGTAACAATCTTGTAGTTTATATATATATATATATATATATATATATATATATATATATATATATATATATATATATATATATATATATATATATATATATATATATATATATATATATATATATATATATATATATATTTAAAAAAACAAGTTTTTATTGATTTTTTTTAATTTCCCCCCTACACACATACATGATTTATGAACAGAATATTGGCCATATCATATCTTATACAATTCCATATATTCAAATATATTTTACTTAGTTACAATTTTTGCCAGAATATTCTTTTTTCATAATTTTTATTCATTTCCTAATATTTCCTTGCTCATTTTATTAAGTCACATCTTCTTTCACCCTTAAGTTCTAATTTCTCCATTTTTATTAGTGTTCATTCTCTTTCATTCTTTTTTTTTAACTATTTCAATTTTTATCTTAATTTATTCAAATATATTCAGGGTTGCTTTTTTTTTCTTCCATTTCATCTTTTCCTTTTCACAGCAATCCTTTCTTCTCCTTCTCACTCCTTTCCCTCCCTCCTTTCATCCTACCTACTTTCTTCTGTCCTCTCCTACTCCTTCTCTACTTCTCCTTCCTTTCTCCCCCTCCTCCCTATTTCCTCCCTATCTAACCTTCTCTCCTACTCTTATTTCTACCTTTCCTCCTCTCCTCTTCCCTTTCTTCTTTCTCTCTTCCTCCTTCTCCCTTTTCATCTCTCTCCTTCTTATCTCTCTCCATTGCTGTATTTGTTTTCATTTCAATATTTCTGGTGTTCAGACAACCCCGATTTTCTCATTATATATATTTCTCAAACCTCCCCTCCTATATTTTAGTTATTAACATTGTTTTCATGTTATTCCATTTATATCTTACAATCAATTAATGCAACCTTCCATCTCTTATTTTCTTAGAGTTTTTGTTCACAATTCAATACTTATTATTTTCTTCCAATAGTGTACATAATTTACTAACATTTCAATCTTATTTTTACATCTTAATTTCAATCATTTTCACTTATAAACCATACTATCTTTCACATTTCATCTGCTGGACTAGACTATTTATTATTATTTTTAAAAACTGTATTTCTTCTTCTTCTTTTACCTTTTTTCAATTTTATATCACTTGTTAATCCACAAAATCAGTTTCTTTTTCTTCCTCTATTAAATCCTTTTGTTAGCAAAAGATGCTTTCCCTCAGTCGTCTTCTCCTTTTAATATTTATATTTTCTTCCAAAACCAATTTTAAGTCCAAATGGAACTTTGTTTCTTTTAGAGCTTTTGTCTTATAAATCCTCTTCCTCTCACTTTAAGTTTCCGCATGCCAATTAGCCACTAACTTCAAACTGGAAAATTTTTGAGCTTTAAAAGTTTTTTTTTTTCTTCTTACCTGTGAGTTGGCCAATTGCTCGCCCGGTAACAATACTCTGTTCTGCTCTCGCCTCCTGCTCAATCTTCTTGTGTGGCTGTCCCAACTTTGGCAGCTTCTAATGGCTGCCTTTCCTGTTGTTGGGTCGAAGGCTGGATGCCAGTGCTGCAAGGAATTTGCAACTTCCCTGTTTGCGCCAACCGGTGCCTTCTTTCTTTGCTGTCCCTCCAGGATGGCTATGGTCCATTACAGACCCCCAAAACGACAGTAATTTTGGTGATCTTCCCAGAGTTCCCGGGGTTTGCGTTGTCCCATCGCAATGCTGGCCATGCCTCTCAATCTTGTAGTTTATAAAGATGCTATGTCACCATGATAACCCTGATCTATATATGTTATTTAAAATGTTAAAGGAGAAGTATGCTTTATTAAAGCTATCTATATATTTTTCCAAACTTGAAGCATCATTTTAGCAAAAATATTTTTAATAATTTTTACTAGACAAATGTTTTGGGTGGAAGTACCATTGATTTATAAAATTATTTGGTTGTAATATAACTTCAGTTTGGATCCATGGTTTCAAAAAGTCTTCCACAATAAATCACAGACCCTAATTCTGCTATTCGATAATATATTATCAAATTGAATATGCGCCCACTCTCCCAGTTTTTGAGATTTATGTGAAATAATCCTCCTCCTCCTCCTCCTCCTTCTGCCTCCTCCTTCTCCTCCTCCTCCTCCTCCTCCTTTTCCTTCTCTTTGAAAGCAGAAGCTGTTCTGTCCTGTTCTAGAATGGAATTTTCACTGGAGGCATTGAGATAATTAAGCCTTGCATGAATTTTCATTTCTACCATGGCAATTTGACCTATTGAAGCCCAGTTTGTCATTTCCCTGTTTAATTTCTTTCATGTTAGTTTTTAATTATTAATAAAAATAATTAATGTTTTAGTAATAGTGATGCCTAACTATGTTAAAGGTTTATACACTGTTGATATTTCTAAATCTATAGAAATTTCTTTTTGAAGTTAAAGTGTGTGTGAAAAAACCAAATGTGATTTGTGAAAATTAACTGATAATCCTTATGCCTCTACAAATTCCTCTAACTGCTTAATACAGTTAGCTGAGTGGGAAGAATTTGAGAGTCAGAACCATATCATTTGCAGATAAATTTAAATGTTATGTCTTGTTACCCAATTTAATCCCATAATCTCGAGTGTTAGATTCAAGGGCTATTACTAATACTTTTACAACGGAAGTTGAATAATAAAGGTGATAAGGAATAACCCTGCTTGATATCTCTTAAAGTCATAATGGAATCTGAATCATAACTATTAAATCTCATCTGGGCTTTAGTCAGTCCATAAATATGTTCAATCATCTTACAGAAGCCAGACCAATTTAAATCTGTTTAATATTTGTTTTAAGATCTCTAATTTCAGAGAATCAAAGTCTTCAAATACATATAAAGTACATATGGCTGGTGAAAGTTATAGATTTTGTGTAATATTTAATAACTTATAATTACTTTTAAACCAGTGGTGGTATTCAGCTGGTTCTACCCAGTTTGGGTGAGCCAGTAGCAGCGGCTGCGGAAGGCTTCACTAACCTGCCTGGACGTCATCACATCCCATTTTTGATGCTCTGTGTATGCGTGGAGGTGGTGCGTGCGGTCACATTTGTTTTAAACCAATAGCTAATAAGTTAGTATGGTTTACAATTTGTGTTACTGAGTGAGAAGGGTGTATAAGGTGCCAATTTCTGATAATCTTTACCAATTTAAGAAACAATTATCTTAGTCTGTTTCCAAGATTCTGGTAAGTACCCATAAAAGTAGGAATTAAAAAAGAAAGGTATTAAAGATCACTTTAAATTAATTTTAAAATATTCCCCTGATACTTCATCAGTGCCAGAAGATTTTCCATCTTGAATAGTGTTAAAGACTTTAGAGATTTCTGAGACAATGAAAATAAATTCTATAAATTGAATATCCTCTGGAGCTAATTCTGTAAATATTTATCTATTTGAATATTGATAATTTTTGTTAGTGATGTATTATTTGAGGAATATGTTTGTTGAAAAAAAATAGTTGAACTCTTTACTTATATATTTAGCTTTAGTGACCATCTGGCCATTGGCAATTTTAACTGCACAACGTATTTTACTCATACATTGCACCAGAGACACAAAAGTATCTTTCTAACATTTTGTCCACTAGCAGTTAAATGGAAAGTTAGTAATTATTACAGCTAAAGTAAGCCTTCCAAACCAGAGCCCTGACAACCTTTTTTTAGATTGCATCTCTTTTAGCAAAACCCCTGAGAATTTATTAAGTTAAACAGGGATCAAGGTTTTTAGACAGTTCCACAATGCAGCAAATATTTCTGAGGATGAAAAATAATGTCACTTTTTAGAGGCCTTGTTCAGACTGAAGTTCCATACAATGAGCATACCCCAAAGCCAGATAAAACATCAGGAATGCTAGAAATATATATTATACCACTGGGCACTGAGTATAGAATCCTTGCATACAATACCACTAGAGCTCTTCAATCACTTTGGGCACCATACAGTGACAGCAGGTAGCAGTGGATATCTTTGGTTGCTTTCCAATCCTGTAATTAGACTATAGGAGTAAGCGAGGTCTAGTATTTGTTGTGCTTTAAGGCCATATGGTTAACTACCCAGAGAGCTCTGGCCTATTTATTATCTTCTTAACTCATTGATCACCACTCCTCTTGACAGAAGGGCAAAGATTTGGGTGGAATAGTGTCTGTCATCTTTCAGCACTAAGGAGCTGATGGTGGCTTAGCAGCTCTCTGCCCTACTCTGTCTTTTTGCACATCTAAGAAGCTGTGTGACAACGTAAACACCATATGTAGTTTCCTGGGTTAATAAGGTGCAACCATTTCAGATGCAGGTAATGTTTTCAGTTCAATTAGCAACCCACACTTGGATATACACCATTAGTTTGACCTATCAAGTATTGAGTCTTGTTAGGACTTGTTAACAATCGTGTCATGCAGAAAAGATTCTATGCTATGCTATAAACTGTTACAAGAAAATGCATCCAATACTATGGGTTATTCAGTGGTTGGTTTGCTCAACTCCAGGATACATTGAGGAGTTTTATAAAGTTAGAACCATGGATGCAAGATATAGGAAACTTCAGGATCCACACAGAAGTATACTGTTGATTGTTTTATCAGGACAGGATCTGAACTTGTCTCTATAAGAGTAAAAAAAGCAATTTAGCATTGTTCATATCTGAGTAAGTCAAGAAGGGAGATTTGTGTATCCCTAAGAATTAGGCAGCTAGGAAGACTGTGCCAGAGATCAGCATTATACAGGAAGTTGAAGAGAAGCAGTACAGAGATACCTGCAAACAATCTTGTGCTCCTTCCTTCCTGCCTTAATCTCAGGACTGTGCCATTTTATTGCTTAGCATGAAGTTCTACCCTAACTTAGAACCACATATTCTGGATTCACCAAACTTGTCCAGTCTAAATACACATTTGATTTTGGTTGATGAGGGATTTCAACTGGACAGCTGAGGCTGTGAAACCTGATCAGGGAAGACAAAGCCATTCCCATCAGTGACCTGCTGGGAAGAATACAGCAGTTGCACCATATCAAAAGGCATGCATGAAACTGTAGTACACTTATCAGCAATAGTAATCATTCTTGTCATCTATTAAAACAATTTTTTTTTAAATAGCAATCCCACAAAAGCACAAGGGCCTTGCTGATGGATCACAAGAGCTCATTCTTTCTTTGGGATCGTGTTCTTTGTAACTACTATGCTGCAACACAAACTCATTTTGTTGTGGGATCTGCTGGAAAACATATTAAGCCTTATATTGCAGGTTAAACTAGAAACAGAGACCCATCTGGACTCATATTGGGCTCTTGTTTCCAAGGAATTTCAACTATTCAAGATGCTGAAGATACATTCTGAAATAGAAATGAAGAGCTTTAACGTTTAAATAGCATGAAATCAGTCCTAGACTCATACTGCTTGGTTTATTTCTAGACATCATGTTAGGCAAAGTATGTTGCATTAGTACAGGATTAATGCTTATTTTAATATTGAAGTATTCAATCCAGTACCTCTCAAGTCTTGTGGACTATAGAGATCCCATAATAAGCAGACATGCTCAGTGATTATAGCCTATGTGAGCAGCACTCTATCCTAATTTATATTACTGAAAACCTGCACATGCATCAGACAGACCGGGTTTCTTAGATATCTCTCCATCCCCAAAGGGAACAATATAGAAAGTCTTTCATAATTGGCAGTTAGAATTTTGTATCCTCCAAAAACAATGTAATCAGACAGCTTGAGGTTCCTAAACTGAACATTAATTCCAGATAAACATAAACTGCAATAAAGATAAATACCAATTTCAGGCTAGTCCACGGGAGTTCAAGAATCCATTTTGTGAAGAACCACCTGTCAGCCTTCAGAGCAGCTGTAGCTGCTTACTCATTTGGTCATCTTCCAATATGATAGAGCAGTGGTGCTTTCATGAGTGTCGCAACTCATCTGCCTAAATCAAGAAACTGACAATGAAGATGATAATGACCCTATGCAAAGTTACTTGTGCTAGAATTCCCAGAGAAATGGAACTGGCTATTGGAAAAGTGAAAACAGGAAGCTTCATGCAAACTTTTTTTAGCATATGGGAGAAAAGAAGATGAAAATGCATCTGCTATTTCCATTCAGAAAAAAAGGGAGACAGATTTCCCAAACACCCAAGAAAGCTCGTTTTTTAAAAAAATACTTAGTCTTAAAGAGAAGAAACTGTTTAGTAGAGCCAGAGTTTTAACAAATTGAGACGGAGAACAAGGAACACCTTCCATTGTTCTCCAGGTTAAAGAGCCATTTTGGCAATTTATAGTCTGAAGGCAAATAGGATCAGTTTCAGCTCCTTCAAAAAGGCAGCTAAGACTTCCAGAATCCACACTGCCTTTATTTGCAATGAATGTTGCTTGACATTCTCAAAAAGAAACTGGCTCCATGCTTGCAAAGACTTCAACCTCACCCTCCTATGGAAGGCTGCTACAGCCAGTTATTCCTTTTGGAAAACAGGTCCTTGGGATGAAGGGAGGCCTGAGGGCAGACTCTACACAACTCAGCTTGGTTAGGGTAACAAACATTCCATCAATGTAATCTCAGCACAAATGCATTACAAAGTGTTAGATAGCAATAGCACTTAGACTTACATACTGCTTCACAGTGCTCTAGAGCCCCCTCTGAGCAGTTTACAGAGTCAGCATATTGCCCCCAACAATCTGGGTCCTCATTTTACCCAATCTCAGAAGGATGGACAGCTGAGTCAACCCTGAGCCGCTCAGAATTGAAATCCTGAGTGAACAGTGAATTATAAAATTCCATATTAACTATTCCATTGCAAAGCAGTGAACAGACAAGTTCAACTACAGGTAGTCCTGTACTTATGTCCGGTCTGCTACAAATTTAGCAACCATTTGGAGTTACAATGAACCTCCCCCCCCCAAAAAAAAAATGGTATTTATGACCTGGTTCTGATCGCCACTGCCCCCAATCATGTGACATTTTGGATGCTTGGATGCTATTTGCAGCATCCCATGGTCATGTAACTGCAATGATATTTTTACCAAAACCAAAATATTTACTTTTAATTTCCAGCAAAAAGGCCCCATGGTAAACAATGCATTAGTTTAATGATGATAGTACTCACTTAATGACCACTATATTCACTTAACCACTGTCACAAAAAAAAAAGTTGATCATGTGAAGACATGCCTTACGACCAGGCTTAAATACAGTCATACATCAAGGATTACCAATATGCGTCCCTAAATAAGTTTTCAACTATTACATGGCTATTCTTATCACCTTCATCACTACCAGCCAATTCGCGGGTTGCAGGATTAGATTTGTTTCAAAGTAACCCCGAGGCGCCTTCAAAATCAGATTAGATCTCCATTAAACTTGATTAGGCTTAATATACCTATTTTTTTAAAAATAGGGGATGGGATTAAAAAAAACTGTCTTTGCCTTCTCCTCCCTCCCAAGCTTCCCCAAGCTTGCTGATATAAATTGCTGAGAAAATAGCCTTGGAGAAGGAATAGAGAGACTGTAAGAGAAACAGTTGGAGAAGAAGAGGTATTGAAAAATGCCACAGAAAAACTCAGATTCCTGTGCCTACCCCCACAACTCCCTAAATTATAGGAGGGGGTGGGAAGGGAAGACACAGTAGACTTGCAAGAATCTATTATTATAAGCAATCTTATACAATACAGTTCTAGTCTTCCTGTACAATCTGTTGCATGGTCTGAGTTATCCCGAAGGGTTAATTAACATCTACAGCCATTAAAAAAAGCTGTTTAAAAAAATATTGCTCCCAACCACCAAATTAACTATGCCTTGATAATAGAGTAATATACTGGGAGAAGTCAAAAAGAAAGCTTTTGCACATTAAAGAAAGCAATTCTGAAAGTTTTAGGCAATTGCTACATCATTACAGCTCAATCATATGAAAGTATATTCAATCCAATAAAAGGCCTTTTTTTTTTGCAGTACAGATAGTTGAATTCCATTCCCAAGGTCTGTTCCTAAGTCAGTTTTGTGCGTAAGCTGGAAGAGTATTATTGTATAATACTATTTGTATATTGTAATATAAGTAGTGTTGTGTAATGAACTTGAACTATTGTTTATTTAACTCAAATTTTGCTACAAAATGCTCTGTTCTTAATTAAACGTCATCCCTAAACCGGTAACTTACTGTATACATCATTAAATAATTATTGCTAGTAAATAAAAGTCCAAATACGTATATTTTTATACACATCTACCTTTTGGTTTATTCTGTTCACTTACAAAGTGTAACTTAAAAGAACATTATTCCAAAAGTTTGGGATATACAATCTAAGGAGATTTTATCAATGAAAATGTTTTTCCTGTTCCATTTCTCTTGAAATTTTGTTGATTTTTTTTTAATTATTCTTGAAAATAAAGTAAGGTGCACCCATTTAGCAGTTCATTTTGTGGTTTAAGGACTTTTACAAAGAGAAGATCTAGTCAAACATTAATGCATCAAATTCTATAATTTCTTCTTTCCATACAGTTATTCAGCGGCGAGATATAAATGCCGTTAGACAGAGTTAGAATATTGCTTGTAACATTGGCACGCAGGTTTTAAACTTCCTAAACAGCCAAAATGTCTTTTCAGTGCCAAATATTCAAAATGGCTATACATAAATTTGAAAACTCAAGTTGCACAGTACTACAGACTCCAGCGGGCATGAGCTGGTTTTAATTAAAGCCCTGAAGCACCGAGTAGACTGTTGAATTAGATGGCTAGATTTTCCTATCTCTGCTTATTTTGGCATACTCCCACAGTGGGTCCTATCTCTGAGTATATATGCCAACATTTTGCGCCACGCAATCCTAAACCTATCCATTTCTGCCCAATGGAACTTACTTCCCAGTCATACAAATTTAAAATTTTTGGGATTGGGCTGCAAGAATTTCAGGCAAGTTGCTTTGAAACCATATTATGCAGATGTCTTGCGTGCTGCCCATATAAATTGCAGAACTGTACTAGAAAAAGAACTGTATTTCTTTTTTTTTCCCCTGTGATCTTTTAATAGCTCTTCCTTGGAGTCTGAACCATGCAATTGTATAATTACTAGTTTCACAAAACTATTTTTCCTTCCAGGAGGAAAAACTGCTTGCATATTTGCTGAATTAGCCTTAGAATAATAGATTAGATACATTAATTAGAAAGAAGCATTTTATTTTAATGACTCAAGGGTGGTTGAACTAGAGCATGCTATGCCAGCCCTAAAGCAAAGAGTGCCTTTATATATTGACTTATACCACTTATTGGAGTTAGGGATCCTATCTGCAATTAGCTTTCCCCCCTCCCACCATCTCTTACCCAGAATCAGCCATTTTACAGTCTAGTTCAAGCAGCTAATTTAATGCAGAACTCTCAAGATGCTTTAACATTGTCTGCCTTAACAAACCATGACGACTCTTTAGATTTTCCTTTCCAGAATGTGATAATGCAAAGTGATGAAACTAGACACAGGCAACACATTCTGAATTCCTTACTTCATAACATAGAAGACTCTCATTTCTGCAGAATTATTTGACTCTATTTTCAGCGATTATTTTTCTCAGCGAAGATTAGGCTGGTGTTGAAATTTAAATCACCAGATCATTCGAAAACTGTTCAGATTTGAATAGGGCATATATGTCTTTTTCCTAAACTGTTTTTTTTAATGTCTCCGTAGAAGCAAATAAAGTATCGAGATAAGTAGAAAACACCAGGTAACATAAACAGAGGTATTTTCTTAGAGGGTACATCTAGAAACAGTTAACATTGTTAGCAATCCTAAATAAGCCAAACAGACACACCCCTCTCTGGTTTCAATTTTTCCCAGAAGCAGTATTTTCTTCAGGATGGTTTCAGAATTCAAAAAGCTGAAGAAAGATAGGAAAAGCAGTAATATAAATTAAAATTAGAAACACACATATGGCCATTCTCAGCATCTGCTTGTTTCAGGCAACATTCCCTGGAGCAAAACTCTTACTGAATCCAAGAGGATCACATCAAAAGAAGCAATGAAAATTATCACACAACTCAAACTTGGCTTTGGTGTAAGATCTATTCAGAACCACACATTTGGAAAAAGTCCTAATGTTTCACAGAAAACAGGATAACCACCGCAGTTTCCCTTTCCTAGATAAACAATAGTTATGTGTGTTGATATTACATTGGAACAATCACGCCTAAATGCTAAACATAATTCATTAAAAGACATAAAAGACAAAGCGCTTGCTTTTACTCTAGTAAAAATCACTCATCATTTAGAGTCACCAAATAAATCAATAGTTACTAATAACTTCAAGGGTTCTACCATGATTAACTTGCTATTGCATGAAATATAGAGAACTCTGAAGTTTAATTGGCAGAGCAGAGGAAAACAGCTTTTACTAACTGTGCAATCGAATGATCCAGGTCCCTAATATGGCATTTTAAGGCTGCAAACCTTCACATGCACTTAGAAATCCCACACAATCCTGGTAGATTTTTTAAACATAGATGTGCATGGGGTTTTCATGGTAAAATTATTTCAATTCTTTGATTGTTGAAGGGGAAGGAAACTTTATGAAAGCATTACTGACACCAGTAAATTAAACTATTGATTGCCCTTTAAATGCCATCAGCTTCTGCTCCTTACATAACAGTACACACAGAATTGATCTCAACATTTAAATTAAGTGTTTTATAGCCAAAATCATTAATCTGACATTATCCCTTTTGGATCACTCTGCATCTATTTCATCTCAAGGCTTCCATTTCTAAATCATAGCTTAATTTCACATTTACCCACATATCTAATCAGATGTTTGTTCTATTGACCTCAACTGAAGGCTACTCCAAATGAAATCTCTGCATAACTGTAAGTTTAACTTATTAAAAATGTCTTGGAACTGAAGAGCTCATAATTATTGTACATAATAATTGAACCAAAGTGCTTCAGTTCACAGCTGTTTCTGTTGGTGCTAAAGTTCCAAACAGGAGTCAACTTCATGTGTATTTAAGTCTTCAAAAACCAATTATATTACAACTAAAAGAATGTAGTTGTGCTGCTCAGAACCCTAAATTGCCAGATAAGTGGATAAATACTGGATTTAAATATTCTGCAGTTTATTTTTATTCAGGCCACTTTTTGTCAGTTTATAATCTGTATATTCCCATTATTATTTTATTATTTTTACTTCCTTCTTAGGAGTACCTATCCCAGTTTGTTTGTATGTTTTTAAATAGTTTTCATGTCCTTACTTAGCTCAAGAAACTGATCTACTTATACACCCAGAAACTTTTATTATTTCACCTTAGACAGGAAAGACTGACCTTGTTTGGAGAAACATAACATAAGGTAAGAAAGTATTAACTGATACTTTATTAGGAAACTATTATATTCCTAGTCAATTAAATAAACATCTATAATGCATTTCAGCACATTATATATTTGCAGGACAACTTTCTTCAAGCACGCAATAATTTGATAACAATTAAAGCATATCAAAACCTCTTACTCGCCACTGCTTTTGGAGTATGCAATGGTCTCTTTGAACAAAGTAGCAATAAGAAGAATAGTTGGGAAAAAAAGAGAACATCAAATTTTCGATATATGAAATTTTTTGTTATATGAAAATGGCAACCCTATAAATAGAAATACATAATGAGTAACATAACAGCAGGGGAAAGGAAGTGAGAAATACTGTATGCACATGTATTACAATGCCAATGTTAAATTGTACCACTCCAGTCCAGTGGCTTTTTTCAGCTAATTCCATTTTGCTTTCTTTATTTGTCCACCATATTGAATTACAACCCCCATCTTTTCCAGTTCTGCAATCATTAGTCTGCTATCAGAGCTCCCTAATCAACACAGTTCATATCTCTTTTTAATCAAAGAAGAGGCGTACACAACAAAGCACTGCTTTTTAAGTAAAACCGTTATGCCTCTCAACTGTAGTGTTCATCTGCCTGCAATTTCATGGCCTACGTTAAGAGTTACACAAAAATGAACAATGCACATTTCTAGAAAACCTTTGAAACTGGACTTCAAGAGGGTGTTAATCATTGCTATGAATTTCCTGTTATTTGAAAGCAAGTCATGAGCCATATACAAAACAAACCCAGGCCATATTTCTCAGCTACAGGCTGGGCATACCACACTTCTCTCATGACATAATCTGAACAACACAATCTATTCAAACCTAAACTTCTGGTTACAAGGCCATATTAGAATGGGAGCAATGCTCAGGTTTCATTGTAACCCCAATAGTTTAGAAGACTTAGGTAATGTGCTGAGCAAAACTGCAAAGGCACGTTTCTTTCCTCCACATTCCCAAACTCCTAAATTACTTGGGAACTTTCCTTAGTTCATCTTGCGGCAATAGCTAACGTTCCTTCTCTTCCTGACAGCTCTGTTCATCAGCTGCAGGCTGAGGAGGATCTTTTTTTAAAAAAAAATGGTCTTCCTTTACTTGTCTCTTCCATCTGGGAACTCTGCCTCCTGGACTCCACTAAGGACATTCACACAAGCTCACATAATCACCAAGTACTGTATAACAAAAGAGCTGAGCGAAGAAAGTTGGCAGCAGAACAAACCTATCGAGGAAAAAAACGGACCCCCAAATGTCTGAGCAATTTTGTCAAGAAAGCCATAAATCCATCACAAATCCACAGAAATAAAGAGAACATTTGATGATTTGGTTTTTAATTTAATTTAATTTTCTTTTTTTAGGATCTAGTTTTGTTCCTTCTTAAATTCTCTTGATAGCAGGCTCTATAAAACATTGAAAAACAAACTCTCCCCTAAAGAAAGTCTTCTACAAAAATTAATTAGTGCCATTTGTCATAACTTTTAAAAGCAGTGAGTGCTCCTAGATTTTTTTTAGCCAAGCTCCTATTTCCTTTGAGATGCTTTAATCAAAAAAATTTAACATACAAACCAAATGTTGATAAAACATCAGTTCACATAATATGAAACAGAGTAGAAAATTCTCCATTGATTTTTTTCCCCTCTCTCCATACTTTTACTGAAATAAGTGCAAAGGGTGGGAGAGTGTAAATAAGGAGGAATACAAATTAGATCTTAGGGCGGGTCAAGGAATACAAAATTAAACCACTTTTAATTGAAACATTAGACTTTATTTAAATCACAGCTACTATATAAATCCAGCCACTTCTATAGAACATGATTTACTTTCTTTTAGCTTGTATATATTCCTGCAACCTGTTGTACATACTGCATAGTCTTAGGCCTATAGGTTTTGATGCCCTGCAGTTCACGTCCACTATGCTCCACATACTTTCACCCCAAAAGCATATTTACATCAGAAGATGAGAGGCAATTATTTCTTAACCTTTTCAGCAAACCTGCCCTAGAATACTTAGTTAGTGCCTCCAACCTTCTATTTCCTTCTCTCTCACCACCTATCCTATATAATCACACTTTTCCATTTTCGGTTTGGAATTATTAAGCTCCTTCCCTTCAACAGGACAGGATCACACAACTGAAGAACTATCCCTTCACGTGCCCATTGGGATGCTAACTTTTGTTCTCCTAAATTTGGCCTTGTTTTAGAAACGAAGTTGAAAAGAGGTGAAAAGGCGAGGAGAAAGGACCAGAGATCAACGTGTGCCAGCAAGAGAAGGAACCAAAGGAGCAAAGATTAAAAGGGCCAGGAAGCAGACCAGCTGGAGCCAGAGATTTCTAGGTTGGAAACTGATCCCGTTCTCGGCCGTTGCAGCGATTTCCCATTCTGTTGGCTTTAAGTCACATTCAGATGAGTGGATAAGTGACACTTCCCCTCACTCCCGATTTAATTGCCTTTCTCCTGAGAAGTTCCCGATTTTAAAACGCGTCTCGGTCGGTAAAAACCCTTGAGCGGACTTCCTCGAAGTTGGGTTTGGGGCGCGCTTGAAGGTGCCCTCGAGCTTTCTTTTCAGGCCTGGATAACGGAGGTCCGCTGCATTCCCTTAGCTAAGAGCGCGGAAGCCGAAGCCGAGCACCAAAGCTGCAATGCTTCTTTCCGCCCAGCAGAGTTTAAACCGCGCACCGAGGCGTTTGCCTCTTGGCGCCCGCGTCGACCCAAGAAGGCGCTAGAGAGGAACGCCTCGCCGTTTGAACTGGGCTACAGAGGTTGAAAAGCGGGAGGACCGCCGCTTTGATCTGCCACTCTTTCGGTGGCCCGTGAGTGCAAAAGGGAGAGGACGGGGGGGGGGAGTTTCTGCCCCCACCACCAGACGGGTCTTGAGGAACGATTCTGGGGAGTGCGGGTGGGCGCAGGAGCACTGCGAGTTCCCACATCGAGCGATACAGGAGGGACACTTAGTTTGTCACCCAGCACCGCAAGCGGGCACCTCTTTTGGCGACGCTTCGTTTAAGAAGCAGATCCCAAACGGCGACTTCGGGATTCCGTTAAGAGTTTTTCTTTCTTTCTGGAGCAGATCAGAATACTTCTGCTCTCAAAGCAGAAAGCAGTTGGTTTCCTCCCCTCCTTACCAACCGATGTCAACCTCCTTCGAATATTTTTCTTCTCCATCTAGATACATTTAAAACAATCTTTCTCTCTCTTTCATTTCTCTTTCATTCTCTCTCTCTCTCTCTCCTTTCATTTCTCTCTCTTTCTCTTTCATTCTTTATGTCTTTCTTTCATTCACTCTCTCCCTCTTAAAATAGGGAGGGTAGATTGCAAAAGAGCCGACGTTCAGAGAGACCTCCTTCGAGACTCCGCGGGGCAACGGGCCTTCAGGGGCTAATTTAAGAGGAAGGCGCGTGGATTGAGCAATTAACGGGCGAAGGGAAGGTCCTTTTTGCCAGAGTAGCCCCTGGCCACTAAGCACCTTCGCGATCAAGCTACTAGCAATTATTTGGGAGGGGCGCGGGGAAGGAAAGGAGAAGGTGCTTTCTTAACTCGGACTTTTCAAAGGAAAAAAAAAGAACAGACCTCTCTATGTTATTAAAACAGAAAAGTTAATCGATGCGCAACCCTACACCACGCCGCGCTTTGGTCCATGCCACAGCTCCAACTCGATCTCTACGTACGGGAGACGATCAGGCCGAAAGCGGCAAGAGATCCCCATCTTTAGATAGGGTTCCACTCCCCACCGACGGTGCTAATTTCAGTGAAAGCGAGACGGGACGCCCTATCTCCCAAGTCCGGCATACCTGTACCAGGTGAGTCCTCGCTCGTAGTTGCGATCAAAAAAGTGAGGCTCGGCGCCCACCGCTCGCACGTCCGGGTGGACTCGCAGGAACTCAAGCAACGCCCGAGTCCCACCCTTCTTCACGCCGATTATCACCGCCTGGGGCAGCCGCTTTGTCCCAGAGCCATTCAGGAAACTGGAAATGAAGCTGGGGGAATCCGGAGCCACTCCGTTGTTGCTGTTGCTGCCGCCGCCACCTAACTCTTCGTCGTCTTCGTCTTCGTCGTTCTCCGGATCGGCTCTCAGCTGGATCTTGGCCGTCCGGGCTGGGAGCAGCAGCTGGTTGAGTTCCGGACCGGGCGCTTTCCGAGTAGACGGCGAAGAGTCCAGCAGCATCAGCCCCGGCGCGGCTGAAGCGCACGATCCGGTGACGCAAGAGTAGACCATGCAAAGCCACAAGGCGAGCATGATGAAGAGGAGAAGCAGCAACCACCTCCTTCGCCCCGGCGGGAGCAGCGGCGACGAGGCAGGGGGGCCGGGGGCATCGGGGAGACGGCCGCCGATCAGGCGCAGCTGGCCCATAGGCAGCAGCCCGCGGGCGGTAACCCCGGGAGCATGATGCGTGGGGGCCCGGCCGGCACGGGTCAGCAGCGCAGCATCGCCTCGCAACCTTCGCAGCCCAGCTCCGAGCCGACGAGTGGCGACCGCACCAAGGCGCCTTTGCCGGCCAGGCTGGAAGCTGAGAAGGGCGGAGAACAGGCGCGCCTGACTGGCACCCTTCGGAGCCTATAAGAGCAGCCCGCCGCATGGTAATTAGCCCCCCTTTTGTTGATCAAAAGCAGCCAATGGTGAGCCGGGTCTCCCCCCGTAGGGCGGGGAGCGGAGGACTGCGGGAGACGATTAGCCATTCTTATTGGCTAATGAGCCGTTAAAGAGCCCGGGGAGGCGAAAAGGTTACGAAGCTGCGAGGCCGAGAGGCTATTTGAGTTGAGGCTTCTTCGCCGGTGGAAGCTTTTGCGCTGCCGTGCCGGCGCCTCCGCTCTTTTTCCGCCGGTGCTGCAGAGAGGCGAGGATTCTGGCTGAAGTTGACCAGGCTCCGCCAGGCTGTGCGGAGAGCAAGCCGAGTCAGCGGGCGGCGGCGGCGAGCAAAGCCGCTTCTTTGACTAGATGGCGCCACGTGGGAAAGCACAACTGTGCAGTGGCCAAAACGAACCGTGCAAAGGCGGGGTCGGATGGCACTGGGAGAAGTCTGAGGCTTTTTTCCCGGCAGCTAGCCGCTCAGCTCTCTCCTATTGCGAATGCATTGAGGACTGAGCGCTGCGTCAGCATATAGGCGCGTCCTCGCCACCCCACCCTGCGCATCGTGGCGGTCGGTAGCACAAAATAATGAAACCTCGGCCTCGGTTGAGCCTAGGTGGTGGCGCGGAAAATCACATTTTGACCGGGAGTTTGCGGTCCTCCGCGATCCTGGCCAAAAGGGTCTCCCTGAGCCCGTCCGGCTTTGTTTATGAAGGCTGCAGCGACTTAGGAGTAAGACTCTGGCTCTCGACGACCCTGTTCCCAGACATTTGGAGGACCCAGATTGGTGGGGGTGGCGGCAATATGCTGACTCTGGCAACTGCTTAGAGAGGGCTGTAGAGCATTGTGAAGCGGTATATAAGTCTAAGTGCTATTGTTAGTGCTATTTTAGTAGTTCTCGTTAAGCCCAGTATGTTCAAATAAATCTAATTAATTAATTAATTAATTAATTAATTAATAATAATGTTTGGCTGAGTCGAAGTAATTAGGGTATTTTAGCAAACTTCGGTATTTTCTTAGTTACGAAGTTAGGTCTTATGTAGGAGGTTTCAAAGCATCCCTTTCATTGGGACTGCTTAGAACCCTTACATTTTGGGGGGCTAGATCTTGTCTTTCATGTAAGGGGGGTACCTCTAGAGTACGCTGTATATTAAGCTTCCTCTGGAGCCCAATATAGTCCTGCCACTGGCAGCACCACCAATGGAGACTTCCTGCTTTCCCGTCCCCTACTCATTTTTCCACAGACTCGATGGCTGGAATTTGGTAGAATCGGAAGTCCCCCCCCCCTTTGCTGGAAAAAGGGACGAAGGAAGACAAACGTTTCTAAATTGCTCAGCCAGACGGGCAGTTTAAGGTCTATAATCCCCCCACCCCCGACTATTCGGAAGTAGCACCCACCTATTGACTTCTGAATAGTCAGGTTCAGTAATGTTCAGTAGGGCCTTCTTTAAGGTCAAGGTTAGCCTGGCAGAGATTCTCTGAGATCCTTCACTCCAGGAAGCCCTATTGGCCTCTGCCCCTCTTCTCCATAACAACCTCCCGAAGTTCTGAGCTTCCTCGTCTCCCCTCTTGTGAGGCCTGCTCGCCTCCCACCTTGGAGCTCTGGACATTCTCCCAGATAATTTTGGAGGCTTTCCTTTGGGCCTCCCCAACCCACAGACAAGAGGCATAAACTGGGTCCGATTCGCCTGACATGGAGGGAAAAAAGGCGATTTGTTGTTCCCGAATGTATCTACCCCTCACTGATTCTCCTAGAGACCTAGAGTTCCCTCAGTCCCCAAACCTGAATGTCTCACATTTCTCATCCTTCTCATCTTTTGTCTCAGGCTAGGCCCTCTTATTAATTGCTCCTACCTGTCGACCTTATGGCACTTGCTTTGGAATCTGGGAGAAGGTTCCCTTTTCTCTTACATTGCCTCTGATTCTCATTTTAAATTTAATTCACTGTTTCCTAATATCTATAGTTTTTTTCCCCCATGTATTTTGCAGAGGTGCATCGTCCCAAATGGAGAAGATCGTTAGTTCCGCTGAAAAATATTGTTTATATAGTAGAAGCCAGAGCAGTAAACCTGATCCGCTGAAAGAGACCTAAGGTCTCGTCTTGCGCGTCATTCATGAAGTTCCGTTTGCTTCTCTCGAGCTCGGCTCCTTTGCTAAAAAGCCGGGATGAAAATTTGTTGAGGCCATTTCTTCGGTCCCTGATTTATCGGGTGTTCTAGTGTCACGCGGGTATCGGGTCTATCTTTCTCGCCCCAGCGGCTGGGACTGACACATTAAAATGCTATAAAATCTTGGCTCTTTGGGTCAAGTGAAGTCAAGATAAAGCGCAAGAGGCGGTCAATTTGTCTCCAATATCACAGGGGAAGAACTTCACAGGTGGGAACAGTTAAAATAAAATAAAGGGGATGTGGAACCGAAAGAGAAGAGGAGTCATAAAAGCGCAGGAAAAGTCTGGTAGCTGAATCCGAGTCTACATTAAATGTAGATTCTCCATTCTATGCCCTGAATAAGAAACCTGCCGCAGTCGTGTGAAAGCGTCCTTCTCCCTCCCCGCCCCCCTCTACAGTTTTCCTTTTACAGAAGGAAAACTCCAAAGCATTTTCGGCATATTGCGCTAAAAGGCTTGAGATTTTGTTCTGAATAGCGCGTTTGCACGTCAGGTGTCATCTGAAGAACTGAAGGATTTCCTGTGCATCTGAATTCGAACCAAGATCCCGATTTCCGCTTTGCAAGTCAGCCTCGGCGGACTAATGATCCATGAAGAGCTGCCTAAAACGAGACTCCATCAATTATACTTGCGAACGAAATGCTATTTGTATGCGAACCGGATGCGCTGCTGGATCTGAGTCTCGAAATATTGCGAAAGAAGATGAAAATTATTAAATCGATTCCTGCTTGTTAAAACTATATTATTATAGTTTAGGTACATTGTTGGAGTAATTGACAATCCTGGAATTGTTTTTAAAAACGAAGGGTGGAAGGTTATTATTTATAAATGAAACACACAAACATTAGGAAATCAATGGCTTCTCTAAGATTAAAGAATACTTTTTTTTAAAAAAAAGTCTCCCTTCGTTGTATATAGCCTAAATGCTTTGGAATGTCGGATCTAACCACTTCAAAACTTTTAAACCCCGGGAAGTAGCATTTTTAATGCGGCCCATGGCATAGGAAAAGGCAAAAGAGGGGCACGGGCGTTGTTTTTCTTTTGTCTTTGTCCCTGGAAATTTAATTATTCCTGTGACAAATTGAGATTCCGATTATTTTTAGTCTCTTTCTTAATTGTACCTAAGATGAAACTGAAGTTAGTTAAGTCTTTCTTTCTTTCTTTCTTTCTTTCTTTCTTTCTTTCTTTCTTTCTTTCTTTCTTTCTTTCTTTCTTTCTTTCTTTCGCTTTCTTCTTTGAGTTTAAAAAAAAAACAACCCAACCCTACAACTGAATTAAATCGGGTTGACTTCCGAGGACACGTGGTTTGAATCCTGAGCTGCAGGATTCCACAGGGCACTTAGTCGAAAATCCGAAGGGGTCGCCGACAATCCCATCTTTACCAGGTTTTCTCGGGAAGAACCTCGGAGTTTCGTCTGCCTTCGATGTATTGCACGCCTTTGAATGACTTCTGCTGAGAGTAAATTTGTGAAGTCGAAGAAGCCACCGGCGGAGCCGTTCCGATTCCCTCAGGCACAGGAGGGCACGCCGCCTAACGGATTGCGCTGGCCGGGCGCTCCGAGTTGAGCAAACAGCCAGGAGTTTAAAGAGAGATAAAAATCAGAAAAGCCGAAGGGGAGAGAGAGAAACTTTGCCCTCCCCGTCCCAGAGTTTGTTCCTCTTTGCTCGGGCAGGGTAGGTTTTGGAGCTGGCGCTCGAACTCGTCGAGATGAATCAGACCCCCGAAAGTTTCTCGATCTTGATTGTGGTTGACAAGGGCAACAAGAAGACTTCCACCTCTTCCCTCCCCCCTTGTCATAAATTGTGTTCTTAGACTAAATAAACTTTAGGACATTAGGAGTGGATTTTTAATCGGAAGGGTCCCGTTCACTTCAGTAACAGTTTGACACACACACCAGCAAACCGCAGAAGGGAGAAAAGAAAGTTTTCTCGCAGGTTGGCTAAGCGGTGCAGATCGCTTGGGCATTTCTCCTTCGACTTCGGAGCGCGGGATCTAAAAGGCTCCGCAGCCAAATTGCGAAGGCGGGTAGATAAACTCTTGGCCTCCAATGCAGGGCAAAGAAGTGGCGTGGGGGGGGGGTGGCACTGTCCGAGTTCTGCCTTCTTTAAAAAAAAATACGAAACCCATGTGTTGGTACAAATCTTGATGACCAGTGTACCAGGTCATCAGTTTTAGTTCAAAAAAAAAAAAGCCTATATTAAAATTATTTGTCAACTCAGGGCTGGAGTCGAAGTGAATAGTAATCCAATTTTGTCCAATTTTGATGCGTCTTATATTTCAGTATTTCAATATAAAACGCATCGGGGGCGGGGGAGATGGCGGGTAGATTTTTCTTGAGTGCGCAACCCACAACATTTCAGAAAATAAAAGCTTTTGGGGTTTTTTTCCATCCTCCCTTCGGGGCAAGGAAGTGGAGGATAAGATTCTCCCGGATCCCTCAAACTTGGCCGCGGGGTGGGGTGAGGGGGAACTTGCCGCTGTCATTGATATAAAGCTGTTAATTGTGAACAGAGAATTATCTTGGAAGAAGCGCGTGGAGTCCCTCCGAAGTGCCACTGGAACGGTTTCGATTCGGGGAAGCGGCGAGGAACAAATCTCACCGGAAGTTGAGAGAAGAATGCGCTATTCTTTCCTCAACTCGCTCCCCTCCCAAATCAGGCCCCATCCATCTTTCGCTCAATTTCACTCCATTCTCAAGATGCCCCTAAGGTGTTCCTTCTTTACACGTTCGCTGCCGCCCTGCCTGCCTTCACTTCAATCCCCCCACTAGTCTCAGTCGAGGGCGGTCGGAGTGGTAGATCGCGTTTCCACCCACCGCTTTTCTTCTTCTTTCTTAAATATAAATCCCACGAGCCTGCTTAGAATGCCTTTCTCTCTTCCCTCAGTCCCCACCCCCGCTCCCTTAGCCCCTTTCTTTCGCGGGGTGGAAGGGATTTGTATTGAATTGCCGGCCCTCGGCGTCTCTAGAAACCTGCCAATAATCCTTCTCCGCCTTTATAAAAACAGAGACCCGCAAAGATTCAGTAGCCCTCGAGGAACAGGACTCTTCAGATCCTGTCGGAGCTGGGAGGAGTTCAAGGCGAGGGGGGAGAATCTCCTTGGTTCAAAAACTGAGCCCCTCTCTCTCTCTTGGCCCCCACTTCCCATGTAAGGCGTGGGAATCTAAGGCGGCCTCTCCCAGGGATTCCCAGAATTGCTCCGGAGCCAAACGCTCATATGGAACCAAAAAGCCCCGGGCAAAGCCAAGCGCTCCTCGTCGAACGTGGCTGTCGGAGAAACTCGGCTGAACGAGGAGCGGAACCGGCTGATGCCGCTGGGCACCTGCCTTTTGGCGTTCTCGGGAGGCGCGCTTCGACCCCGCCGGCCGCGCCTGGCCTGCTCACTCAGGAGTTGACTGAGGGTGACTCGGTCCCTCGACCGAGTGCGGCCTGGGCTCACTGGTCTGTGTCCACGGAGCTCTTCGGCTCTGGAGCCGCCCACGACGTCTCTCCCAAATAGGTGCGAAGGGCCGAGGCCTTGTTTTCCAATTCGGCTTCGAAACGTACCGATGGGAGTTAGATCGTGCAGATGTGACCAGCACTGGGGGACTAACCCTAGCTAGACTGGCACCTAGCTTGGCTGATCCGGAACAATGAAGTAGGCTCGGTCCAGTGTTGAAATCCAACTTTTTTTACTAGCGATTCTGTGGGCATGGCTTGGTGGGCGTGGTAAGGGAAGGATACTGCAAAATCTCCATTCTCTCCCTACTCGTGGGGGAAGGATATTAAAAAAAACCCATTCCTTCCCCACTCTGAGGCCAGCCAGAGGTGGTATTTGCTGGTTCTCTGAACTACTCAAAATTTCCGCTACTGGTTCTCCAGAACCTGCTGGATTTTACCCCTAGTTCAGTCATAGTTAACGTTGGCCGCTAGGAAATCTCTAGGTTGTCTTCTAAATTGAGGAAAGAAAAAAACCTGCGAAAAAGGTAATGCAGACCAGGTCCCTGTTAGATCCTGAAAATTACATGTGCATGTCCATAAAGACACCAGGAATAGATGACTTTCCTTGCTTTTAGTGAAGCAAAGTCTGTGGGTATTTTCACACCAATGGTTTGTAGCAGCCGTAGCATCACAGGCAGGCAGCCATTCATGTTACAGTGACAGCTCAAAGACACTCATGATTCAGCAAGCCGGGGCTCTGCTTTTTTGCATAAACATAGCAACACTCACTTAACGCTTTCCAAACAACTGTTAAAAGACCATCCTTATTAGTGATTTATTGCATCTTCTAGACTTATGCAACCGTTATGGTAACCACAACAAGGGTCTTTTTCTTTTTCTTTTTAAATCAGCACAATGACAGCTGGGTTGTGCTATTAAAAAATACTGTAAATTTTATAGGAAATGGCATCTGATGTACCCAAACTTTTGACAAAACCAGCCAATTTGCCTGACGATGAATTTTAGAGCTCTTCCAGCTGGGAAGCAAACTCTTAATGTATGGAGGGGAAAGGAAGGTTATGTTTGAAGTCAGATTACAGGTGCAATTTCTTGGCAGCGATCACTTTTTTTAAAAAAATCCTTTCATTTGGGCCTCTACTCCCTTTTTCTCTTCCTCACCTGGTCTCTCAATTGGTGCAAACATCAAAGGAAATTCATTCCAGGGCCCATCATATTAATTCTGTATTGGGGGAGGGGATGTTTTGGGGGGGGAAGAGGAACATCAAACTAAAGAGTATGTTGGAGGGAGAATGTGGATCTGGATGATCTCTGTTCCTCAGGCATGACTCATTGCTAAAAGCTCACCATTCCCAAGTAGAACAAATCCTCCTTCTCACCTTGATATTACACAGATTGGGAAGAGGCAGATCTGCCTAGCCTACCAAGACATTTCCAGGCATTTTTGTAGAGCCAACAAAAAGGCCTGGAGACTAAAACATATGAAGAACTGCTGCAGGATTTGGGTCTGGCTAGTCTAAAGAAAAGAAGAATCAGGGGTGAAATGATAGCAGTATTCCAGTATTTGTGGGACTGCCATGAAGAAGAGGGGGGTCAAATTATTCTCCAAAGCACCAGAGGTCAGGACAAGAAATAATGGTTGGAAACTAATCAAAGAGAGAAGCAACCTGGAATTAAGGAGAAACTTTCTAACAGTGAGGATAATTAACCAGTGGAACAGCTTGCCCCTAGAAATTGTGGGCACTCCAAACCTGATGTTTTTAAGAAGAGTCTAGACAATCACTTATCTAACATGGTATAGGTTCTCCTGCTTGAGGACCTCCAATTCTATTCCTATTCCTATTCCTATTCCTATTCCTATTCCTATTCCTATTCTATTCTATTCTATTCTATTCTATTCTATTCTATTCTATTCTATTCTATTCTTTCAACCATAAACGTTGCACATTTGTCCCCTCTAGAAAGCTGCAGGCTCTCCCATAGTAGGATGGGTCTACGACAACTCACCACACCCAATTCACCACAGGACTAGAGTTACACTAATATTGAAGAAATACTGGAATAGAATCATTAAAGAAAGCAATGTCAAAGGAGGAACAAAATGAAATATGAACGAGAAAAATCAAAATATTTTTTAAACTATTTTAAATAATTAAGTTGAATTGTTGAATTGTCCCACAGCGAGTTGTCCTATGGCAAGTTGTCCCGCAGTGAGTTGACCGTGGTGAGTTGGCCCATTCTGAATAGAATTGGGTTGCTCACTTTTAGATAGTCGCTTCAGAAGCAGTGGGCTATGGTATGTATATTTCCCCCCACCCCCCGCAGCTTTATTCCAAGAGTTCATTAAGAAACATTAGAGTCAGTTTGGCGTAGTGATGAAAGTGCTGGCCTAGAAACCAGGACACTCTGAGTTCTAGTCCAGCTTTAAGTGTACAAGCCAGTTGGGTGACTTTCAGCCCAGTGTACCTCATAGGGTTGTGGTTGGATGAATCATATGAGGAGGAAGGAGTATTATATATTAAGTTCATTAAGTTCCTTCCTAACTAAATCCAAAAAGAAGCTTATTAGGGAAGACAGATCCAACTAAACATATTTCTTTATGTATTGTCCTATGTGCAGAGAGATCTTCCTCTCACAGAAGAAACATTTAAACCAGGAGTTGTCACCCAGGCACTAGATGGAATGATCTATATCAGGGATGTCAAACTGGATTTCTTTGAGGGCCAGATCAGCATTGTAGTCCATGGGTCAGCTGGAGGGAGGGGGGAGACAAGACATATTCCTCCTACAGCATTCTGTTGACCAAAACGGGGCATGAGGGGCACATGAGGCCTCCCCACACCCCATTTTCAGCCTGGATGGCTTCCTGCAGTACCCTGCAGGCCAAAATAATATGCGGGGTGGGGTGGGGGGCTTCATGCATCTCCCATGCAGCATTTTGGCTGCCAGAGGCACCGTGGGCTGGTTCTTTGCTATTTCCATGCCGGCCTTGCGGGCCAGATTTAAGCACTCCGTGGGCCAGATCTGGCTCGCGGGCCTTGAGTTTGACACCCCTGATTTATACAGAAGATTCTGCTGTTCAGGAAATCAGTTGAATAGTTGCTACCTTCGGCTTTTTATTATAAACCTCTCTGGCATGTATGCTGACATACTGTAATGATTTTGAGATGATGTCAACTTCTGTACTATAAATTCAGATACCACAACCAAAAACCACACCTATCAGCAGTAGATGAAGTCAATAAATGAATCAAAGTGGTTTTTTTTTTAAATGGATATTTCCAAATCTCCAGTGATAAAATAAAGAACATATGAATTTTAAAATGTTCGTTCAGGGGCTAGACCGAGATGCATATAACTGGATTTTATCAAAAGTCTAGCATGATGCCAAAGCAGATGTAAAAGAAATTCAACTCCAAAAATTTCATGGACTTACTTGTAGTTTTCTTGCAAAAATGCAGAGTTCTCATCCAAAACCTAGATTAAAGCAATTTTAGTCTACAACTGGGAATATGTTCTTGGAGAAGACAGTAGAATTTTGCTTATGAATGTATAAAGACTATCAATTCGTTAACCTAGAGTAGTAAAAACAATTCTGTACTCTGTGAACCAAGATAATTTCAGGATGCAATCTGTCATTCACCCTTCATGTGTTTCCTATAAGAAATAAAGCCCGGGGCACCTTTTCTCTATACAACTGTTATCCTTTGTTGAATTTTTCATTCATTTCCAGTTCTTTCCTGGAAAACATAGTTTACATATCATCCCAGTTTTGGGCCAATAAAGGAAAAGAAATGGAGAGGATTAACTCTCTTAGGTGGGGGTTGTTTGACAGGCATTGGCCTTTCTTGCAGGACTTGATCTAATCAATTGTTTGAATCACTTCAGCTTATATAGCTAGCCTCTTTTTTGTTGCCTCAAAATCCATCCAAGCAGGTGTTAATTCTTCAGATAGATTGTGATTTACAAGCACAATCGAGCCTAAACTTTATGCTGCTAAGTGAGACATTTGTTAAGTGAGTTTTGCCCCATGTTATGACCTTTCTTGCCACCGTTGTTAAGTGAATCACTGCAGTTGTTAAGTTAGTAACATGGTTGTTAAGTGAATCTGGCTTGACTTTGCTTGTCAGATGGTTGCAAAGGGGGATCACACGACACCGGGACACTGCAACCGTCATAAATATGAACCAGTTGCCAAGCATCTGAATTTTGATCATGGGACCATGGGGATGACGCTGCAGTGGTTGTAATTATTTTTTCTTGTCTTGCCTTTTGATGCTTTGGAAAATAGTTGGACACCCACCCCCCCCTCATCTTTTGTAGGAGACCCTGAAATATTGGAACAGTGCTATCATGTCTTCCCGGTCCTTTTTTCCATTAGACTAGACACAGCCAATTCCCGCAACAATTCTTCGAATGTTTTAGTCTCCAGCCCCCTAATCATTTTTTGTTGCTCTTCTCTGCGCTCTTTCCCTATCTCAACATCTTTCTTGTATTGTGGTGACCAGAACAGATCCGAGTATGGTCTTACTAAGGCTTTATAGAACGGTACTAGAACTTGATCTTGATTCTATCCCTCTGTTAATGGAGCCTAGGATTGCATTGGCTTTTTGGTCTGCTGCTACACACTGTTGGCTCATATTTAAGCAACTATCTACTAGGAATCCAAGATCCTTCTTGCAATTACTTGCATCAAGCTAAGTTTCACCTAGTGTATATCAATACACTTGTGATATCTATGGCCATTCGGCCCATGTTCCATTACTCTGAAGAAACTCTCTTAGGAATATAGTATAAATGTGTAAAATTCTTCAATTCTTCCAATTCTAAACAAAATGGGGGGGGGAATAACAGGGAGTAATGGAGGTCATACTCTTCAGAGGCATCCTAAGGAAGTAAAAAAAAAATTAAAAAAAATTGTAAACATGATCATGTGACTGAACCCCCAACCCTTGGCATGTGCCCATATAAATGGATGGGGGATTTGTGCCATGTATTTTTTTTAACATGACACCTGCCTCATCTAGACACCGCTCTTCTTCACAGCAGCAACAGCACTGTGTCTTGTGTTGCACTTCTTCAGTAGGTATTGCCCTGAGGTGGCTTCATTTCTGAGCACAAATTAGTCAATGGCACAGCTGATCCGGAAGTTATTTTTGGCTGATCTCCTCACACAAGATAAATTCTTGTAGAAAATATGGAGCTACGAAGGCTAATTTTTCAGAGTTGGAACATAACTTCCTATGGTGGTGTGTCACATCTTTGAAAGTGCTCATATACAAGACACTAACTAGGCAAGCATGCAGCCATCTGGCATGGGAGCTGTTTATCATTTTTCCATACACTACTATTATCTTTCCAAATTAATGTTTTGACATCCATAAAACTCAGAGGTGGTGAAATATATAGAAGTATGTCTGTCTGATCTGTTGCCTTCTCCTTCTTCCATGGGGAGTGGCTGGCTCAGAATTATGGAAGAAGTTGCATTTCATTGCATTTGAGTGGCACCAAGTTGTGGAAAACTATCCTATCTATGTTAATACCACTCTGCATAATGACCAAGGACTCCTTTTTCACACAACCATCCATTATAAAATTGAATGTGGCTGTGTTAAGTGAGGAAAACACCAGTTGAAAACATCTAATGCTAGCCAATAATTTTTAAAACTACTGTAGGTTTTATCGAACACATAATAACACAAAAACAAACCAAGCACATTCTAGTTTAGTGTTTATGTGAGAATCAGGCTCTTGACTGTTGAAGTTCCTCTGGAGGATGCAATAGCAAAGTTACTTGAATAGAATGGTTGCTCCATTTTCTCCCCGATTATTGCATAGGATGACTTTTACTTTGATAGCTGAAGTACTATTGTGTCTCTTTAGCCTTTTCTGCTGACCTTGTGGTTGCATCAGGCACCTTAAGGCACAATTGTGGCTTTTTCCTCATTGGGACTGTCATGTGTAATTTAACTCTAGGTTTATTTTGAGCTGTGGCCATGTCTGGCCAAAGGGTATCATTTTAATATCGGTCCTTAACTGGTTTTCATTGGTTGATTTGAGAGGAGGTATGTTCTTCCGTTTCACCATAAACATCTCACCCTTCCATCTCCTCTTCCAAGAAACCGGAAGCCATTAGACTTTCTTCCCCCACCCCTCCCTCCTGACCTGCTGGAAAGTTTTAATCCTTCTTTTTACAATCACCAGTCTTTGTTGGCTCACAGCCATTTGGCTTGAATGGGAAGGAGCATTTTCAAGTGTTCCAAGGAGAGATGAGTAGGAGTGATGTGACAGAATGGAGGGAAGAAAGAAATGTGGGCTGGATGTCGAAGAAAGTTTTTAGTGAGATGGATGGAGTGGGAATGCTGCCTGAGGGGAGGGTTAGAGAATCAAAAGGTAGGAATATTTAGAACAGCTCTGGAGAACAGGAGGACACAGAAGAACAATTGTGGTTGAGTGCAAGGAGAAATTGGGAGGCTGTGTCTGTGTGAACAAATAAAATAAATGATCTTTCTTATTATTTATATTTCTTGAGTTCAAGTGCAGAAAGGAACAAAACCTTTTGTGAATTTAACATGGAGTTTGTGTATGTCCAACTGCTGTTCTTTCCAAGACTCATGTATACTTTCACCAGTTCCAGTGCTTTTTTATACTTCAGGATTCCAGCCTTACGTATGTAATTAGGACTATGTATTTGGAAAATCAAGGGACGCGGTGACTCAGGGGCTCGGATGTTGAGCTTGTCGATCGAAAGGTCGGCAGCTCAGCGGTTCGAATCCCTAGCATTGAGCTTATCGATCGAAAGGTCGGCAGCTCAGCGGTTCGAATCCCTAGTGCTGCCGTGTAACGGGGTGAGCTTCCGTTACTTGTCCCAGCTTCTGCCAACCTAGCAGTTTCGAAAGCATGTAAAAATGCAAGTAGAAAAAATAGGGACCACCTTTGGTGGGAAGGTAACAGAGTTCCATGCGCCTTTGGCGTTGAGTCATGCCAGCCCCAGACGTCTTCGGACAGTGCTGCTCTTCGGCTTTGAAACGGAGATGAGCACCGCCCCTTAGAGTCGGCAACGGCTAGCATGTATGTGCAAGGGGAACCTTTACCTTTACCTTTACCTTGTTTGGAAGATCAGTCTAAATGAAGCCATTGTGTAGGGAATTCAATCATTCTGCACTTTTACATAATATGCAGAACCGTAAACTAACACGCAGGGTAGATTTGCAAACATGCAAAGCTAAAATTAAAATATGGCTCTTTAGGTCCATTGTATGTTACCTGATTTCTATTCCCTTTAAAAGAATTCCCATAAAGTAAAGCAAAGCACAAGATAGAAGCTTAGAGCTGACTCTTACCTGTTATTTCTTTTGAAATAACATTTCTTTAGAAAAACAGGCTGCTGGATTCAGATCAGTGCATGTAGGATTCCATCATGAATGTCATCTGTGTGAATAATTGCATTACGAACGATTTGATCTTTATTTATCAGTTATACTGATGTATACATTGCTGTGGTGCTAAGCCAGACCTAAACTAAGCGCATGGCATTTAGCAATATCAGCCAGCTTCAGATTTTCCAGATTTAAAATTTGCTGCAGGCATGCAAATGATCGCAGCTCCATCCTATTGGCATTATAGGTTTAAAAGCTTCACAGCCAGCAACTTCTTACCTTGCACCTTTCCCAGATAATTACAGATTAGAACAGGCTAATTTTTATTTTTGGAAAACTCTCTACGTTTGTTATTATTGTTTCCTAGGCTGCCCCTTGCATAAATACATATGCAAAGCTCTTTGATCTGTAGACATAATGACACAGATTTATCAAATGTTTGCATTATTCTGTCTTTTTTCATTTTCTTTTTTCTTTTTTTAAAGAACAAGGTTGATTTATGGAGTGCAATTCCCCATTGCTTGCATCTTTTGAAATATGAAGTGTCGGGGAATAGCCAAGGTAATATTTAATATCCTCCCAAGAACCCTTTGCATTTCCTAACAAATGAAGTACAACTTAACCAAATGGCTCTCATCTGTTTAGCCTCTTTTCTTTCTTTCTTTTTTTTAGCCAAACAAATTAACATTAGAATACCTGGGAGAAAACATACAACATCTCCTCTCTAGATGACAGAACATAGACAATTATTAGCAAGGGGAAAACAGGGACTGAAAAGACTCCAGCCTGGCTGGAACAGATGTTTTCACATCTCCTGTTGGATTCTGCAGTCAGGGAGACCCTGTAGGACACATTGCCACAGTCTTTTGAAGTGGGCCGGAAGGAAAGTGGCTGCAACATTTCATTTAAATTCATTCCATGCAAGGCTAGCATATTGCTGCTCAAAGCCCTTTAAGACCACCACAGCAAAACATCCCTCATCTTTAAAAACTGCTTAAGTCTGTCTATGTTAAATATGATGTTTCTTCAAGCAAAACTGAGTAGCAATAAAGTAAACACATTGTTCTGCTTTGAGATATTAATTTGAAAACCACCCACCCAACTTATTTATTTATTTATTTATTTTATTTGATTTTTATACCGCCCTTCTCCCGAAGGACTCAGGGCGGTGTACAGGCATAATAAAACCGACAATACAATATACAAATTTAAAATACGATTTAAAAACTTATTTTAAATTAGCCCAATAATTAAAATTTACCATACTAAGAAAACCCCGTTTAAAATTAATGAATTTAAACATTAAAATCCCAATTTAAGCCAGCCCTGCGCGGATAAAAAGATGAGTCTTGAGTTCGCGACGAAATGTCCGAAGGTCGGGTATTTGGCGTATTTGGCGTAAACTTTATTCCTAGAATATCAGGTCCTAAAAGCCATGAGAAAGATCACAACCAGCTTCATCCATTGCTTCTTAAAAGTTTTTATAATTGGAGTAGACATTCTAAAACTTCTCTGAGTAATTTTCTTTCAACATTACAGAGTTTCCCAACAATGTATTGACTCTAATCTTATGATGAGATGCTGCATACTTCAAAACTGGCTGATCAGGAAAGAATAGAATGACACTGGGATCTGATTTTTTAGGCCCAGAAAGATTAATTGGCATGAACGTTTCATCTTAGAATGTAAAAAGTTTTTTGTTTTTTTTTACTAAATCAATCCATCAGTCAATCTAAATCAGAATTGTTACACTAGTTAGTTATTCTGGAAAGGCACCTAAGAAATGAGGGGCCTGTAATCTCTTCCTGCATGTGTACACGCACACATTTACATTTAAGTTGCATCCTTTTTCTGAATGGACACGCAGCGGTCTGAATACAAACCAGATGTTAAGATTAGCAACTATGTATAATATTACGATGTCACTGGTATGGCTATGATGCCTACTTCCTATCTGAAATAAACCACTTCAGGCAAGAAGTAAAAAACAGACATTTATGAAAGTACCATGCTTTGTGTTTTACCACTCAACTTCTTCAGATGCTTCAAATAAAACTTTCATGGCATGAGGAGTACTTTAACTACAAGAGAGAGCTCTGATTGGTCTCTTCCACCCCTTTTTTGAGGTCCCCCAGTTTCTCTTTCTATGTCTTATATGCCATAATGTCAGCTCTCTACCCTTTTTACTTTAGTTTAATCTTCTTTTTCAATATGGTGACCACAACTGGACCCGAGACTGCACTTGAGACCTCATCTGTGCCAAATCAAATAACACTGTTACCTTCTCCTGTCTGGCAAGCTGGGATGCTGTTGAAACAACTGCAAGTAGTTTATGTTGTGTTTTAAGAAATACTATATTGCTGGCTCCACTTCAGATTTATTCCGTGACTTCTAATTCCTCCTCAGTAATGCTAGAACTTAGACAATCTTCCTCCCAGTTTGGTAATTATACATTTGGTATTCCTTTCCAATGTGTCATGTTGAATGCTTTTCATTGTCAAATTTCATTTTCTTATTTTCCGTTATAATACATAACACCACATTGCTCCCAAGTTTACTTAAATAAATCCAGATCACTTTGTTTGATCTCCTCTTGTAACTGTTTCCCCTACTTTCAACACCATCCAGTCTTTTAGTTGCAGGCAAAAGGAATTTAACTTTTGTTCTGTTTCATGATCCAGAGTTCAGCTGAAAATCTGTTCTTTCTTTTTTTGTGAAAACCAATCAAGAATCCTTAAAGTATCAGAATCTTCCTAATGCTCCAAAAGAATTAAAATGAAGTGTTAGATAGATTATGGGAAGTGGTCGTATTTTAGCCTTAATTCACAACAGGCAGAAGGAAACACCTTGTCTACAAATTGCCTACAACTTAATATACTCACTGGATGAGTAATGGAGCTTGGTTCTTGGCATTCCAATTTCCCGAACTATAAAATACAGATGTAATGATAATGCCATAACGTTGTGCCTTGTCCGCTTTCCCCGCAGCCGAGCCCGTCTTATCTGCTTCTGAACGCTGAGGAATGTCCTAGCATGCCTCCCGGCCCCAGCCTTGGCTCCATGCCCAGACAGGCCGAGGAAGAAGAAGTGACTCCAGCCCCCAGCCCTGGCTCCATGCCCAGGCAAACGGAGCAACTAGACCCCTCCCCCTCCCCCACAGCATGTGAGCCTGAGGAAGGTCAATTACCAACAGCTGCAGACTGGAGTGACCCTCGCTTCAGGAGAATTGATAGGCGGCGTCAACAAAAGGAAGGGAGGGGCAGGCCTGGATAAGTGCTGAGTCATGGAGCCACACCCCATGGCCTATATAAAGGATCTGCTTTCTGGCATTCTCTGAGTCAGGCAAAGTCTACCTTATCTTGCTGAAGTCACTTTCTGGTCTCCTGTCTGCCTTGAGAACTTTGCTAGGACTTTGGCAGAGCTGCAGAGGCACACCTGATTCGGATTTCCCTGACCTGGCATTCAGCAGAAGAGTGGGACACGACTCATAATAAATGTGTTAGTTCAGTGTATTTTTTCAGAAAGTATTAATATGGGATAGGATATTCCTAAAGCTAATGGTTTGTTGAGTTACTAGAGTGAGATATGTATTTATGATTCAACATATTTGACTTTGAGGAGGGATATAATACATCCTGGTGGTGCAGGGGTTAAAGTAATGTTGCAAGAAAATTCAGACTACGCCCTGATGTTCAATCCTAATGGGACTCAAGGTGGACTCCCTCTTCCATCCTCCTGAGGTTGAGAAAATGAGGAGCCAGATTGTTGGGAGCAATATGCAGAGTCTGTAAACCACTTAGTGCTTTAAAGTACCATGGGGCAGTGTATAAGTCTAAATGCTATGCAATTTCTATCTTGAATAGATGAAAGAACGTCACACAGTGATTAAGACATGTTCCATATTGCTCTAGTATTTAGTGCATGAAAAGATATAGTTAAGATATGGGAAGTACTATTAGAAAATTTAATATAAAGGGGTGTGGCCTATCTAATATAAAGGATGGGGTGTGGCCTATCTAATATAAAAGTATAAAAAATATAAAGTATATAATATAAAAAGTAATTTAACAGTGGAACAAATTAACTGAGTGAGATGGTGGGCTTTTCCTTTGATGTGCTTAAGCAAGGGCTAGATGGTCATCAGCATCTATCTATCCATCCATCCATCCATCCATCCATCCATCCATTTATCTATCATCTATCAAATTTATAGGCCCTCCATCTTACCTCAGGATAACTCTTGGATGGCATGGGGTGCTTTATAACTGGATACCTGTCCTGAGCAGAGGGCTGGAGTTTATGGCCCCAGTGGCTTCTTCCAATTGTATGCTACTAGGTTTTGGTAATTCCACCACCATTGGTATTAATGGGATTTATAACCCAACACATTGGCAAGGCAGATTAGAGAATGATTGGCAGTAGCTACCCAGGATTTTAGACAGGAGTCTTTCCCATGCTGCTATAAACATTTGGTGTTCAGGAAACTCTTGCAAAAGTGGAACTTCTATTTTCATTTAGCTTCTTCAGAAAAACCAGAGAGAGAAAATAAATGCACTATTAACTCACACACTGAATGAAATGAGCAATGCAACGGGCACTTTCTGTTTCAAAATTTTCTCTAGAAGCACATCCAAATTTCCATTAACCCAAATTGTCATTTCATATTCAAATTAAGGAGAAACTTTGCACAGAAATGTATTAACCATAGTAAACTGAGGTTGCTTTTCCTGATGAAATAGTAAAATGACAAAATCATGTCATGGCTGTGCCTCAGCCCTACAATGTCTTCTATTCAGATTTTGGTTGTTTAAAGTAAGTGGATGGATTAGTTTTGCTCTTTAATAATGGTTTGTAGTTTGCAGAAACAAGTTGAGGAGAACTACATAATCCATTGGGGACAGTGCAGATACTTTAAATTTACATGGCAGGGATGTAGTTTCACACTTTTGTGAAATATTATTTCACAAATATAGGCAAATTTTATTGTTGCTACTACACATACTCCATTCAGTATGGGTGGAGACATTGTCCATTATTAGTTTTCTCTTGTTGAAACCACAGTCTCTCCTTGGAGGACAGCTCCATTCTATTACATGGTTTCTGGGATACTTTTGCAGGACTTTAGACGGCACTCTGTTAGCTTGATTTAATTTCTACGTATATAAATGAGTGCAAAAAAGTGACTTATAGTATGACCAAGTATGGCTATTTTAATTCTGGCTCCTACATTGCAGAGTAAATTAAGTTGTGGATGAGACTAAATAAAATATATTGATTATATGTTTTTATTGCTTGGTATCACACCTTACAGGTGATTAAGAAATATGTTTATGTTTTTGAAGTATATAGATAGCATTGGGGATATTGAGACTTGATGACATAAAAATAGCAATTAAAATTATGCTATGGTATAAATTATTTTGTACTCATGACGTCTTGAAGTCATAAACAAGGTTGGCTTATTAAGTGAGCATGTACCTGTTTCTGTGGTTAATCAATCATAAAAGTTTCACTCTAAGGTTATTTCTGATTGGTTCAAAATGTTTTCTCCGTTGCCAAACTCAGATGATCCCCTCCATTTGGCATTCCAACTTGTACCAAAGGTGCCTGATGAAATATAACGTGAAAGAGTGGTAGAAGTCAGGAAACTATACTGAGAGCAGCCTCTCTCTCTGCACACAAGAGTTATGGTGGCAAAGTGGTTAAAATGCAGTGTTGCCAGCTAACTCTGCACACTGCTAGCAGTTCGATCCCGATTGGCTCAAGGTTGACTCAGCTTCCATTCTTCCAAGGTTGGTAAAATGAGGACCCAGATTGTTGGGGGAAATATGCTGATTCTGTAAACCGCTTAGAGAAGGCTGTAAAGCACTATGAAGCGGTATAAAAGTCTAAGTGCTATTGCTAATAAGACGTTTGAATCTCTGTGATACTCTTTAGTGAAGTCATCTTCCCTACTTTTGTTCCTAGGGAAACAATACTACTCCAGGCAGCAAGAAAGTATGTTTATAGAAGTGAAAAGTAGTAGGCCTAGAGTGCCAAAGACATATGGTGAGCAAAATTTTCATAAGATTACCAGCAATTTATATTTTTTCAAAAATAAAATAGCTAAATGTGGGAGCTAGGTAATAGCATTTTGATTCCAGGGACATAGTTTTAAGCAGAATTGGTTTCTTCTCAATGAAGCTCAGCACAAATATTTTGTATTGCATAATCAATAAGCTCAGCACCTTTGCACTGAACAAAGCAAAAAGGAGTGAGAAGAAAATTATGGCTTTGCAGTTATATCTGGGAAAATTCATTATAGCATTAGGAAGCCTTCTTGAGTATGAACTGAGGAGTTACAATACGAGATTGGTATTTCCTCACAGTAGAAGACTGTAAGTAAAATCCAAGTATTAAAAATCTTTGTTCAAACTGAGGATGTTCCACATATAATGGCAGTTTGTGTAATAATTGGTAGATAGAATCACTTTTCTTTTAGAGAAGTTATTTCAAGTTCTTCCTTATGACAAGTTCTTCCTCATCTCAAGTTCTTCCTTGTGACAACATTTTATAAAGGCTTACAGACTTCATTGAAGAGCATTTTCTGAACTAGTGAAAGGTTTAGACATCAGCAGCTCACTGTAAAATGGAAAAAGATTGTTGTTTAGCACCCAAGAGATGAACCTCAATTTTGGTCAGGGTTTTTAGAGCAGAACCAGTGTAAAAACTAAATAGAAGTCAGGTTAAAAAAATAGTCCTTGCTTAAATATCCTTCCGAATTGGAGTTGAAGCAGAACTTTCCATAGCAATACCTATATGAAAAGAGATGTTTTAATACAGCATCATGATCAATCTTAATAACAATTGATCTATAGAGGGATTCTGAGTTTCCTCTGAAGCCTCATTTTGAAAGCCAAACTTCAACAAATAAAAGTGGTGTAAAGAGTTCCTCTTGGGTAGTTGTAAGATTTTTCTATCAAGTTATGTGATTTATTTATTTAGCATATGACATACAGGGAAATCTGCAAAAGCCATAATTAATACGTGCGTGCCTAACCTTGTACTGCAGGTGGCAAACTAGATTACAGCAACTGACTAGTAGCGCTAAGGTTGTTGGCTCTTCCAGGCCACTCTGCTAGTCTTGCCTCGCCTTGTATTGCATTGCCTCATGTCCGGCCAGGTCCAACACCAGCTTCTGCTCTCCACACGCATGAACGCAGCTAGATTTTTCCCACTGAAGTGTTACCCAATTACCTACTTGCACTATTGCAGTGCTTTCGAACTGCTGGGTGGGCAGGAGCTGGGGAGCAAGAGGCAGGACCTCATTTCATTAAGCCGCTGTGTCACCGCATCACCCAAGTTATGCAATATGATGTATTAATCAAGTTAACCATCTGGCCTGAAGCCATTTTGTCAGTCACTACCTTCTGTTGTGTAAGCGAAATAATAAGTTTTATGTAAAGATAGCTGGCATATCGTTTGCTAGTCAAACCATCTTAAGATGCTTTGGCAAAGCCATCTTAAGAGGGTTGAACAAAGAGATATGTTTGTCTTTCAAAATATATAAATAATACAGAGGAGTTAGTCACAAAATATCAGAGAAGACTGAAGAATATAGAAATGTGGCTGTTTCATTATACAATACAACATCATTGTATTGGGACAAAAGGGATCATTTAAAAGCAGGTTTATGTAGGAAACAGTTTATAACTGTCCAAGCTTAGGAAAGTGGTTGAAGAAACAGTAGATCTTTTCAAATATAGGATAAGTATTGCTTAGTATTATAGACAGCTATAGTTATCTCAGATATGCTATTGATTGTTACAAAAAATATTTAACTTTTGCATAATGGTTTTACAAAGCTATAGTACAATGCATTACAAAGAGTATTATTATGTACTTCTTTATGCTATTACTGAACATTTATTTTTACAAAATATTTTCTCTGCAGTACTCTGGGATCCTCTGAAGGAATGGGGTGGCAGTCAAATAAATTAATAATAATAACAATACTCGAACCCAAAAGCCATGAAAGGAAATCATTTAATTTGAAAATAATAAACAGTGTGTTTATTGGAGAGAAACAATTCAGACCATATCAACACCAACTTCTTCCATCTGCCATGATTAATCAAAACCGTCCATTGGGAAGGCAAGCTTCTGAAGCCATCTTTAATATTAAAACACATGGCTTTTTCAACATGAGGTAATCTCAGGTGGTAAGTTGCTTTGGCTTGTCCTCATGGGCCAATGACTTCTTGCAGGCTAACATAAGAAAAATGAGCAGTGGCAAGTGCCAGAGGCTGCACAAAAACAACTTCCTCGAGCTGGCACGGTCTGCATCTCTGTAGAAACGAAAGCCAAGGTAGGAAATGTATAAGTTGATTGGGAGAGAAATTACAGGGAAAGTCCACGTGGTGACATCAAGAACAGGAGCCAGCGACGTGAGTCCAATTAAGGCAAAGCAGTGACGCAGAGCCACTCGCCTGCACATTGCAGGGTGAGTGACAGACATCATGCAGTAGCCACTTCGGGAGTAATCCTCACGGAGACCCCAGCTCAGGGCATTGAAATGAGGAAACTGCCAGGAGTAAAGAATTCCTCCAAGCACTAGCGATCCTGCAAAAAGAGAAATTTAAAGCATTCAATTGTTTATACAGTGGCTAAAATGGATTATTTCAATAATAGAAACTTTATTGCTAGAGTTGCCTTTTAGTCTGAGCAATAATGTTTTATTCTGTTCTTCAAAATTTTAATGCCCAAAGTCTTCTGGAGTTGGAGGCCACACCAAATTTTAACAACAACAACAACAACAACAACAACAACTTGGCTGAACTTCCTATTTGTTATTTTATGTAGCCAGTAAATCATTTGCAGATGCAGAAATCACATCATCATAACCTGCTTGCCCCAAGGTAGTGAAAGGTATACATAATGCAGCTGCAAGAAACATTTTATGTAGTTTGCCCATGTAGCCTCTAAATACTTGCTTTGTATGTCAAAGAAATAAGGTGATAAAATCAGGTGACAGATGACCAAATGTTATATGTGTTATATATTATATGTATTATTATTATTACTATCAGCATGATGTAGGAAATAAAAAAAATAGAAAAAATTCTCAGAAGAAATAACCCCTAGTTAATTCTTGATCTTAGTAATTCTATTTCAGGTGAGCCCCCTTCAATTGTTCCCCACAGGAATTCTCTGGTTAATTAGAATTCACCATTAGCAGTGATCTCTCTGGGTAAATGGAATCACAATGTTTATCTCTCTACATGGGGCTCCCCTTGAGGAGCACCCGGAGGCTCCAACTGGTACAGAATGCGGCCGCGCGGGGATCGAGGGAGCCCCTCGTAGCTCCCAAGTAACACCTCTCCTGCGCAGGCTGCACTGGTTGCCGGTGGTCTTCCGGGTGCGCTTCAAGGTGTTGGTTATCACCTTTAAAGCACTCCATGGCATTGGACCGGGATATTTACGGGACCGCCAGCTGTCGCCAGTTACCTCCCATTGTCCGGTACGTCCAGTGCGCGCTCACAGGGAGGGCCTTCTTAGGGTGCCGTCGGCTAGCCAATGTCGGCTGGCGGCCCCCAGGGCAAGAGCGTTCTCTGTGGGGGCCCCGGCTCTATGGAATGAGCTGCCGGTGAGACTCCGTCTCCTCCCTGATCTCCGGACCTTTAAACGCGAGCTCAAGACTTTCTTTTTTCACCAAGCGGGGCTGGCCTGATTGATTTTAATATGGGGGGTTTTAGCGGGTTTTTAATAGGATTTTAATTTCTGAAAAATTTTAGCTAATATTTTAAGTATACAGCGGTTGAATCAGATTTTTAAACTTATTATAGTATTTTAATTTGTTTGGGATTTCTGTTGTTTTATTGGCTGTACACCGCCCTGAGTCTTCGGAGAAAGGCGGTATAAAAATATGAATAAATAAATAAATAAATAAATAAATAAATAAATAAATAAATAAATATTAATAAAATGGAATTTTTAAAAAACAGAAGAAAGCATTACTTTTCATATCCTAACCCAGAAAAGTGCAATTTACTCAGACATATCTTACAAAAGAGCTGCAAAATTCCTGGAATGAAAAAAACCCTCTCTATGACCATTTATACCTTAGTCACTTCGTAAGTGGACAACTGACAACTGCATTCTACATGTGGCAAGCCCTGAAGACTTCTTGGAAGGTATAACTGGTCTAGAATGCAGCAGCTCAGGCATTAACAGACATGCCTTTCTATGTGCATGTGATACCTCTTCTCTGTGAGATCTCCTGCTTGACAATTGGCTTTTGAGTGCAATCCAAGAAGCTGGTTATGTCTATAAAGCTCTTCATGACTACTTGAAAGTCTACCCAGTATCTCTGATCGTTTCTATACACCCTACACAATCAGGCAAAGTGGCTGCAGATTTTCCAAAAGCATTCATTCTGCTTTCAAGAGGTACAGAAAAGTAGTTTAAATAAAATTGCACCCAAATATTACCTTGCCATGTTTCTGGTGCAGGATTATTAAGCAGAAATGCATGAAATTGATCTTGTGGTAGCCACATAATTTATATGTATACAATATATAGGTGAAAATGCTGTAACTGTGGATAAGCATGTAACCCATTCAGCACTACAAAATCCATGTGTCACAGCATTTTATTGTTTCTTTGTGCAAATCAAGAGTACATACAGGGTGAAAACAAGAACCTTAATTATTTAAAATGTGGTTCTATTTATTCTGTTTGTCAGTTATCTATTTTTGGACAACTTTAAAAGTTGATGCAAAAGCAAAAATTAAAGGGAAAATGAGAACCATCCTATAATAAAAGCTCAGGCACTTGGGCACTGTAATTGTCACAATAATTATGGAACATTTTCTTATAATTACAGTTCATGTTCAAAATCATATGCTTCAAAAGATTGAATCTTATGACCCTAAAATTTAGTAAAGACACCCAATAGTCTCTTCAGAAAATCTGTCTTTCATGAGAGACTTTTAATAGGCATTACTAGACTCAGAAGTTTAACTGAATTTCACAGGTCCAGTTCTGAACTAATGTCATGCATTCAAATTTCAAAGCATAACAGGAAAATCTGTTTTATTCACATGAGAATGGAGAAATTGTCCTAATGGCATTGAACAGTATTTTTGTCACGGTATGTACTTCCTTTCGCTCTTTTTTGGCTAACTTCTCTGATCTACAGTTTCTATTAAAATATATATTCTGCTCCACTACTCAAGCCCTTTTTTCCTGTTATAATCTATGTGCCTGTATTAAAAATAAAATCTGCAAATCTGAACTTGAACACTGTATGAGCTAATCCCCTCCACATCAGAAGTAGCTATTCCCCATTCTGTTAAAGATCAGTATATAAATCTACTATGCACAAAAAAAAATGTTTTATCTCTAGTTATGTTTGCATACATATATCTGAATGGAAACTCATGGTAATGTTTTGCAAAAAGTCTTCAATGTAAAACTTTGGTTCGTTCAACTTTGTATCATTTACAATTTCCAAATTGGAACTTCAAACCAATTTGCTACCTCTTTCAAAGTCTTGGTTTCTGGCTTCATATGCATATAACAAAGACAGCCAACTAGGCATTGTAACTGAATGGTAACAATATCAGCTCAAAAACAGATGTTGGAAGTCTTATTACAGTTCCTAAAGGCAATGTTTATTGTTTTAGCTACCAAAAAACACTGTTTTGTTAAACACACAATTTGGGTAATTCTTTTTGAATAATACGAAGGAATTTTAAAATCATTTCCACATTCTAGGAGCCAGTTGATATAGAAAGTATGCATGGTGGTTGGTGGTGGGAAATACCTGCCTAAGACTTTACTAGTTATGTAAGATAATGTAGGTATTCTGAAGTTTAAATCCAGTCTTTAAGAACCTCTTTTTAGAAAGATTGTATGGTTGTTTTAATTGGTTTTGGTAAAAATCCTAGGTCATCCTAGCTTATAAAATACTAAATAAATTAATCTCCCTTAGTCTGGATCAGTGTTGCTTAAACTTTTTTTCTCAGGACTTCTTCTCACTTCTAAAAATTATGGAGGATCTTAACAGTTTTTGTATACATGGCTTATATTTATTGATATTTACGATATTAAAAATTAAAATGACAGATCGTACAATATTTATTTATTGAATCAGGTAAAAATATCAATATTAAATCATTAGATACCAATGACACTAGATTTTATGACACTAAAATTTAGCAAAGATACCCAATAATTTCCTCAGAAAATCTGTCTTTCATAAGAGGCTTTTTAATAAGCATTACTAGGCCCAGAAGCTTAACTGAATTTCACAGGTCCAGTTCCAAACAAGTTTCATGCATTCAAATTTCAAAGCATAACACGAAAATCTGTTTTATTAACAAGTGGGTGGACAAATTGTCCTAATGGCATTGAGCAATATTTTTGCCATGGTATGTGTGAAAAAACCCTAATTATGTAACAAAATAAAATAATGAGAAGATTGACAATTTTAAATTTTTGCTAATATCTTCAATATCTGACAATAATTTTGATTTTGTGTATCCCTAAGAGGGTCTTGGGGTACTCCCAAGGGGCCCTCAGACTAGACTAAGAAACAGTAGTTTGAACAACTGATATTAGAATCAGAAAACGAGCATAAATTCAGCTACACTTTGCAATAGAAGAAACATTAATGTCAGTTACATAACATTCAAATAAAAAAAAATAAGCAAGATATCTTTCTTGATGGCGTATATTTCCCAAAGCAAAGCCTGTACATTGCTGATTGGGAGATAGTTATTTTTTTCATATTTAACCTGGAAATTGAGATTTAGTATAATTGAGCCTTATTTATGTATAAACAACTTTGTTTCTATTATTTGAACATTGCCACCAATAAACTGATCAAGCGGTGTGGCTCAGGCTATAAGAAGCCTGTTATTAAACACAGCTGCCTGCAATTACTGCAGGTTCAAGCCCCACCAGGTCCAAGGTTGACTCAGCCTTCCATCCTTTATAAGGTAGGTAAAATGAGGACCCAGATTGTTGGGGGGGGGCAATAAATTGACTTTGTAAATATACAAATAGAATGAGACTATTGCCTTACACACTGTAAGCCGCCCTGAGTCTTCGGAGAAGGGCGGGATATAAAAGTAAACAAAAAAAAATAGGCAAACTATTTTTTAGAAGTTATAACTATAATAGGTTGACAAATCTGTTAACATTCTGAAAGCATGTCATTAGTTTAATTTCTACGCTGTACAACACATCAAAATATATTTTATATAACCTAGTATGACAGAAAATATTCTGATGAGAAAGTGGCAAGGTTGTTATGAAGCAAGAACAATTGAAAAGAGATTCTTTAAAAATATCTAACTTGCTTGAAATATAAATTATTTTCTTAAAAATAATTATATTAAGTGTATCTTTTTCATCAGCAATCCAGACTCTTAAGGAAACATACTGAGCAAATTTAGACAGCATTTTTAACTTTCATTAATTCTAATTTAAGGATATGTTTTTCTTTTATGGACCACAATGGCCACTTAAAAGTATTTAGCTTCAGTTGAATTATCCAATTTGACCTAAAAAGGTCACAGATTCCGTTTTTAAAGAGATTATAAAAAACTACTTTTAAATGAAAAAGAAGTGACTTCTGAGGTCAAGGATTATGGATACAACACAACAGGTCATGCTACTTTTATGATTAAAATTTGTCTATTGAAATAGGATAACACTCTCCTTTTCAGCAATGTACAGTTTTTGCTTTGGGAAATATACGCCATCAAGAAAGGCATCTTGCTTAGCTTTTTTATATGAATGTAGTAAATTATAAGAGAAAGTGTTAATTTTACAATTGATTCCTAATTAGATATAAATTACATCATGCAAAAGTCATACAGGCTGCACAATCGTGAATACTTTCAATGTAGAAAAATAGCTATAGGGTTTGTTGTCATAGTGATGCAGTCTATACATCAATGACAAGCAATTGGAAACTGCAACTGGTACAAAATGTAGCAGCCTGAACAATGATGCATAAGCCCCAATATACCTGGGTGAACCTACTGCTTCAGGATCTACACTGGTTGCCAGTGGATGTCTGGGAATGTTTTAAGGTGCTGGTGTTGGCTTTAAAGCTCTATATGGATTCAGACCAGGATATCTGTAGGACTGCAATTTCTGTACTGATCTGCTCATCCCATCAGATCTAGTTGTCTACATTAAAATATCTGGGTCCAATCATCTAGATTAAAATATTCTCTGATGTGATCCAAGAAATGAATATTTTTAATTGCTGTTGCCATACGTTGGAATTTCCTCTCTACAGAGATCCAGTTGGCATGTTGGGATGAAGATCTGAAACTAGTGAGTGCATAATTTTGTCTACTACTGATAGTTTTGATAGTTATTATATTACGCTCAAGTTTAATTATTATTTTTGAGGAAGTTCTTTTTTGTTTATGAATTGATTTTGATTGTCAGATGCTTAGAGCTTTTAAAAATGGCATACAAAAATAGTAAATAAAATGGGTGTGTTTATTCTTACACTAGCCTTAGTTGATTTGCAGCTCCAAACGAGCTTAAATTTCTTATCTCTCCAAATCAAACATACTACGTTTCCGTGATAAGCAGAACTACAAATTACCTTAGCTACGTTTCAATCTTGTATGTTGTGTGAACCTTGCCTGCATGACAGTTCATAGCTCAGTGTGGACAGAGATACCAGAAAATTGGATTAGCAGAATAAACCATGCTTCTGTTAACAATGGGGTAAGCTTATGGTATGAACACAACTTCAATGTCCCCAAATGGGAAGAATTTAACATATGAACTGCATTTTGACATTTCACTTTTAATCTGCTTCAAAGCAAAACTGAATGCATCAATTCTCTACAGGAGAAGTTAACCATAGGCTGCTTCCTTTCTTCCATAGAATCACTAAGCAACCTAAGTATCGCTTAATCCTTAATACAAATTATCAACTTTTTCCATCAGAACCAGTACACAGCATGATTAAAGCAGAAGCTCCAATTAAACTGATCTGAGAATAATCAGTCACTTCAAATTCACTGGAGCTTACTTTCCAATAATTATATGAACAGAATAAGTCTGTTCTATTTTTTAAAAAAATATCAGGTATTTTTTAAAGGGCTAGGCTATTGGTTGATTTAAATCAGAGGTGTCAAACTCACATTGTCATGTCGTTGTCACGTGATGTAGCAGGACTTTTTCCCACTTCGCTAAACAGGATGTGGGCATGGCCAACACATGACGCATCTGGTCTGCGGGCCAGGAGTTTGACAACCCTGATTTAAATCCAGTATGACTTCAGGATCAGCAAGTTAGAAATCTGGCCTTATGGAATAACTTCTTTCCCTTCATTTCCAAGAAAGTAGATGACCTAGGTGATTTAATCCCTTATGTAAAGAAGAACAGAAGAAGAGAAGCTTCTTCTGAAAATCTGATTCAATTCCAATGGCAGATCAAACACCTGCTATGACTATACTGAATTTTGTGTGGTTCCAGTATGATCAAAATACATCTACTTGGAACTTACTTCACATTGCCTGATGCTTTCCAGAGGGATGATATAGGCCCTAAGAAGCCTTTCCCTATTACCAGCTGTTGTTTTCTTCCTCCATCCTTGAATCAACAACAGAATTTAAAGGAGCAAGGAAGAAAAAGAATGGCAAAACCTTGCAGGCACAAACCAAGTGCTTTCCCTGGATTGACAAATGGAAGGATTTATCTTGCCCAAAGGATGGGAAATATTGAGCAGCAGAGCTCTGAACAGAAATAAGAGAGTGGAAGGTGAATAGTAAGTAGATGACGAGAGAGGATGAGTAATGCAGTAATTAAAACAGGAGTTCATCACCTCTTGAATTAGAATTTTCAACAAGCATCCAAGGCTGTATTCATAACATGTTTACAATATGTTTCCATAATATTGTTTCAGTTAATGAGGCTGTAATCAAATCAATTTCAGTTCTATTATTCTCACACACTACTGTCAAGTCAACTCATTGTTCTTGCTACTACTTTGGTGCCCCCTGCTGATTACTTTGTAATAGAAATCCAGGGTAGAACAAACTGGAGCAGCTGTCCCATATGGGTGGTTGAGTATTTTTTTCTTTTATTTGAAAGCACTAGGAACTTAACACAGCTGTGTACAGTGGAGATGACAATGAATTTATTGACCGGGCCCTGACTTTGATTGCACCAATCCCTCAGGTATCTCAACGGGAGAATGAGCAATATGACTGGGAAAGAAGAATCAACGGACTTTTGCCTTATTATTTAAAACAACTGCCTACAAGCATTACCCATATGTTTCTATATTTGTTAGATGAGCAGCACAGTATTTTGTCTTCAAGTACCTTGTACTATCCATCACTACTGAGATGTTTGTCTCTTTTACAAACCGGGTAAGATGCTTTTGAGTTGTCATTTTTGAAGGAGATAAAAAATATCAGGGTTTTTACTAAAGATCTATGCAGCTCAATTCTCTATATAATTCTCCAAGACCAGGATAACATGCTCCAGGAAAAGAAGCTCCCCCCCTACTTTTTTTGCAATTAGTTACACATTTTGCTTGAAGGTGGTTAAAAACATAGTCACTCTGTCTGTCTGTCTTCCTTCCTTCCTACCTATTGAAAGAAATTTCACTTGAAGTTTCATTAGTACCATTGCTTCAGAACAAAGTGATGGGTTTTTCTTTACTAACCTTCTTCTGGGTAGTTGAGGGCTTTTCCAAGAGGCAGGGCCACACACACAATTGTCTTTTTCTTTTCCCCCTGGTGTTTTGTTGTTAAACCTATCCATCTGCCACCTGTCACTTACTGATAAGAAGCGCCCAGTTTAAAATCCCCAGTTGTAAATAGATGTGGGCTGACATAATTAATGTCTACCCTACGACCCAATTTGAATTACAAAGTCAAGGCAATTTGAAAATCAGCCTCAGTGTGATTAACATTAGTACACACAGGCAGTCTATAAATTCCACAGCCCCAGGAATTATTTAAATTATCTGAAAATGAATGAAAATTAGGGCAAGATGTCTTTCAGGAAAAATAGAAGGAAGAAGTGGGACGTCTGAGATAAACTAAATAGTCCCTTGAGATAAACATTCTTGGACCCAGTAATACCAATGGATCTAGGCCACTGTGGGTCTCTAATGTCTAACAGAGTTGCCAGACTGTTGTTATCTGCCATGCCACCATCATGACTGTACCAGAGTAAATCCTCTTATCTGATGAAGCCTTCTCTGGCAAACATCCCTCTTGCAAACAGGATTGTTTCACATTGGATACATTCTCTCAGCATGGAGATGCCATGCTCTAGGGCAGTGGTTCCCAACCAGTGTGCCGCGGCACTAAGGGGTGCCGTGAGATCTTTTGAGGGTGCCGGGAACTTTTGAGCTACAGAGATTTTAAATATCTATTTCCTTATAAGGGTGCCGGGAACTTTTGAAAGGCTTTCCAAGGGTGCCTCAAACAAGAAAAGGTTGTGCCTCAAACAAGAAAAGGTTGGGAACCACTGCTCTAGGGTCTCTGGAGTCCACTGTGGAAGTGGGAACTAAACACCATCTTGCAAGGCTAGCAGGATCTACTGCTTTCATATGGAAATGTGGCAATAATAGAAAAATCTTGACTGTTAAGATGGCAACACTTGCTGTAATTAGGGCTATTCTGTTCCAATCTGTCTTTCTTTTTCTGATTTCTCTTATTAAGTTTATTATTTTAAATTTCTACTTGCTGTTTGGGACTAAATAAAGACAAGATTTTGATACATGGGAGAAGTACTGCAAAAAATTACAAAATTAAGGCAGAGATCACTGAGATGCTTATAATTGATATTACAATAATAATTGTAATAATGAAAGTGCAACTCAGAAAGCTACCCAAAACTTAAAATTAGAATTTTCATCAACTAATAAATTATACATATGAATTAATGATAGTCTATTAACCACAATGATTTGAATTTGAGGCATAATAAATTTCAATGCATCTAAATTTCTAAACTACACTAGACTTCTTTTTCACATGAAAACAAGCAAATTAAATAATATTAGAAATGCAAGTTATTAGATAAACAAGACCAATTGAGAAATTTTGATGCATAATTTTGTTCTTTGCATTTTTTTCTTTTAGTGAAAGGATAAAAGGAACATTAAAAAAACCAAACAGAAGTTCTCCATAAATACTAATACTTATGCTATATTTCAACTATCACACTTTATCGTTAATATGAAAAAAACTTTACTTTCAGGAGAGGCCTGTGAATATATAAATACCTTTGACTAAACCTCTCTACCTAGATTAATTGCATTTTTAATCATTTTTCTTTGCAAAATTGAAATTGGCTTTTAGATGCTCTGGTTTACAGCACAATTCTTGCCATGGAATTGCAGAACCACTAAATAGAACTAGATGTTATGCCATGAATCAAGAAGAAGGATATATTAGTAATAAACTCTTGTCCAAAGGAAAAACGAACTGATGATTCACTCTAAATGGCTAGATTTAACAAAGCGAATAAACAAATTCTCCTTCCCATAAAAAATAAGATACAGCAAGTGCCAATAAAATCTTGGATTTCTTTCTGCCTAATTCTCTCTTCCTTGTTGAATTACTTTTTCAGTAGAGAACTTCACTTTCTCTATTTTTAACCGTGCACAAATGTATTTCTGCCTTTTTACTTAAAGTTATATATGCTAATTAATGATGAAGTACTAATGGATTCCAGAAATCTGGCATGGACGTCTGTTTCCTTGCCCACACTAACAAAGGTATTCACAATCCGTCTTTCAAATATATAGATAGATATATATTTAAAAATCCCCTTTTCCCCCTTCTCTCTTCTTGAGTAACTTTTGAATAAATTCTTATGAAACGAAGCCCTGAACTAAGACTACATATTTTGAGAACTGCCCTTCATTCGTTAGTAATTTTGTATTTATTTACAATGATTTTTGTACTGCCCATCCTAGAAATTATGTAAAATAATGAAATTCTGCTTACATTTAAAAGCTGTATGTTTGACAGGAGTTCCAACATTTACAATGAAAATATAAATGCCAAACTGACAATGACAGAATGTGCAATCTATGCAATCAAAACTTTTAACTAAATTGCACAGAACAGACCCAGGGCATACCAAATGTCAGCAAGTGGCAATTCAATACAACTTCCAGAGTGAATGCTACTGCCTGCAAGTCCAACAACAATAAAAGAATGATGTGAGACAGACCTGGCATGAATTGGATACATTTCTGTTTAATGGAAGATGTCTTGAAATAATGCTTAAAGTGAGCAAACAGCTAAATTTGCAAAGCTCAGCATGTCAAAGCAATTGCCTGTGCAAAACCAAGGTGAGAACCATTCATTGCTTCATGGATGCTCTCCAAAGACTTCTATACGGCAGATTCAGTGGTATGAAATGCTATTTGGTGCACCAGATGGAACACCCGGAATTGCTGGAGGGTATTAAGACAAATGTGAGTCTCCGGAAGAGCCTAGCAGTCAGGAAAACCTGAGGGGTTAGATCCAAGACTTCCTCCAGTCCTAAAGCACATTGTGCAGAAAGTCAAGGAATGTGAAGGCATGATTTGTTGCCTGTCAGGGTTGTCCTGCTTTTGTCGTCTACATCAGAAGCAGTTACTACTGAATAGCTATTGTCACCAGCAACCCTCTGTTGGAAACAACCATTTGGTTACTGTAACATTGTGCATATGTTTTCTGAACCTGTTGCTTGTGGAAGCTGCCTCCTTGCTGCCTCAGAGCAACTGTCAACCTACATGTGGACTCCTGGATGATGACCTGACTATAATTTTGCTTTCACCATCTGAATTCTGGCTATTGGGACCCCTCCCCACACACACATACAAACACCTCAACTTTTTCTAAAATTCAAGAGAAAAAAATTGCCCCATGTACTTTGTACCATCATTCCATCACCGCCTCAAAAAAAAAAAAAAAGTTAAGCACAGCCCCTGGCTATTAAAAGATTGGTCATATCTTAGGAATGAATAGACAGCAAGATTTCAAGGTATGTGAAAATGCTGGTGGCAAAGGTTAAGCAGGAAGAGATCAGCACAGGTAATTTCACAGAACAGATATGCACATTAACAGTTTGCTTGGTTTTTGACATATCCAAACACAGCATTATTGAAAATCACAGGCTAAATGTAACTTTTGGTACAAGGGAATCACTCTAACATTCTGGTAAGGATTGTTTCTAAATCACATGACCCCCAGTTTCTGGTTTCTCCTAGAGATCAACTGAAAAGCAGCCATCTCATCTCCCTATGCAGAAGTAGCAATCTGCTTCCATTTTGGTTCAAGTGAACCGTAGATGTTGTACAAATAGCTCAAAATATCTGGCAGCATTTACTTCACTTCTTTTCTTGGTACCTTTGTCAAATCCATGAGGCGAAACCTCTCAATCCTATCTTGCCAAGAGGAGTTTTTGTTAAACAAATAACATTTAAAGAAAGCATCTTGCAGGCCATACCTGTCAACTTCTTACAGTACCTAGCAGTGTCAGATGAATCTTACATGACCACATAAATACTGTACATCTTTTCAAATCATCAATACTATTCTTTTCTAGCACTGCACTACTTCTAAGCCTTTTAAAATAAATCATGATCTCCATCAGCTTTGAACTAGAAGTCAAGCTAACCATGTGGTTTATATGCATGTTAACCTGTTGTGATCTAGGCCCAACTAGTTATTACCAGGCACAATCAGTCCTAACAAACATATTTTATTAGAACAGCTGAGAATTACTTCATTCTCAGCTTAGTCCAAATTAATTCCAAAACAAAGTCCTTCAGAAAAAGTCTTTTGGCTTCTTTGGTACCCTGCCAAAGGCTTTTCTTGGCAAAAATCCCATGAAATTTAGAAACAGGAGATGCCAAAAAGAAACAATTGTAGCAACGTTGCTTTCCTACAAAGAACCCAAGAGCCATTGCTGCTCTTTTAAGCCTTATGGGAGGGGCCAACCATCTCCTGGCCTTACTCCCGAGTCATCCTTTTTGTTTAGCTGCTCCTGCCTTCTGCATGCTCTTTGCATGTGTACACTAGGAGCAGGCTCCTCCTGTTCCTCTGCCTCTCTTCTGTCTGCCTCTGGAGGCTCCGGAGTCCATGCATCGCTCCCAGATGGTCCTGGCTCCATCTCTGCCTCTGACGCAGAGCTCTCATCCGGGTTTCCCGACTCCAAGACTGATCCATTGTCCTCCCTAGCCTCTTCACTGTCCAACTCCGCTGCCAGCTCCACAGGCTGCTGGCTGCCACAACATATTCCTTTTTCTGTGACTTTATTGCATTACCCACTATTACAAAGACCATTGTCTCCGTGCCTGGAGCCATTCCCAGGATATAACAGCTTATTATTAAAGTAATTTTTAAGTGTTTTATTCTTTAGTCTTGGAGTTATCTCATGCTTACTAAAAACTCTCTTCCACCCTGAGATTAGGATGCTAGTCTAATGCCTCTGCGTATGTTGCCCAAGAACCTCTACATAATTTTGAGAGTATCTAAAAGAAAGATAATCTTGATTTTACTCATATATCAGTATGTAGCAAGGAGTGCAATGGAATTCAATATGGAGGATGTAGATTCTGGAAAATGTAAAGGTTACCCCATCACAAGTATCGATTAAAAAGGGAATGTTTTATTTGTAATAGACACTTATGAGAAACAAAGCACTTATTTCCATAATATACTGTACTTGCTTTTTGCTAATCCCAAAGTAAAAAGGAATTTTTAAAATTCCCATTCTTCTCTACGATGTTATGGATTTTCACTTTATACTCACCTGCATCCAGACTACCAGTTGCTGCTAGCCAACCCACGACTGGCGGAATGGCACCAACCACAGCTCCTACCCATGTATTCACAATGCTAACTCTTTTTAGAGGCGTATAGCAGCAGGAATACAGGAAAATGTTGAAGGCTCCTAAGGCACCAATAAGAGGATTTACTCCAAGGATCAGCAAGGTTATTGCTGGGACTGCACAGCAGATTCCGAAGGAGACAGCAAGCAGAGGACTGTTTAAAAATAAGAAACAAAGAATTTGGAAGATATCAGTAAAGGATCTAAGATCAACATTTATTAGGATTTTCTCTTGTCCTAAACTTTTCACATTTTTATATTTAATGATGACCCTTCTATAGAAGGGTATATCTTTGGTGGTATACTAAGTAAGCTGCAAAACTGACAGGCAGGTGAAAAAGAAAATCAAAATGCATTGCACCCTTACTATGTTTTGCTTCCTGTTTTTTATACTCAGCACGATGGAAGTATGGGAAATACGGTGAATTTCTGTAGGCAGATTAAGTATATGGAAATATGTGTGATTTACATTAAATATATTATGCATTAAGCATCCATCCAGAAATTCTGATGCTTCATACATAAATATAAACGTATTTCCTGCACTAAATTTTAATTAACTATGCACTGCTTTACAGAAATCTGTACTCAAAATGTACTGCCCTGGAAAAAAATAATTTATCAAAACTCTATAAACCTAAACTATGGATTTTATTAGTGTTTCAGCCATAACTATGTCAACTCTCAAAAGCACAGAAGAAATTATTTTTAATAACATATCTAAACATTTGGTGTGGATTTTTATACTTTCATACAGACCACTTATAGTGTTTATTTAGAATGGCAAAATAACCCCAGGACTGGCTCTGCATCAATCTTATTAGAATGCTAAGAAGGAAGAGATGTCTGCCTTTAATTTAACTTTTAATTAAATGGACCAGGCCAACAATTTGATAAACTGAAACATAATTTGACCCATTTTACAAGCCCAACTGTGGATTTTGGTAATTTAATTTAGCGGATTGCAATGTTTATTACATTTTTTCACAAGCTTTGGAGCCAAGAAAACTATACACAGTTTTCAATGAAAACATGTGAAACACTAACACAGGGACCTAATTTGACACAACAGTGTAAACTATGACAGAATATTGTTATATGACAAGCTTTATTGCATGAACCCATCACTTGCAAACGGAGGCAAGCCTATCGATTGATTAATTCTGCCTCAACGGGATGTCTGAACTGACCCCAATTCAAACCATTAGCAAATGTTAAAGATCATATTTTTTGCTGAATGGGCTGAAGAGAAGGAAGGACTCTTTAACAAGAAAAAAGAAACAGCCTGAAGTTCTGTTTATTGCTTTAGAATAGATCTTACAGATTTTTTTATTGGACAAAAGCAGGAATTAAACAAAGTTTCTTCTTACAGTGGAAACAGAAAGCAGTAAATAGGGTCACAGCCCTGTTGGAAATCTACCTCCCATGAAAATCCTGTACAGCAAAACATTAAGTTTAGGGAGGAAGGCTGCTGTGATCATTGCAGTGACTGGTGGACTGTCCTAGAGGTGAATGATTATGGGTCATTCTGTGGCTGAAACTGGGCTTCATTACCAGTCATGAAGGGGTCTATGACAATTCACCACAGTCAATTCGCCATGGCCAACTCAGTTTCAATGTTGCCCAAATACTTTTCAATGTATGAATGTTGTTACATGTCTAGATTCTGAAAACACCAATGTAGTAATAATAATAATAATTATACAGATCATTCCAGGAATAGTTTTTTTTAAAAGAAGAAGAAGAAAGCTGTTTTTGTAGCTTCACAAGAAAGTTACCAGATCCTCAGGCACTAGACCATTTCCCCCCCCATTTAATTGTTACCAGGTGCACTTCACCTTAAGCAGATACTTCTGTTTCCAAACATTGAGCTGGGACTTTGGATGATTGTCAAAATCAAAGACAAGGGAATACTGTAGTGGTCAAGTTTTGATTGTTGGGAGAACTGTAAGAAAATTCAAGTTTTCCCCCTTGGCATTTTATCATTTAGTTGTAGTACGATTGGAGTTGATGTAAAAAGTTGGGAATCAAATCCCTATTAAAACATCAAAAACAATGGCAATTTAGGACAAATTCCCCCAGTTTAACGTACTCCATAAGAATCAGAGAGGACAAAATGGGGATGTTCCAGGTTTGCTGCCCTGAATGATGGCTTTGAAAACTAACAGATTTAAAAGATTACACATTAACTATTTGTTTTGTCTATATATTCTGATTTTAAATAAAAGCTAAGAGCTTAATAATGACAGCATTTGGTTTAAATTACAAGAGAAGTATGGTAATTCCATGGAGGAAATTGACTAGAAAAGATAAAGAAAACACCAAGGATTAGGATTACTCAAAAGAGATCCTTCACATTGAACAAGAAAATTCACGACACACTTAACTTTAAATAATTAAAGAAGTCACATCTTTTTCCAGACATATATGTTGTCATAAGCTACTCCTTTTTGTCTCAAGTTACTTTTGCATACATCGTCACTTGGTAAAATGATGTGGCTACTTTAATGATTTGAAGCTTAATATACCAGATGACACCAGATATATAGCTTAATATATATTTGGTATTATAAAAATTGCAAGAAGCACCAATGAACCTAAGAGCTTCTACGAGTGTGCATGTAAAAGATTTTGCTTTGGACATCCTCTCCTGAAATGAAAGCATCAAGATTTTGTCTTGGACAGCAAAGTGAATAGCATACAATTTAATAAATAAACAAAAAGAAAAAGAAGCTGGAATCTGTTTCAAATATTATTTTATCTTTAGTTTTTGATGATAATTAATTAACAAGACATGTCAATTGACTTGTATCCATAAATAGAAACTCAGTAAGATCTTAGAATCATGCTTGTCTAATAGTTTTTGAAAAATACAAGCAATTTGCAAGTTAAAATATACAAATTTCATTCAACTGAATAGTAGCTTTCTTGAAGTACCTTATAATGCAATTAATATGCTATAATCTATTTATCTCTAACCAAAACCCAAACAAGAATGAAAAACACAGTATCTATTCTGAGTAATGTTGAAGGTTTCATATGTAGGGCATCCACGATACCGTATAATATACATAGTGTTGCTATTTTGATTGAAATTGTTTCTCTCAGAATAAAAATACAGTATTATACCATCTGACGCACAATAAATCCAAAAGGCAATGTTAACCAGGATTAAAATTTTGTCTTTTGGATACATAAAAATGTTCAAAAATAGGATGTTTTATTTATTTATAATTACATGCACTATACTCTCCATTAGCATGTTTACAGCAGGGGAGTATAACTGGCCAAAAAAATCTGATTTTCTGGTTCTATGAGGTTACAGAAGTCATCTGCTTTATAGGGCTAAACAGCTTTGGATCACTGGTCAAAATACATAATTTTCCACATCTTACCAATTCATCTCAGTGAAGGGCTAATTATTCTGTGTGGAAAAAACACTGTCACGGGATTACACGATGACTGAAACATTCTTAAATGAATACAGGTCTGTGATGGTGCTGGTTAAAATTTACCCTTCCATAAAAGCTACTATATACACCAATGTGTTTGGTTACAGCAATACCAAGTGGAGCTTAATAATAGAAGCTATTTATATTGGCAGTATATAAAACTTGAAGCGTTTTCTATATGCAAAAAATATTTGCATTTTGTATAATACAATGTGGAACATTTTCTACCGCAAAACATCGACTATCCAACACTTCATTCTAGAAGGAAAAAATTCAACTCAGGTTCAAAGTCTACAGTAGAGAGAGAGAAAAAGATCAAGTTTACTCTGGCAAATTCAATGTAGTCACTCTTAAGAGTATTTGTGTGACAGTGACAGACCCTGCAGGGTACAATATGTTCCATTTCCCTGAGTGTAACATCTGTTCAATTGACAAGTCTCAAGCAGATTTTTCTGTTTGCAGACATAGCCTGGAAGCTGATAATCCAGCTGGTGTATTCTGTTTCTAAATCACCAATTGTAACAAAATAGTAACCAAGAATTATGACAAATCTTTGATGAAGGATGAAAGGGATATATTCTGTACACTTAAGGTAAGGAAAAGGCAGTCAAGGGTAGCATGCATCAACAAAATATGTAAATCTCAAGCAAACATACACAGCTTTTTCTGACATGCCTCTGAACCTTCTCACAGTGCCAAAAGGCAAAAAACTTGCTGAAAACAGAGGTGGATAATTATTTTATACAACAGGTTATTCTAATTTACTTTCATAATGTTTCAATGAAAATCAACCAACCTTCATGGAACTACTTGTTACCCAAAGCACAGCATGTCATATCCTACATTCTTCTAAACACTATTTCAAAAAAGGTACCAAGGCATAGCAGAGACATGGTTTTTGATTATACAGTGGTTAACAATGAAAATACTCCAGAAATTAAATTATGAACATTAATCCTGTTTATTCTAAAGAGAGCAACTCTTTAAGATCATAAACACAGTCTTGGAAGACACAACCCCTTTGATCTTTTGTTTCTTGTCTCACAGTGTTACACTATTTCCAGATGGATTCAAATTCTTTTGAAAAAGTCAATATGCAAGACATCAAAAACAAACAAGGAAGCAACAAAAAGCAAAACAAAACAGAGAAGGGAAGAACAGAGTAAGATTTTTCAAACCTTTCTTTCCACAATACACAATGTCTTGACTTAACAGCATCTACAGTAATTAAAGCTCAAACTTACATGTTTTGTAGTCTAATTCTTCTATTTATTTAAATAGAATCACCAACTCTTGAGGCTAAGAGAAGCTACTCAATGGCCTAAAACAATTATAAATGACTACAAAAGTAGGCAACATCAAATCAAAATCCCTGCCCTGACTCAGGTTTTATTTTATTTGGGTAAAAAAGTGCCTGGCTAACTACTATAAGAAGCAATGCTGTTCTTGTATTTTATTTTGTAAGTATTAAATTATGCCCCTCCCCCTTTCTTTCTTTGCTATATCCCTGCCAGGTTTTCTCATTTATTCCTGGCCTCTTTTTTCCGGCCCTGTCCATTTTCTGAGTGCAGTCTTGGCCTGCCAAAATGTGGAAACCTGAATACCACACTTGGCGCACTAAAAGGCTGTCTGGCTCTGCTCTATAACAACAGAATAAACCAGACATTAGCTGAGCAACCACAGCAATTGTGAGAACTGCAATGGTCAATTGTATGAAGCCTATCTTTAATTAACATCTTAGGGTCCTCGTGTTTCTGACTTGGTATGCTGATACCTTGTGTTCACCCACAGAATAAGCTACTGACTGGCTCAAATGGCTTGGGCTAACTACTGAGCGAATGATAATGGAGAAAGCATTCGTAACAAATTAAGAAGTCGCCACAAACATGCGAATCCTGGCACTTCCTCAGTGCTGAAAGCACGCGCTAACTTGATCCACATACCATTTCAGGCAGCTATATTTATATGTAGTATAATACAAACCACATTTACTAACATTTTTAGGTTCGAAAAATACCACAGCAGTAACGATAAAGTGAAACTAATATGTAAGGAATATGCAGCCCCTCTGAACTAATACTTATTTCATGGAAGATTATTTTCTTTAAATAGAAAGAAAACAAAGGAAACCCCCCCCCCCAAAAAAAAGGTAAAATAACTCACACATTATCAGAATTACAGGAGCTTTATCTGGCATCTGTGTAAAATACTGCCATTCACATATCAATCTTGACTTTAAATTATTATTAAAAAGTGTCCTTTATGCTTCTCCTTTAATATCTCAAATGGACAGCTAACATCAAAAACATCATTAAAAAAGGACAACAAAGAATGTTCTTTCTGCGCCAACTCAGTAAGCTCAAACTGCCCAAGGAGCTGCTGATCCAGTTCTACAGAGGAATTATTGAGTCTGTCATTTGCACCTCTATAACTGTCTGGTTCGGTTCTGCAACCCAACAAGAAAAACACAGACTTCAGAGGATAATTAGAACTGCAGAAAAAATAATTGCTACCAACTTGCCTTCCATTGAGGACCTGTATACTGCACGAATCAAGAAGAGGGCCGTGAAAATATTTGCAGATCCCTCGCATCCTGGACATAAACTGTTTCAACTCCTACCCTCAAAACGACGCTATAGAGCACTGCACACCAGAACAACTAGACACAAGAACAGTTTTTTCCCGAAGGCCATCACTCTGCTAAACAAATAATTCCCTCAACACTGTCAGACTATTTACTGAATCTGCACTACTATTAATCGTTTCATAGTTCCCATCACCAATCTCTTTCCACTTATGACTGTATGACTATAACTTGTTGCTGGCAATCCTTATGATTTATATTGCTATATTGATCATCAATTGTGTTGTAAATGTTGTACCTTGATGAACGTATCTTTTCTTTTATGTACACTGAGAGCATATGCACCAAGACAAATTCCTTGTGTGTCCAATCACACTTGGCCAATAAAATTCTATTCTATTCTATTCTATTCTATTCTATTCTATTCTATTCTATTCTATTCTATTCTATTCTATTCTAATACAATTTAAAGGTGGCATTTGTGACTTTCAGAATCTTTCAACACAAACGAGGCAAATACATTTTAACATTCAATTAGTGGTTTTAATCAGAAATTTTGTTCATGTCTAATGAGATATATCTTCCAATTAACAGAAAAACATACTCTAAGCATGAGCACTGCTAATTTATTGCTAGAGTCACCTCTTCTTCTTTGATGGGGGGCACATACAGGAAGTAACAATGACATTCTTTAAGAGGAGGAATGTTGCTATTGCATTTTCTCTGGGGTTGTTTTTTTAATGTTTATGAATGAGCAGGAAAACTGACACCAGCAAAGACACAAAATTACATTAACCCGAACTAAGTGTAATGAAGTAAAAGGGCACTCGTTTAAGCAAACAAAATAGGCATTACTGAAAGGGTGGTGTGTGTGTGTGTGGGGGAGAATACTAATATGCATATTCACTGATTCCTCCAGTCACTCATGCAAAAAGGTTCATGACTCATGAAAAGGACTGGAGACTTTGGTTTTAAAATTGAAATGCAAAACTAAATTACAGTTTTAATTGAGAACTCAAGTCTCCTTCGATCAATCCAGAGGCTTTGGGTTCTTCTCCACCGCTCATGCCTAAAGAATGAGAAATGCTTTAGGTTTTAAGTGAGGATGGAAAAGAATGAGAGGATCATAAAGTCCTCTCCCAGGATTTTTGAAAATCTTTACTTACCCATGCAAATAAATATACAGTGCTGACTTCGCTTTCTGGACACGTAGATTTTTATCAGTCTTCACAACAAGGGAGTTAATGATAAGTCAGATGTTCTGACCTAGGCTTCCTTAGAAAGCATGTCTTAGTCTTAGTCCCACAAAACCTCTTTTATTTATACGACTGTAAATTACTTTCATTTACAGTCAGCAAGGCTTGATAAACAGTCTTCCAGAGGAAGGCTATCAACACCCACCTATCTCACTGAGGAACGCTGCCAGAGAGCTAATTTCCAGACTCAGGGCAAGGCCAAACTTGGCATAGAGTCACTTGTAAATCTTGAATTGGCCAAATGAATTAATTGCTTCCTGCAAAAGCTCACATCCTGTTTGCTCTTCTTTTATGTCTTATGGGAGGGGCCAATCATTTCCAAGCCTGGACATGACCCTGTTTTCCAAGCCAAGTTGACCCTGTTTTCTTAATTGTTCTTGTCGTCTGGCAGCTCTGTGCATTCACACACTGGGAACAGGCTGTTCTTCTGCCTCGCTGATGTCAGACTCCAGAGGCTGTACATAACTATTAGATGGTCTTGGTCCCCCCTCTGTCTCCGATGCAGAGCTCTCATCCAAGCTTTCCTCAGCCCCCAGGACTGGCCCAAGTTCCTCCCCAGCATCCTCACTGTCCGACTATGCTGCCAGCTCTGCTGGCTACCACTGGGCAACAAAATCAGGAAAGAAAAGATAATACAAAAAGTCCTTTATGCATGTTTGAATCTCAAAAACTGAGCAAAAATGGCAAAATATATAAATCGAAAGTCATTCTAGAACATACTAAACAGGTTTATCACAATAGGACTTTCAATTCAGGCAGGTTGTCAGGAAAGACTAAGCCAGATGAAAATGACTTTCCTGAGATTTGATGTTGGTAGCCAGCCAGCTCTGTGTAGTGATTAAGGCAGTGGCGGCAAACCTTTTACTCACCGAGTGCCGAACAGGTACATGCATTGCACACTTTGCATTTGTGTGTGCGATCTGCGCTAATGCGCAGCTCCTCCCCCATGTGCACAACCACACCATATGCGCATATGCACGGTTTTCACGCAAGCAAAGCACCCGTGCAAACACCATATATGCATGTGTGTGCTGCGCACAAGTACTCTCATGCATGCGTAAACATACGCACATGTGCAGGAGACTTCTGAAGACCAGCTGGGTCCCCTGAATTGTGCACCGGAGGCCTCAACCGCAGCTGGGGTGTGTGCGCATGCATAGCTGCAGGTGAGTTGGGCGACAGCTTGCGTGCCCAGCAAGATGGCTCTGCATGCCACCTTGGGCACACATGCCATAGGTTCGCCATCACGGGGCTAAGGTGTCAGGCTAGAAACCAGGAGGCAGTGAATTCTAGTCCTGCTTTAGGTACAAAGTCAGCTGGGTGGCTTTGGGCCAGTAACTCCCTTTGAGCCGTAGAAGTAGTTTTTTTTTGTTGTTGTTTACATTTATATCCCGCCCTTCTCCGAAGACTCAGGGCGGCTTACAGTGTATAAGGCAATAGTCTCATTCTATTTGTATATTTTTTTTACAAAGTCATCTTATTGCCCCCCCAACAATCTGGGTCCTCATTTTACCTACCTTATAAAGGATGGAAGGCTGAGTCAACCTTGGGCCGGGCTTGAACCTGCAGTAATTGCAGGCTCTGTGTTCTACTAGCAGGCTTCTTAATGGCCTGAGCTATCCCGGTCAATTTCAATGTCTGAAATATTGCCAAGAATACTTTTTTTTTAATTTGCATTTATATCCCGCCCTTCTCCGAAGACTCAGGGCGGCTTACACTATGTTAGTAATAGTCTTCATCCATTTGTATATTATATACAAAGTCAACTTATTGCCCCCAACAATCTGGGTCCTCATTTTATCTACCTTTAAAGGATGGAAGGCTGAGTCAACCTTGGGCCTGGTGGGACTTGAACCTGCAGTAATTGTAAGCAGCTGTGTTAATAACAGACTGTTTTAGCAGTCTGAGCCACCAGAGGCCCTTCAGGGACTTGTCCAGGCACAGTTTGTTTGTTCATTCATTCATTTAATTTCTATAGTCACCCAACCCAACCAAGTGATTCTGGACCAGGAGTCATTAAAAAAGTTCTGCAACCCAACAAGACAGACACAGACTTCAGAGGATAATTAGAACTGCAGAAAAAATAATTGCTACCAACCTGCCTTCCATTGAGGACCTGTATACTGCACGAATCAAAAAGAGGGCTGTGAAAATATTTACAGATCCCTCACATCAACTCCTACCCTCAAAACAACACTATAGAGCACTGCACACCAGAACAACTAGACACAAGAACAGTTTTTTCCCGAAGGCCATCACTCTGCTAAACAAATAATTCCATCAACACTGTCAAACTATTTACTGAATCTGCACTACTATTAATCTTCTCATAGTTCCCATCACCAATCTCTTTCCACTTATGACTGTATGACTATAACTTGTTGCTGGTAATCCTTATGATTTATATTGATATATTGACCATCAATTGTGTTGTAAATGTTGTACCTTGATGAACGTATCTTTTCTTTTACGTACACTGAGAGCATATGCACCAAGACAAATTCCTTGTGTGTCCAATCACACTTGGCCAATAAAAATTCTATTCTATTCTGTTCTAAACTGTTTCAACTCCTACCTCAAAACGACGCTATAGAGCACTGCACACCAGAACAACTAGATACAAGAACAGTTTCTTCCTGAATGCCATCACTCTGCTAAACAAATAATTCCCTCAACACTGTCAAACTATTTACTAAATCTGCACTATTAATCTTCTTATCATTCCCATCACCCATCTCCTTCCATTTATGACTGTAACTTCGTCGCTTGTATCCTTATGATTTATACTGTAATTGATTGTTTCCTAAATGCTTAATTGTAGCCTATGACTATCATTAAGTGTTGTATCATTAAGTGTTAAATTTGTACCCTATGACTATCATTAAGTGTTGTGTTGTACCCTGATGAAGGTATCTTTTCTTTTATGTACACTGAGAGCGTATGCATCAAGACAAATTCCTTGTGTGTCCAATCACGCTTGGCCAATAAAAATTCTACTCTATTCTAAAAAAGAAGTAATGCCAAAGGAATCTAGTTCATTGATTTAGTCACTGATATACACCTTCCCTTAGATTTGAAATCTTCACCACACTTTTAATGTATTTTGTTACTGGACCACTGGGGCAAATTGTGCAGGATTTGCAATGCATTATTATTAGTCTTATTTCTCATCTATTATGAAGAAACAATTACCAACAGAAGAGATAATGTATAATACTACTGTATGTAAACAGAGAGCAAACCACATGTTCATGCACTGATGATGCAGTGCAAGATGCTACTTAGTTGGGTAATAAAATGTCTGCAAGTAAACTATCAAGCTCAGAAAACAAAGACACCACAGAAGACAATATTCAAAGTTACTGACTATAACTATGGTTATTGTAATGTTGCCTCTCCTGTTAGCAAATATTTGGCACTGATCTCAGGACAAAGAACTTTCTGGAAATCTTCAAAATTAACATGAATATTTTTTTTTTTTGGAAATTATTCTGTTTTAGAGAGAAATTAGAGATTAGAAATTAGCTCTGAAATTCCAGGATTTATTGCTTACAATTGAGTATTGGACAATTCCAATAAGCTCCTGGCTCAAGTTCTAGCTAATAAAGATCACCTTTATTTTTTTATGATATATTAATAACATATAATATATTTTTAAAATATATTTCACTAATTGTTATGAGTGCTGAGTGTCTCCTTTGTAGAGAAAGGATACAAATCCAATAATGAAAGTATATAAACTAATTTTAAAAGTTAATTGGGGCTAAGAATAGAAGAGAAAATTCTCTAATCACTGTTTTTATACAAACATGTCTACACTTCATTAATAAGCAAAAAGACTGAGACTATACACACATTATTCTGACATTGGCATTTTAAAAAATATATGCCATAGATTTCAATACAAAAACTATTCATGAATGGTCATGTATTACCAATATTCAGGTATATTTTTGTTTCCATTATCATAAGTATGGAATATGACCTGTAAACTGAGAAATCTGGGGAAAATAAAAGTGATAAAATTACTGCTATTTATTTGATTAAATCAGACAGCTGAAGAGAGGAAGATAAACCAATGAACTCAAAAGCATCACCCCTATATTAAGGCGCAGTGGTTTTCCTCACCTTGTAAAATCTTTGTGATTACTGAAGTCAAGTCAACAGATAAAATTGCATACAATGCAGCCAATACGTTCCCATTTACATTCATCCTAATAGAACAGCTAACAAGATGCGTTATTTGTTAAGGAGTAATGTGGAATCCACAAAAATTCATTAAGTAAAGTAAAGGCCTTTATGCTTAAAAGCACTTAAGGAAGGAATTTTGACAAACATCATAATATTTAATTTTCTGATAAAGCCTTAACAACTTCAATTATTTGGAAAGCAAAAATGCCTTTTATGTGCAAAAATTTAGAAAGGAAGAATAGTTGAGCTGCTAATACCTCTGATACTATGTGTGGGAACCCAGTCTCATCAGTGATAAACTGAAGTATTCTTGACTTATACTGAAATCATCTGGCTGAGATGGAAGAAGCACAATAAAGGCTAAAATCTTCAACAAAAAGACATATTTGCACTGTATCTTCACAAATGCTTTTGAGTAAAAACAAAGACACTTTTAAGAATTGTTAATTGAATATATACTTTCAGTTACATTTGGATAGTGTGGTAGCTAAATAATATGAATACTTCTGTACAGTGTTATACAAATAGACATAGTAGAACATTGAAATTATTGTAGAAATATATTGAGAGAGAGAGAGGGAGGGAGGGAGGGAGGGAGGGAAGGGGGAACTGTTTTCATATGTGAAGTTAGAGAACATTAAGCTAACTAACAATACAAGATAAAAATATCATCTTGCAGTCTCATTTTTCTTCATTCATTAAGTATAACTTCATGAAGTAAACAAGATGAAAAAACTAATCTACAGCTTTTCAATTTCATATCAAGTTTTTAGATTTTCTTGTAGCTTACAACAGCAAATGTGTTTGTTTCATTCTTCATTCTCAGAAACTATTAGCTAGAATAAGAATTCCCATCTCATTACCAACGTTCCCCAAAAAGTTGTTTTATAGACTATGGCCATGACAGTCATTATTTTATCCCTGACCAATGATTTAAAGTAACTGCAACAACGAAGCACTCTGGAACAATGGCATAATAGTGGTGGGAAAATGGAAATCTGATTTTTAACTCCCCTAACTCTACTGCAAAATTATATGCCTAAGGGATCTATGACATCAATGCCATGAATAGGAGCCCACAATATTTACCCACCCAAAAATAAATAAATAAATAAATAATAATAAAAATAATATAAGAAATATGGAGTAAACAGGATTTGAATAGATACGAAAAGAATACGTATGTAACTGGAGTGTGACTGAATGTACAAAAAGTATATATGGAATATGCATGATGTTATATTGTAATCTACACAAAAGAAAAAGTGTTACAAAAGTTTGTACCAGACAGGTCGTACCATGTCTAATGTTTTTAAATTGTATATTTAATAAAATTTATATTAAAAAAATTACCCACCCACAAATATGAAATATTTCAGCACCTTAATTATTCTATCAAACAAGTGAGGTATATACACAGATACACACACACACACACACACACACACACACGTGTATGAATACAAGTATGTGTATTTATCCGTTCATTGTATGTTTATCTATTTATCTGATTTGGATCAAAAGTAAGCTTATAAAGTTGTACATAAAATCATTTTTTAAAAAGCGTCTAGTACTGCAAGAAACCTTTTAAAGATAAAATCAAGTCCAGAAAAAAAAAGATATTAAATTCCCTATTCAGTTTTTTTAAATAGAATCAAACACCATTGCATTAGCACAGTTTTCCATACAAAAAGGTTTATTACCATTTAACAACTGATTTCTGAGGCAATATATTATAAATGCAAAATATATATTGGCTTTTTTATAAATTAAAAACTTTTAGTGTAAAGGCTATAACAATGAACCGGTTTGAATTTTTATTCATCAAACACATAAATAAAAATTAAGAAATTATGAGTAATAGACCGAATGGCTGTGGATGCCGGCATCCCGGTATAATCAGCTGAGGACATCGCTGACCGTGGGGGGCGAGTCTTTGGCCCCCATGGAGAAGGTTCATAATCTAGGTGTCCTTCTGGATGCACAGCTGTCATTAGAAGAATTTATGACAGCCATCGCCAGAGAAGCTTTTTATCAGGTTCGCCTGATACGCCAGTTACGTCCCTTCTTGGACCGGGATTCCCTATGCACAGTCACTCATGCCCTCATCACTTCCCGCCTGGATTACTGCAACACTCTCTACATGGGGCTCCCCTTGAAGAGTACCTGGAAGCTTCAACTGGTCCAGAATGCGGCTGCACGGGTGATTGAGGGAGTGGCTCAAACCTCCCATATAACACCTATCCTGCGCAGGCTGCACTGGCTTCCAGGTGCAATTCAAGGTGTTGGTTCTCACCTTTAAAGCACTCCATAGCTTAGGACAGGGTTACTTACGGGACCGCCTGCTGCTACCGGTGGCCTCCCATCGACCAGTGCGCTCCCACAGAGAGGGTCTCCTCAGGGTGCCGTCGGCCAGACAATGTCAACTGGTGACCCCCAGGAGGAGGGCCTTCTCTGCAGGGGCTTCAGCCCTCTGGAACGAGCTACCCCCAGGGTTACGCCAAGTCCCTGACCTCCGGGCCTTCCGGCGTGAGTTGAAGACTCTTTTATTTCATCGTGCAGGACTGGCCTAATAGTTTTTTAATAGTTTTTAATGGGGGTTTTTAAACAGTTTTTAGAATTTTCAGCCTATTTAAATTAATCTTTTAAATTTGTTTTTAATTTTTGTGTTGGTGGTTCTTAGTTGGCTGTAAACCGCCCTGGGTCCTTCGGGAGAAGGGAAGTATAGAAATTGAAATAATAAAATAAATAAATAAATAAATAAATAGCCAACCTTTCACGGACATAACTTTGCACACATAATGACTTTTCTGCTTCTCACTGTAGCTTGCTTATCATTAAGCAGCCCCAACCCCCAGGAATAGTTTTTGTGGATACTATGGGGGTTAAAGGAAAGAGAGGTAATCGGTTTTACTCTGTTACATCAGTAGTAGATGTTTGTAAGAAACCATCTTTTAAAAGCCACTTCTTTAGATTACTGCTATTAAAAACCAATTCAACTGACAGAAATGTGGCTGAGAAAAACAAATATCTCTTGGATTCCTGACATGGCATTTTTAGTCCAAAGTTGCCAACTTCCCTTTCTTTGCAAAGAAATTTGTACTGGCTACATTAAAATATCACATAGCTATGTAAATTCATTTCTTTCTCTCTAAACAAGGAAACAGATAAAATATGACATCCCAGCTTTGCTGTCAGAGAGCATATAAACTGTTGTTTGAAAATGTAATTGACCCTGCATCTTAACCAAACTGAAGGCAATTAGTTTTCCCAGACCTTAATCAATCTCAGTTGCAGATGTTCCATTTCCTTTGCCCAGAATTACAGACGTTGGCAACTTTATAAACAAATCAGCCTAGTTTAAAGCAGTCACTTATTTCTCAAAAAATAGCCTCATCTCTCTCATTTTTACAACATTACAACCATTTTTAAGAATACTTCATTTTTTAAAAAATTTTTTTTAAATGAGCTGGTATATTTGCATTTGTATTTTTGTACTTGTATTTTTTAATTTTGCTATAATTACTATTGCTATTATTGTTTCTTATTTTTCATGCTGTTCTTAGATTTTTCTATGGTTTCTATTTATTTATACACCTCCCATAAAGCTGCCACTACTGGTGTTTTAGAAGGGCAATGAAATTATCATATTACAGTGACTGATTACAAGGCAATCAATCAAAAGATATTCAGAAAAATAAAATAGTGAAGAGAATAATTTATTTAACTTTATTTTTATATTATTTTAACAGTTTTCATGAGAATCTCTACTGCACTAAACTTACAAGATAAGATATGAGAACAGAAACAACATGTTAAAAGTAGCATAAGTCCTTCTTTTCCTTCAAGCATATCTTCTGCAGAGACCCAAATTCTTATTTCTAAATGTATTTTTTCCAGTTGAAAAGGGAGGAGAAGAATGATATCAATGCAATGAGGCCTACATTCATTACTATTTCATTTGTGTAGAAAGGCTTTTCATTATTTCAATGTTATTCAATTAGATAAAATTATGTACCGCAAAAACACCCAGAGTTCTATTTGAAACACAGTAGTTCTTGACTTACGGCCACAATTGAACCCAAACAATTTTTTTCGTTTTAAAGAAAAAAGTTGTTAAATGAATTTTTCTAAATTTTCTTGCCAGTTTGTTAAGTGAATAACTGCAGTTGTTAAATTAGTAACATGGTTGTTAAGTGAATCTGGCTCTCCCATTGATTCTGCTTGTCAGAAGGTCACAAGGTGATCACAGGACCCTGGGACACTGCAACGGTCTTAAAAATATGCTAGTTGCCCAGTGATCGCATGACCATGGCGATGCTGCAGTGGTCATTAGTGTGAAGAACAGTCATAAGTCACATTTTCAGTGCCGCTGTAACTTTGAAGTCACTAAATGAATGCTTGTAAATTGAGTACTATAATCTAAACATCTGCTGAAGTTAGTTTTAACTCATCATCTCATTCGTAGAGGCTCTTCTATAGCATGGGTCCCCAATTCCTGGGCTGTGAGCCATCCAGAACTGGGCCGCGGAAGCAGTGGGCAAGTACACACACACACACAACCCCACTTGTGTGAGTGACAGATGAACATGTGCGCTCCATTTGCCTCTTCCCTCCATCAGTCCACAAACATTTGGGTACTCAGTTCTATAAGGCAACATAATTTTGAGAATGCAACAACAAGGACATTGAGGCTTCACTCTATCAATCTCATAACTCTACCTTCCTATGAAATTATGTACATGAATTCATATTCACAACCGCAGAATAAACTATGTATTAACAGCATATCTCTTATTTATAACCTATCCATGTCCAATAGGGTTGGTTATTTGATTGAATCCTAAGAAATGAAAAGACAGAAAGAAATTAAAAAATAGAAAGGTGAATGTTTGGAATTCAAATCGGCAATTCTGCCCTAAAATACTGATCCTACTTGCTCTTAGATAACAATATCATAACCAATAATATATAATATTGCAGCTAATGATAATGAATATATTCATCATCATTCAGTTATTAAGTATCTCAAACTATAATTGAAGGATGGCATAAGAAATAGTAACAACATATATTATTTTATACTAGAGTGACAGTTTCACCATCTCCCTTCAATATTATTTTTTATGGCAGGATGTCTTTTTCCTATTCAACCTTTCCTACATTTAGATTAAGGTTTCTGTTTTTCGCACATTATCACTTTTTCTGAAAGGTGTTGATGCTTTTAAATATTTGTGCAGGGATCCCGAACAGATCATTAGAAATTTAAAGTAAAGCAAAGCAGCATAGAAATGAATATACAAACACCATTACCCAGATAGGCCCCCTTTCAGCAAAAATTATTAGAATATAAACTGTGATTTTTTTATCAAGTAGATTCCAATAAAATGGGTGAGAGAGTTCTTTGTGTATCTTAGTCTCTGGAATGCAAACTCTGCAGCAATGACTATACTAGCAATGCCTAATTAAAATGTAAACCCTGGTATCTGACTTGCCAAGTTGATAATATGTAAGCTGTCCCTTGTTTAAAGGCCTAATAAACTCAACCATTTACAGAAGAAATGCACTTTTTACGTGACTTACTGCAAATAGAATTTGAGTTGCAAGCCATTTAGCATCCGAGACAGTTTGGTAATGGACTTGCTGAGTAGTGTCATTTTTGAAACTACTTGGCACATGTTGAATAACGGGCCACTGTTGGTAAGATAAAGTCTTACAAGATTAAAAACAGAGCCAGAGTAACAGAGTTAAAGCAAAAGGTATAAATACAAATGTAAATAAATTCTATTCTCAAATTTTATTATTTAACCTAAGCAAATGGATATTTTTGAGAATATAAATTCAAGTTGCTTTCTGGTTTTTAAGTTTTAAGAAATACACATTTTTGTTCGTTATTTCCATAACAAAAAGTCAAGTCTCTTTTTATTCATGGCAGATTTGTAGGCATACCTTTGCACATTTTTTGACAACAGTAGGAAGCACTTTGCCATTGTCTGCTGTTAGGGGGTCAATTGCCCAGTTTTGCTCCCAGCTCTAGTTCTCTTAATCTCTTTCCCTTCCAACTGTTATGTAGACTTGACCCAGCATAGTTTCCAAGCCCAGTGAAGGTGAGTTTATTTCTGCTTAATGTTGACAGAATTATCTCTCTAGGTTGCCTTGTCTCTAGTTCCCAATGGCTATTAAAACACCAAGAAGCCATCAAGAGCATCTTAAATCTTGCCTAAGAATTCAATAGAGGGATCGGCATCTTCTGATCTGAACATTCTTCTGAGTTTTGACACACATAAAGCACAGTAACATTGTGGGTGAAAACAAGAACTTTTCACATTCATAATTATTATATTAGGAACTGACTTTAGTGATAATATTAGAATGAGTGTTGATGTCTAAAAGCTTACTTGGTCAGAAACTCTTCGTACTTTCGTACTCTTCGTACTTTTTAGTCTTTTGTAAAAATGGCTATGTATTTTAAGGGACTTTCAAATTGAGCAACTTTCAGATTGATCACCATGGTTATGTAAAACTATATTTTGAGAGACTCTGATGCTACATTTCATACCTCTGGGTAGATTTTTGATTCAAACATTCATCACTTATAATTGCTACATATGACATGGTGTTTTCTATCGTGTATTCTATAACGATATTCTGTCATTATAAAGAAATGATTTGACTTTTTACTACTGCTTTGCTAACCTACAAAGGTTTTCTTAGCAAATATATTCATGATATCATATTCATTCACATTATCTCTATCCCAGTAAGATTTTTAAAACCATTACTGGGTCTTCCATAAAATCACAGAACCAGTTTTGTTTGACACTTTTAATGGTGAATTGCTAAAATTCATATCATATTATTTCATACTATAAAATGCAAACATATTACTTCTAGTATAACTTTATAGAGGTTTTCTTTGAATTTTTCTCTCCAATATCAAATACATGGTTTCCATTTAGGAGAGGGAAATCTAATGTTGGCTTTCCCCTTGAATTTTAGGAAACTATCTTTTCACAGTAAAAAACATTTTATGCCAGCAAATATTAAAATAAGCAGTTTCATAGTGTTTATCTATGTTTAAAACCTTGCTACCTCAGTACCATCATCATCATCATCATCATCATTATCATAGTTTCTTATATTAAGATTATCTCTTCTCTTATTGGTTTTTCTTCTGATATAGTATGCTGTATGGAGTTAAGAAATATATTCTATCACATTTATTGACAAGAACAGAAGATTATGAATAATTAAAACTTTGTTGAACAATAACATAGTATGAACAGATAATATGATTATAGTTATTGTTTAGAGACACAGAACTCTCTTACTTGTGAAATAATAGTTTACTTTTTTTGAATGGACCACCAATATTTCTCTTTTTTCTTTTATACATACTATCTCCTTACTCTCTTACTTCTTCTCTCACCCCTTTCTCCCTCTTCTCTTTGTTGTCTGCCATGCTCACTTACACAAAAGTGCCCAATCGTCCATCAATAGAAGACATGTGTTCAACTATTTCAAAGATAAATGGTACTATAGGGACTGGGCAGGAGTTTGACTCTCATACTGTTCACTGTTTCCCCAAATGCGGAAAACATTTAAGTCATCTTAATATACAATCTCACACTACAATAGTTGCATCAGGGTGAAAAAAATTTATGTGTGTACATTTTCCTACTGATATCTGTTTATCCAGGTGATTATATTATATTGACATATCTACCATACAACTATTTATAGTTGAATATCACAACAGACTATAATCAAAGATTCTACTTTGTCATGACTGTTTCTGAAGGGAAAAAAGTTGCCCTCCATTATTTCTCAAAAAAATTGAAATGGCAAAAATGGTACATCCCAAAAGTTTACTTATATTGGCGGTCACAGTGAGAAGGATTATAGGATACAATTGTTGTCCTTCTTCAAATAGCTAGGCTCTAGCCCCTGCTGTGTTGTGACACAGTAGGCTAAGACAACTCCATTAGGAGTGTGTATCACTCCTCAGCAGTGGTCTTCAGAAGCAGATGGAGGGCTATTTACACAAATGCACCATGACTCCTGGCTTATATATGAGCATCTGGGATGTTTCCTAACTGGATGTGATGCACAATGCCCTTAAATTTATCAACTGTCCCACATGCAATTAAAGGCCTTGATAAATAATACCAAGGCAAAGGCCTCACAGTTGAATTGAAAAGCAGCAAAGCGTGAGGGTCAAATGTTTCCATAGGATTTCTATTTAACACATGCAATTGCTTATAATGGAATGTCCCTACCAACTTGCAGCAGTCATTTTCCAGAGAGCATAACGAAGAGAAAAAGTGCACTGAATAAACAATGACTTCTGCAAACATCAAAGCCATTTTGCACATATATGTTTTATTCTTGCACAGATTTTTTTTAAAAAAATGCACAGCAGAAATTTACACCCCAGAATTATAAATTCTGATCTGAGAAAAGCATGCAGACCTTGTATTGTCCATAAACCAAGTAATCTGCAGACGGTGGGGTTAAATAGCCACTGCTGCTCCAGACAGTAGGCATTATAACATTCCATTAGTCCACTCTTTGATGTAGGTTTTATCTTCTCTAAACTATGTTCTAGCCAAAGGATTTTCTTTTCACTGACTATTATGCAACTACCTAAATGAGAGGAGCAAATAAGTATCCCACAGCTTAGAATGCAAGGGGAACATTTTCACAAGTAGTTGGACATGTTGAAATATAAAGGTACTTTATTAAATTTTTGGTTTATCACATTCAGCCAATGTCAAGCTTCTTACTTTTAAGAGAAAACATACAGAAGAAAAGAAACTCAGCAGGGTGGAATATACTTAATTTTATAAACATTACCAATGTCCAGGATAAACATTTGAAGAAAACACTGTGGCATTGTCTCTTTAGAACTATACCATTTTAAAAGAGAGCACCCCCCGCCTTTAACAAGCATGAAATTAAACAAAAATATTTGCTGCTTCAGTTCGGAGCCAGTTACTTACCAACAGATATTTATGAGACACATAACATTTGAAAGTCCTCTGTGAATTGTGCTTAGGTATCTGGCAGTGTAAGTACGTCCCAATGACTTGAAATGAACAAGAGGTGATATTTAGCAGTTGAGATTGCTCCATTTGTATTAGGGTAATAATGGAAGACATTATTCATATGACAAGAGAGGTCTGTCATGCCATGCAAGAAGTACTTGTAATGAACTGCCCAATGAAGAATAAGATATTTGACACTGTGAAAAAGCTATTTATTATTTAATACAAAAGGTTACATGGCACAATAATCATGCTTTTGTTTATGCATTTGTTTTTATTCAGAAACACAAATAAAATTTAACATTAGACAACAATATATATGATTAGATATCAACCTTTCGGCACATACAGTAGGTCTATAGGAAATCATTTGGGGTTCCCACGTTTCAAGTGCCATGCAAATTCAAAAGGTTTGAAAAACCACGTAAGTTGCATTTTCTTTCTCAACTAAGTTGAGTTGCACTTTCTTTAGATAGATTTGAATTTTTTCATATCATGCAAACTCACAATCCTAGTTTGTCAGACGATAATACGCAGACTGGAAAGGAAGTTTACCAAGATGGTAAGTTGAGACTGGGTGTTGAATGGGTTTAACAAACTATCAAATGTCTATGATACATTGTCAAAACTACCTGAGGATAAAATATGCCTAGCAAATATAAATGTTTCTTTGTCACCCAGTCAGAAGTGATGGATTTACTATCCTAATAATAATTAGGAGTGTAATGCTTTCATAAGGATCACATTTGTTACTGCTATATCCAACTGGCTTCCTTGAGGTCATGCGGTGGAGTTGTGCCAAAACTCTCATACTTACAGTGATTCTATTTATTCTGTGGAAGAATAAATAACTTGAACAATTTCCTCAGCCTTGGGGCAATTTCTGGTTGGAACAATTAACAAGATCTCTTTCCCAAATTATAGTTTATCATGACAGGGAAATGTGGCCCAATGTTATTTTATATTTATTCTGCATAATATTTGTCATGGCCATATCAAAAAAGGTAGCTATATTCAAAACAAACAAACAAACAAAATAACATTAAATCTAAAATAGTTTCAAAATTTGGTCCATTATAGCTCTATTATAAACAAAAACAAAATAATTGAAGCTGGATTGCACAATAATCTTCACAAATAATTTAAAAATCCAATGGATTTAATAGTCGTAGAGAGTGGATTTAATCAAGATGCATCCATTTATGCATTAAACATAAAATAAGAACAGACAGAAACAAGCTGTTTTTGTCTAAAAAGTTTGATAAGATGTGAGAGAAGAGAGACATATGAACGTGAAATGATGGAAAAATGAGACATTGCTAACAGGGCTACATAGTGAAAACCTATGTTGTACTGAAGACAGCAGCAAATATATATATTTGAGAAGGCTATCAAAATATGATCTGTACATTCATGATTCTTAAAGTATTTTGATCAGTGACAATTGAACAATTTAGTACCTTATGTAAAATCAATAGACTTCAAAACATTTTCTCAGTAAGTAGTTGTCTCTGTATTTACAGCATCAAAAAGTTAAATTAAAAGAACAAGAATAGACTAGCCCATCATTAAACTTGATGAAAGTCAAATGTATCGCAACCTCCCCCCACAACAATGCTTTGAAGGCATGCAAAATTCCTTATGCATGCCCCAAACATGTTTGGAATGATTCCCAGAATACACAATACCGACTTTTCAAATACAACTATCTCTGTTTAGTTTTGATTTACCTTCAGTGTTAACTGTAGAAGAATTTTTTAATAATCATCATCATAATAAAATAATAATAATAATAATAATAATAAATATTTAATGAATAAAGTAAATAATAATAATAATAATAATAATAATAATAATAATAGTAATAGTAATAATAATAATGGAAGTTTCAAACATTAGGACAAACTCCACAATAAGATGGATCTCGTGCTAGGAATACTTTTGGCCAGCTGAAGAAATAGTGGCAGTTGATAGTTAACATGACATCTATAGGCATTTATTATTTAAAACTTTGTGACATTTTAAAGAGCATTAAACTGGCTATAAATACATGGATGGTTGAGTAATTCCTTGGGACCCTCCCCCACTCAGTGATTACAACAGGCAGGGCAAAGAGAACAATTTAAAAAATATATATAGTTTCTTTTCCTTTTTTTAAAATGATTTTGGCCAAATGGTATATCTTTCAAATCCTTCCAATTTCATCTAAATAATTATGTGGAGAAACAGGCATTTTATATATGTACTTTAGCAATTGAGAGCTCTGTCCCTTAATGTATTTTAGAGTATTTTTCTGTGAGAAATACATGCAAGCACTGGATTGCCTGTGTGAGTTACTGTGAATGTAATTCAGATCAGGAAAAAAACCTCCTTTAATTTTATCTGGGAATGAGGAGGAGGAGTTTTATTTCATATATAGTTACCTAACTAAATTCAAAGACTAGAGTGAAGGGTATAGATCCATTTCACTGAATTTTGGCTGGGCTCAATTTTTGGCTTACTGTGTGCTCAACAGATGTTCTCATTAAAATTTTCCTCGTGAAGTTTTTTAAATAAAATTAACTGAACTTAGAAATCTATAATTAGCACCACCTCACAGAACAAATCAGAACAAGTTTACTAAAGTACTCTATTTACAATGAGGGTGAGTTTACCCCCAGGGCTTGCTTTACTATTTTGTTTCAATTTTCGTGTAATTTCATCCATCACTTTTCTTCAATCCTCCAAAGATGATGGATAAAACACAGAAATAAATAGGACCAACTGTTCACAGATGCCTAAGGGAAAACATAATTTTGTTATAAATAATCCTTGGCACAAATCATAGAAATGCTATCTGAAAATTGTTTGTTGAATAGTTTATGAATAAGGGCTTTAGTTTAAAGTTTGCAAATAAGGTGCAGTATTCTCCATCCCCCTAGAACTTGGAACTGAATCCTTTAAGAAACTGAACAGACACACAAGCAGAAATCAAGGTTGCTTTATGTTCAAACAGAAGCCTCCTGGGACCTTGGCTTTTTATTTATATGTATACATAGAGAAAAGTGTATGCACAAAAGATGAGACATATTTAAGAATTATTTTTTGTAAAATTTTGGCAAAAAGTGTTACAATGATTTATAGGAGGATATAACTATATTTCATAGATTGTATTTAGCAGCATACTCTCAAGGTCTTTAGATCAAGAAATGAGCAAGTTTTGATACACACATTCAGTCATCAGAAATCACACTTCATTTGCAGAGATGTAATATTTTAAATGGAAAGTTTAAAAGGTACTCTACCATTAAATGTAATATGCATGTATAAAATGACACAATTAAGATTTGAGGCAAGAAGAGAATACAGGAACCAAAAGAAGTGAATATTTGTAGCTCAAGGTTAGATTGTGGGAACCTTGGTGCTCTTTGAACTTGGTGGTTTTCTTGCAGAGGTTTCATTATCAACTAGGTAACATAATCAGCCTTATAATGTTAGGTCATACAATGTATGATGATGCTACCTAGTTTGGTAATGAAACGTTTGCAAGAAAACCACCAAACTCAGAGAGCACCAAGGACCCAACAGAATGCAGGGTAACACGTCCATTAGATAAGAAATAGCACATTCTCAGCTAGTTCCAAGTACTATAATATGGCTGTGATTTGGCACAATACTGTCCATAATAGTAATAGCAATATTTTACGTTACTTTTGAATAATTGTGTATGCATACATTTTGGCCACAAAATATCCTTTATTCATGGCAATTACAATTATATATTATTTATTTCAGAAACTGCCAGGGGTCCAGAATCATTCTAATAATGTAAATCCCCTATGATTATGTATCTGGCAGTAGGAAACATATTGTGCTTCTATTCTGCTAGAATATCATAAACCAGTGATCAGGTATTATGTGGTTTGTATCCCAAATATTTAAAGAATACAAGCCTATTTACTTGTATTGGTTAAAGTAAGTTTCTTTTAAGATTTAATGCAGGAGAGTTTAATTTTTCTGGAAATTCACAAGTCCTAGTAGCATCAGCATTTTGCTTCTAATGTTTATTTTTATATGAAAATGTTGAAGTCTGTTAACTCTTAATAAGCATATCTATAATGGCCCTTATACGACATATGAACATGATGAAGGCAAGTTGATGTATTTTCTGGGTGGCATTATCAGTGTCAGAATCATCAAAGCATTCAAAATGATTTTTTTCCATGTCTTTTAATCTTTATTTAACTAAGCACAAAGAAAGATGGGGGAAATACATACAGCAACAGTGAGATTCATTTCTATTTAAAGAAAGCATATGTGCAACCTCACCTGATCTGCCCTTGTACTAGAGGTCTGTTTTTTGTCCTGTTCATATTTGCATCAAATGGAACTTCAAAGAACTACAACAGAAAAAAGAAAAAGAAAACAATTCTAAGAGATGCATTCAAACTGTTGAAACTATGAATTATTTTTGCAGTTGCCTGGTCTTCATGAAAAAAAAAAATCAAGGTACAACTGAAATAATGCAATTTTATTTTACATATAACTTTTCTCCTACATTTCCTTAAAGGGCAGGGAAACCGCATGAACAAAAACTTTGAAAATAAGCCCACAGAATCTATTTTCCTCAGAGCTTTTGACAAATCTGACAATACTTCCATAAAAACACCCTTATTTCTTCTGCCTAATTTTTTAAATAAAAGTGCACATTGTTAATTGCAAGTTATTAGTTTTAAAGATTAATACTGCAGCAATTTACGATCACCAAAATTTGAAGCCTGTTACCCTATCAAGAGACTCTCTTTCTAGCAAATGCTACTGCTCCTACTGATTCAAGAGAATCCTTTTCAACTCCAGTCAGAGGGATTAACATGGCAGCTCAGCCTAATATAATCCTGTGAATCCATTTTGCAAAGAAAACATGTCCATAGCTATTAAAGCAAAACATGGGGATACAAAAATGTCTATCATTTTTATTTATTCATGAAAACAATATAAAATAATTAGCAACAGGTTTCAGTAGTTATCAATCCTTTTTATGAAATTATTCATATGAATTTCAAGGATGACCTTGTGATCGTTCCTTTAACAGAAGACCTTAAACATAAAAGAAACATATTTTTGTTGTCTGAAAGCAGTAAGGCTTCCATTCACAATAGGCAGATGTTCACAATTGCTGACAGAAGAAACTAACTGAGGTATCAGCTAACTCATGCTATGCTTTCAGTCACTGCTAACAAATATTATTTTCTATGCACAATTCATTATCTTTCAAGTGGGACAGACAAGCAAATCAGTGCAGGAATTGTAATGGTAGTAGTTTTAACTTATGCCAACCAAATACAGGGCAGGAATCAAGAAAAAAAATGGCAAAGGTTATTCACTGGCAATGAAAAAGTATTAAAATATCTGGGCCTTATGTTTCTTAGACAGTAAGAAGAATGATCCTAGAAAGAACTAATTTGAGGTGGATAGGACTGGTGTTTAATATTTCATAGTTCAGCAAAAAAGAATATTGTTAGTAGTAATAAAAACTTTCAGTAGACTATTTTAAGGAATCATAACAAACCATCAACATTTAGACAATGTGTATAATTGTTTTCAGTTTTATGAAAAATGGTACAGTGTTACAATACTCAAATGCTGAAGTTAAGATTAAAGCAACTATTAGTTGCTTTAAAGCAACTATTAGTTGTTAGAAAAAGATTAGACTAGATTAGATTGACAGACAGAGACAGATTTCTATATCAGTTATTCCATTATCAATAATCTTGACCCTCACATCTTCAACTAGTCACACCAAGAAAATATTTCATTATTCATAAATACATGGAATGTGTCCACAATAAAAGCATTCCAGTGTGGTTGAATGATAAGCAGTTGAGAAGGAAAAAAGAGAAATATTTATGTATCTTTACTATCAAATAAAATGATAGCCACCAACTTGCATTTCTCTAATAGAGTATTCACACCGCCCTGAGTCCTTCGGGAGAAGGGCGGTATAAAAGTCTAAATAATAAATAAATAAATAAATGTAGGATATGGCTATCAATTGTTCCAAATCACATTTTTTTGCTTTTAGCTTCAGTAAGGATTTTTTCAAACACCAGATATTTTGAGAATATTCCTGTCTTCATAGAAGGATCGTGCTCTTACAGAAGCATTTTGTTGACCACAGTGGGAACAAAAATGCTAGATTAAATGGGTATAAATCTAATCCAGCACATCTTTTTTATGTTTCTACACATGAAAGTATTCAAGATCTTGTTTCATAATGCAGAAGATACAATTTGGCTTTTTAAATAATTCAGCTGCTAAAATTCTTCAGGTTTAGGAATTAAAAGTAACATATTCCTTGGGACTATCCAGTATCATTGCTCCATTTTCTCTAGATGGGTATAGTGACTGAGAGGGAAGTCTGTACGGATACTGTATATTAAACCTAGTTCCTAACATGTTTCCTTAATTTGTCTTTCTGCAATACCCAAAAGTAATTTTTATAAATAGACAGTATCTAAGAAAAAGTGTTTATACAATCACTTCAGATCCAAATAATGTCAGCAAAGTATCAGTTATCAGATTTTCTATACCACCCCCCAGATGTTTGGGGACAAAAGTACCACTCTAATTTTCCTCAAGAATGTAGTTCAAATGTCATTCATTTCTATTCCAAGCAGGGGGTAAGACTTGGTTTTAGATTAGATCATTAGAGACTTGATAGTTTTGCTTGTTTTAGAAAATAAAAAAACCCTGTAAGATGAAACCTGGATAAATAAATATTTTAGCTACTTATAAAAACTGTTTCCTCAGGAAGTCTGAATGCATCATTTAATTTGACCAAAGTAGAATATTACCTTTCCTACAGTTCTGGCAATTTCAACAGCAGGAGGATGTAGAGAGAATTAAATATACAGTGATAGAGCATTAACGCTCATAATTTAGCTCTAATATTAAGAGTATACGGAACTTTTGGAATCAGAAGAAATAAATATTTAAATCATGATGTTGAGAAAAACCACATTAAATATGACTTGTGGGTAAATTTCTGTAAAAGATCATTCCCATTACATAGCTTTCATTGAATTGACAACTTAATTACATTTTGTGGTTCTAAAAGTGTGAGGTCAACTGCTATTTTATTGTTTAATGTTAGGAACAATCATATGTTTTTCATCAGTTTTCTTCTGGACTGGCCTTCACTGATAATGTTTATGAAAGAATTAGAACTATGTGAAAATGTCAGATTTTACATACAAATATAAAACTGATGCTCGAATATCAATCAGATTTAGAGCCAGATTAAAGAGTTCTCTTGCTCAGTGGTTTTCAGATGGTGGGTCATGACTCACAAATAGGTTATGGGACAACTTAAGACATTGCCACAATTTTCTCTTTTGGTGGCTATTAAATGTCTTTGGTGAGTCACCCTAAAAAGAAAGTAATACTTATATATTTATTCAGTAAACTAGAAAAAAAGGTATACAGGAGAAAGAGAGAAATAAAAAATAATTGTGACATATGTAAAAGATTCATGACATATTTGCTAATGAAAGGGCTGAATCTATAGTACAATAAGAATATAAGAAAATCTGAATCAGATCAAAGATTTAATTACTATGGCTTTCTCTTTCTACTGTGATTAATACTGAGGCCACCAGGGGAACTAAACAAACTGGACAACCTTCCTGATCATGTTGGCAAGGATTTTTAAAAAAGGATGAAATTGTAATATACAGCTTTTACTAAAAAAGTTTTACTGAAAAACTAATGTTCTATGTTCTACGATAGTATAATTATAGTTTAAAGTTACTCAAATTAATGTCTTATTGTAATATTGATTTGTAGGGCTGTGCATCCTTCGAAAATGATTTGGTAAACATATTTTGGGATCTGGAACGCCCAAGTGCAACACTCATTTAAAACAGTTCTTTTTTTTTTCAGAGTTCTATGCAAATTTGAAAACAAAATGTTGCTAGAGGTGCAGTATTGGCATTCTTGCATATTCTAAAGGCTTACTTCCAAATCATTTTCAAAGGATGCCCAATCTATAGAATTCTGTATATAAGCACTGTAAGCACTCTCTTTGTTTTGGATCTCCCATTAACTCATTTAATTAGATAACCCTGAATTCTAACATGAGAGGAACAAAATCTTATCTCTGTTTAATTTCTGGCTAAGTCTAAAAAGTTGCTTCCCTTAAAAAAATTAAATAGTGAGATACTTGATAAGGGAATATTATCAAAGGCATTTAATCAGGTTAATATTACAATTACAACAGAATCAGGTAAAGATCATACTCAATGTGCTAATTATCATCCAATCTCACTGATTAATGATGATGAAAAAACTTGCAATTACAAATTAATAGCTATCAACCAGATTACAGTAAGTGATATTGTTCATTATTTAGAATTATCAAGCAGAATTTATAAAACTAGGTAAGCAACAGACAATATTCGATTAGATGTATATTTACTACACTTCAATAAAAAATAAAGATCTATTTGTAATTTTGTCATTAGATGCTAAAAAAGCTTTTGACAAAATATACAGATAGCACGTTTGCTATACTAAATGGGTTTAGATCTTGTATGAAATTCATCAGAAGGATCAATTTTCCAGACAAAAGGAAATGACAAACTAATTCTCTTTTGGGGGGGGAGTGCATAAAAATGTCCATAAAGTGATAGGATTCAAAGGAGATCTTACTTATTTTTTAAAATTATTTTTAATAGCTTTAAGATCACTTTCTGCCTAAATATTTTTAAGATTATTTTTTTGACTAATGAGTTTTGACTAATCATTATGGGAAACAAAAGCCTACAACACAGACTGAGCAAATCTTGAAAACATCCTATACTATTTCATGAAAGGAAAATCTCAGAAGTCTTTTGGGAGTAGGAATAGTACAGAATGTTTGATTTCAGAAACTGCACCTAACACCTGCCTGTCCTCAAGTTATGAACATAAAGCAGAACAAATGGGATTAGAAGTTGGTCTTTTTTGAAACTTTTAGGCAGCTAAAAACGTGTTCAATGCAACTAATTTTTCTATTTATAAATTTGTTTATTTTCTACTTCAAATTAGCATCAAATTAAAAACAAGTTCAATGTGCATCTAAAATATGCTAAATTGAAACAAAATACCATAGACTGTATGTTGCTTAGGCTTTCACTCAAACTAAAAACTAAATAGCCACAGCCTGTGTACAATATTTACACAAAAATCTGCAATTATTTGATCTTTTCAAATAGAAAGAAACTACTCTGTCCCCAGTCAATTTGGTAAAATATTAACTCAGTAGTTTTCCAATTAAATGTTAAAGCTTTACTGTAGTTCTTACCCAAAACATACAACATTATGTATAAATGATCTAAATGAAATAGTTTCGAGATGCATTAACAAGCATATGCACTATATGCTTATGGGGACAAGCTTGGAATTAGTTTACATGTGAGTATGTAGGCTAAGTCAGTTACATAATCAAGTAACATTCACAAAGCTTTTCTGTTTAAGGAACATTTTGGAGGATGAGAGGCTATAGTGCACCCAGGGTTTGCTCTATTCTTATAGCAGATTAGATAGTATTTCCTGTTAGATACAGAAACACGCCTCTGATTCAAGTATAACCTGGTTCAAGTACTTTGCATTATTGTATATCTGCCTTTAACACTTCCATTCAAACATTAAAGTAAAAGGTACATATAAAGTGACATATAATTGATGGGTATATGGAATATGCAAAAGGTTTATCAAAATATCTTTTCAATTGAGAAGGTTAAGAAAAAAGCATGGATTTTTTAAAATAAATAAATAAATAAAATTATTATAGCACACTCAAAGTTAGGTGAAATCCTAATGATACAGCAAACTATAACAAAACTCACACTTAATACTATACAAAGGATTTCAACTTTTCAGAAAATTGATGCTTGATTTCTTTCAGCATAAAACAAACATTGTTCTTTTAGTAGGAACAGTGGCTCTGCAAATTAGCGGTAATTAAAAAAAAAACCTCCAAGACAGTTATGACTGACATGAAAAATGGAATGAAAAACTGCAGGTTATAAATGATGAAAATTAGAGCAGGCTGATAAACTTGTGTACCTTAGTAGAATGTTCACCGAAGACAGGAAAATTGATACAGAAAATTTAAGTCATGCAAATACTGGTAGAAAGGAGAAAACAGTTTATCTCTGGCCTCTGGTAAGGAATGAATGTTTGTCAAATGAAGCAAAAATGGCTATGTCTAAGAGAATCCTTTTGGCACTTTGTTATTTGGACCTGAGAGTAGATGCATTGGAAACGTAACACTAAATAAGTGTGTGTGTGTATGTGTGTGAGAGAGAGAGAGAGAGAGAGAGGGGTGGGGGTAACAAAAAAGAATGCTGAATGAAAGTGGACTGAAAAAAAGAATGAGTAAGAAGTGAGTGAATGAAAGAAAAAAAGAAGCAGACTGGTCACTTAGAGGAAAATAATAAAGTCAGCTTTATAAAATCAATATAGGAAATGTGGAAAGGTTGAGGGGAAAGGAATGATAGAGAAAGTTGTGGAGAAATGATGTTGACGAGATATTCAAAGAGAGGTGAGAAGTTTAAAGAAGAAAATATGATATACGTATCCTATGTGAAGATGAGGTGGAAGCAAAATTGCTTTGCAAGGACAGAAAATGTATAGTAAATGGAGTTGATGTACGTTAGTTTTTGCTGTATTTCCTATTCTTTTCCCTCATTTCCTGCTTTATTTGTCCACTGCTTTCCCTGGTTTTCTACATTTTGCATTATTACAGTAGAAGGAACTAGCAGGGTGGACTTGAGTGTACATTTGTATGATACTAGGAATTGTGAATTCTGAATTTTAAAGTATTTATAATAGTTTTGGGGAATACCCATTCAAAAAATTTTTTTTCAAAACCACCTGAATAATGTAGAATAGTTGTCAAACATTATCCATTAAACTGTGGATCTGCTCTGCACCTAAATTCTCATATGCTAAAAATATTATTTGAGACTCTCCTTGTGATATTAATTTTTCTGAGTATTTTAAAGTGAGATTGGGGTTTCTTTTGATTATTGTTTTTAAGAAAAAGAGATTGCTGCCTTGGATGTATTAGATCATTTTATCCTCTCAGTGCTTGCTCTGAGCTACTCTAAATGTTAATAATGACCGGTGTTGCTTTTCACTTGGATTGTGTTTCAAATTTTTTACTGGCAGAATTACTGTAATCTGAGGGCGTACATAGCTTTTCTTTTCCTATTTTTTAACAATAAACATACTGTTAAGCAGAGAAACTAGGTGGGTTAATTCTAAACAGCTTAAATAAATTGAATTTATACTGAAAAATTAGATGAAGAAAAATATATGCTATTGCTCAAGGCAAAGAAATATTTTTATAAGGTTTAAAATCTTATCTAATTTCAGCACTGAAACATACATAACATTTCTAATAGTTACATGTTCTACTTTTATATACGTTTGACAAGGTTTATAAAATCTAAAATGCTCTTTTAATAAAGTTATTTAATGTCAGATGGTTGTGTAAAAAATTCCAGATTGCTTAGCCAGAAATAGTTGATCAAGGACTAACTTTAAATACATATATTGAAACACAAAAAGCAACACTCTGTAAATGTTCCTGTCTATTCTCAGTTGCTGTTGTTGAGGCCAGGAGCTTTCCACTGTATTCAGCAAACTTCTATGACACTGCTAAATTACTTCCTTTAATTCATCTGAAGGACTTTGAATAAAAGTGTAAACCACACCTAAATGAAAGTAAAGTTTAGTCCATCAAATCAAATTCCATTCCAGATATGGTCATGCAGCTTCCTTGCCAACAGTACTGTACAGAAGTGGTTTGCCATTGTCTTCTTCTGGTGGTGGTGGTTTTTAATTCTTAGTCTACTTTGCAGCTCTGATAGACTCCTATCAGAAGTAGAATAAATCTGAACACTACTTAGCTTCAAATTAATAGCCTCTCCATTTTGTTTCATAACAAAATTTCATAAGCAGGCACATCTTTATCTAAAGAAGAAATGGAAAGTAGCTTGAAGTGAACAGCATAAGCAAAATGCCTACAGATATGGATAATAGTCATTAGAGTTTGGACTGGAAACACTGAAGGTAGATTGAGCTATCAATCATTGAAAGTGGACCTGATTTATATCTCTGGTCAGTGGCGAAATGATCTGGTATTAGACAACTTAGAAACAGAACCGGTGTCATGGTCAGATCATTTTCTCCTTCGCCTAGATTTTCGGACCGCTATCCACCACTGCAGGGAGACAGAGCCAACGCGTTGGTTCCATCCCAGGCGCCTGATGGACCCGGAGAGGTTCCTGACGGAGCTTGGGCCGTTTCCTGAGGACCTGGCCCACGGCACGGCTGGAGAGCTAGTTGCGGCCTGGGAACGGGCCGCAGCTGGAGCTTTGGACTGTGTCGTGCCCTTGCGGCCTCTGACCCGGCGTAGGCCTCGCCCGGCCCCTTGGTTCTCCGAGGGGCTGAGAGAGATGAAACGCCGGAGAAGACGCCTAGAGAGTGTCTGGAGGTCCAGCCGCTCAGAAGCTGACCGAACACTAGTTAGATCCTATTCTAGGACCTACCTAGTGGCAATGAGGGAGGCGAGGCGTTCCTATGCTTCCACCCTCATTGCGTCGGCAGATAACCGCCCAGCCGCCCTGTTTCGGGTGACCCGCTCCCTCCTTCATCAGGAGGTGCGGGATGACCCGTTGCTGGGCCGTGCCGAGGAGTTTAGTGGTTATCTATACGACAAAATTGTTCAGCTCCGGGACGGCTTGGACCGAAATTGGGATGATCCAGGTGGGAGGGCGGAGTCGCGTCTTGTGGAGGTTATTTGGGATGAGTTTGACCCTGTGACTTTCGAGGACATGGACAGGTTGCTGGGGAGGCTGCATACTACGACATGTTTACTGGACCCGTGCCCTTCCTGGCTGGTGCTGGCCTCCCGGGAAGTGACACGAGGCTGGCTCAGGGATTACCAACACTTCTTTGTTGGAGGAGTTTTCCTGCTGCCTTGAAGGAGGCAGTGGTGAGACCCTCCTCAAGAAGCCTTCCCTGGACCCAGCTATTTTAGGTAATTACCGTCCGGTCTCCAACCTTCGCTTCACTGCGAAGGTTGTAGAGAGTGCTGTGGCACGGCAGCTACCCCAGTACCTGGATGAAGCCGTCTATCTAGACCCGTTCCAGTCCGGTTTCCGACCCGGATACAGCACGGAGACAGCTTTGGTCGCGTTGGTGGATGATCTCTGGAGGGCCAGAGACAGGGGTTATTCCTCTGCTCTGGTCCTATTAGACCTCTCAGCGGCTTTCGATACCATCGACCATGGTATCCTGCTGCACGGTTGGAGGGATTGGGAGTGGGAGGCACCGTTTATCGGTGGTTCTCCTCCTATCTCTCCGACCGGTCGCAGACGGTGTTGACAGGGGGCAGAGGTCAACCGCGAGACACCTCACTTGTGGGGTGCCGCGGGGTCGATTCTCTCACCCTCCTGTTCAACATCTATGAAACCGTTGGGTGAGATCATCAGTGGCTTTGGGGTGAGATATCAACTGTCGCTGATGATACTCAGCTGTACTTTTCACCCGGGCCACCCCAGCGAAGCTGTCGAAGTGCTGTCCCGGTGTTTGGAAGCCGTCGGGTCTGGATGGGGAGGAACAGGCTCAAGCTCAATCCTCCAAGACGGAGTGGCTGTGGATGCCGGCACCCGATACAGTCAGCTGCAGCCGCAGCTGACTGTTGAAGCAGTTATTGGCCCCAAAGGAGAGTGCGCAGCTTGGGTGTTCTCCTGGATGCGGCTGTCGTTTGAAGATCATTTGGCGGCCGTCTCCAGGAGAGCCTTTCACCAGGTTCGCCTGGTGCGCCAGTTGCGCCCCTTCCTTGATCGGGATGCCCTATGCACAGTCACTCACGCTCTGGTTACCTCCCGCCTGGATTATTGCAATGCTCTCTACATGGGGCTCCCCTTGAGATGCACTCGGAGGCTTCAGTTGGTCCAGAATGCAGCTGCGGGTGATAGAGAGTCACGCGTAGCTCACATGTGACACCTCTCCTGCGCAGACTGCACTGGCTTCCTGCTGCCTTCCGGGTGCATTTCAAGGTCTTGGTAACCACCTTTAAAGCGCTCCATGGCTTGGGACCTGGGTACTTACAGGACCGCCTTCTGTTACCTCATGCCTCCCACCGACCCGTACGCTCGCACAGAGAGGGCCTTCTCAGGGTGCCGTCCGCCAGACAATGTCGGCTGGCGGCCCCCCGAGGGAGATCCTTCTCTGTGGGGGCCCCCCCTCTTTGGGACGAACTCCCCCCTGGTTTACGTCAAATTCCTGACCTTCGGACTTTTCGCCGCGAACTGAAAACATATTTGTTTGTTCGTGCGGGGCTTTCTTAAATTGTTTAATTTTAAATTTTAAATTTTTTCTCTGGTTTTAATTGGGGTTTTTAGATTCTTAACTCTTAATTATTTCGGCTATACTGTATAATAAGTTTTTTAATTGTATTTTAACTGTATATTGTTCTTTTTTATCCTGGCTGTACACCGCCCTGAGTCCTTCGGGAGAAGGGCGGTTTATAAATCCAATAAATAATAATAATAATAATAATAATAACAACAACAACAACAACAACAATAATAAGAAGAAGAAGAAGTATGTTCTTGCAATAACTAATGAATCCAGTTGCAAGGTGCCTGTGGAAAGGTTTGAACTGAAAGATATAAATACATCAAATAACTTTAAATACTTTGTACAGTTAATTTTTCTAGCATTCACAATCTACAATTCATGGAGGCTGCTAAATGTTCCCCACTATGCTGGAGTTAAACATTTTCTTCTTTAAATAAAGACACTGGCATACATTAACAATTTTTCACATCTTCAAAGCAACATAAAGCACCACTAAAATTAGTTTTGAGTATCCTTGCAGGGGGTTAATTATCCCAATTTCATAGAGGAAATACAAAAGATATGCTAGTAGCAAAGCAATTTATGTGATTGTTCAAACTGAGAAGACAGATGGATACACACACACTTCAGGAATGCTATTAGAATTAAACGTCAGACCTTTCTACTGAATTATCTAAGACACAATGCCTCTGTAATGTAGACAAATTAAGTGTTTATTTTCAAACAGTGAAATTTGAGCCAACAAATTTTAAATTATAATTTATTTTTTTTATCATGCAACACATAAGTACTATCTATGGTAAAGAACAACAAAATGACCACAAAAATGTCAGTGTAGGGCACAGTTATTCTTATGGGAAAAATATAATCTTAATGTGCACAGTCAGTACTTTGTTAAATGTTAGGTTACTGAAATGAAAATAAGCGTGTAGCAGGCTGTATTCTAACAAATCTGAATCTGTAATGTTCATCCAGAATTGTGAGTGAAACAGCAACTATCCCTTGAGCACTTTGTTCATTCTATTCAACATAGCTAGGAATTTGAACTTGCATCAAAAAATAATTTCTAATCTAGGTTTGGAAGGATGGGTTTAAACTATAGTTTCTTGATTTGCACACTCAGAGGCAGTTAATTTCCCTCAGAAGGCAAAGGAATGTGGAAATAAATTTTTCACCGAAAGACATGCTAGGAACATTTTTCTTTCTTACTTCACTTGGGGCTATAGGGGCTGTTTATTTATTTGATTTATTTATTAAATTTGTTTGATGCCCACTTTCGCCAGAAGTGATTCCAGGTGCTTGCAACATTAAAAGCAATAAAATAATAAAATCAAATATTTCTAATAGCATTAATTAAAAATTAAAATACAAATTATAATTAAAAGATGGAGAAGGATGGAGCAGGGGTGAGGTGGGATCTGCTATTGGTCCATCAACCACCTCCAGCGTGATACTCCCCATTGGCCTTCCAAGCCAGCTGGCGGAGTAAGGTCTTCAGACCCTTATGGAAGGTTAGAAGGGTGGGAGCAGACTTCACCCTGGGGGCAGGATGCAAAGGGTCTTCTAGCCATCATTGTCATTTGCTTTTCAAGCAGAAGTCATGAGTCAAGAAGGACCTCCAAACCGCACACTGGGTTTTTCTGGGGCAGTACCTCTCATCTAACATCAAATGGCATATTCCTAGAACCTGAAGGCCACAAAATCCAAAGTCACTCCAGACTCTCATAGCTTCCAGGCACCGGGATATATAACACTGCTTAATTCATCAGGGACAGAAATGCATAATTGGGTGTCATCAACATACTGATGATATGACAACAAATCAGCTCATCTAGCAGCCTTAAATACTAAACCCTGTGCCATGTCATAGAGCAGGGACCAAGAACAGGATCTTTCCTCTCCAATCACTGCCAAATGATATTGGCCTGGAGGAAGGAGGTGAACCAGCACAACACTGTGCTATCCATCCCCAATCCTCAGAGCTAATCCATAGTTGATGGTATTGAAAGCTCTGTGAAGAAGTAGGGCAAGAATGGATGCATAAGATGCATAACTTTTGTTCTGCCCTCGCCAGAGATTATCCAATGATGTTCCTGTCCCACACTCAGAGTGAGATTCAGATAATCCATCTTCTTGAAGCTCTTCTGAAATTACTGTGCAACCATCTTCTCAATCACCTTATCTTCAAAGTGGAGATTAGATACTGGACAAAAAAAAAACTCTTTGTAAAGAGCGTTGAGCTAGGGGACAACACAGGTGATATGGGAAATCAATCTCAACTGGAATATAGCAAGGATAGACCATTAAAAAGAATATTTCAAATGGATTGCTATTATGAAAATCATTGGTCCACAAAGCATCTGAGTCCAGCTGATGAAAACCAAAGTGATTAAGAAGGAGGAATCAAATAGATAAAAACAAAGTGATTATGAAGAGCTTAAGAAGTCATTCAAAAATGCCATGAAGAAATCCTGGGAATAAAGAATATAAATTCCATAGAGTGAATCACTGTTAATAGATTTCCTCTTAATCAAATTCAAGAACATCCAGAATTATGGCACCAGTGGCAATAATCTTTATATGACAGGACAAGAAGATGAGTTCGTGATCCTGATGTGATGCAGACACTGAGTAATAAATATCATGGAGAACATGGTGTAACATTTTTACTGATACATGTACTGGCTGAGTTTCCAAACCAGCAGTCTTCAACCCCCGGTCTATGGACCAGCATGGGCCATGGAATACCAGAAACCAGGCCGTGCAAGCAAGTGAAGCCCCATCCGCGGGATGCAAGCAGCACATAAAATCACAGCCCCTCTGGTCCATAGAAAAACTGGTCCCTGGTGCCCAAAAGGTTGGGGGCCTCTGTGTTAAACCTTATTAGGATTTATTTTTTATTCAGACTGATATCTGATAAAGGATAAACAGATAAGCTATGGTTTCTTTAAATTTACAAAGTGCCTTGAGAATATGTTTTGTAGTTGCTTACCAAGTATAAAACTGCTAACAAAGATATGCAAAATGGAACCCTGCTTATTACTGGTCTTCTTACATAGCTCACTTGTTTTATGCCTTGCTCAGTCTCTAACCAGGAGGACAAGGAAAAAAGTTGGAAATACAGGGGAGAATATAATCCAGGAATTGACCTTTGCTCTTTTTAAAGATTGACTCTAGTTTATTAATTTATTTGGTTAAAAAAATCTTTAAACATATTTTTCAAAAATGCTGTCTATATTTTGGCAATGGTGATATGTCATAGTCAATTATAATAAACTCATAAACTACTGCATTTAAACAGAAAAACTGTTGCACTTAATTCTAAGGTTATGACATCTGAAAACAACATTAAAATTGTGATATCCATATCTAAATAGCTTGAGAATATTTTTTTTCAAATAGAGTTAAAATGGAACTTAAGTCCTGCTACCTTGAAACTCGACAAAAAAAGATTAAAAGTTAAATTCATGAAATCCAATTAAAGTAAGACTCCCATCATGTTTTACTGGGCTCCTAAAGCAAAAGACTGATACAACGGGTGGAAAAAAATTAAGGACTATACCATATGTTGAGTAATAAAATTAGCAAACCTAGTAAGGTTAAAATACAGCCGTTATACACATCTGGGCAAAAAAGGAGGGAACAAATCATTAAGCAATCTGAGAATCCCCAAACAAAGAAACTGTAAAATTCTGAACTGTAAAAGAAAGGAAACATATTTAATCCCTCTGGAGTTTAAGTATGTATTTCAACTGGGTTATCCCATTGCTCAAAAGAACACAGAAACACACAAAAGCTACAGACATTCAATATATCCACTGTGTTACTGTAGGCAAAGAGCCAAATAGCTTCAGTACCCAACAGCCTTGGCACCTGTTGGTTTTGTCATCAAATATATTACCATTTCTCTGGCACAGAGGGAAGCAAACACCATATTAGAAATGCTTGCCTATCTCCACAGAAGGCAAAAGAGGCAACTGGCATGTGCTTTATGGGAATTTTGTAAGCTGGAGGACCTAGTTATGAATAAAAGTGTTATAAATACTTGATTTTTGCCTGCATTTCATTTTCTGTATCACCCCCCCCCCCCAAAAAAAATACGGGGCTACTACATAAAGTATAATTCTTGCAGCCTAGGATACATTTCATCTTTCTTTAACTTAAATTACATAGGTGCTTCTTCCAAATGAAATCTAGATTAAAGATTTGCAGGGAAAGTGAGAGATTAATTTCTACTCAGAAAATAGCTTTTTATAGAAAATTTTATAGAAATTTCACCTGGTAAATGAAGTGTGTAAATAAGAAACGGTAGCAAGAGAAAAAAGCCTTTAATTAATCCAGTTTCTAACAGGAAAATGTATACATTTCTACTTCACCAGATTCAAGTAATACTTCCATTTATTTATACATCTTATCAGATACAGCAAGAAATATAGGAAAAAGAACACTTTCCTATGGAGGCATTATTCATTCAATTCAGCTAGCACCAGCAAGACTTATTAATATCCTAAACTTAATCTAAAGAGAAGATCATGCCATGTATATGGTCTTGTCAGGTAAAAAAGCAAAAATCAAACATTTGTTAGATATGACAGATGATAATGGGTCAGAATTTCTTGCTGTTGAAACATAGTAGCAGGATCTAGGGGAAAAAGTGTATTGTGGACTTCCACTAGAATAGTAAAAGCAGTAAAAGGAGTAATGTTATTAATGAATATTTGAAAGAAAGCAACAATAGAGTAGTAAAACATGCTATATGCACATGGACAACTAAAATTTTAAAGTACATAGGATTCAGAAAAGAGAGTCCCTAAATATTGATAAGCTGTAAAATTATAGATAATTCATTGATAGGAAACAGTGTTGATCAATAAAAGACAAATTTAGGAGAACCTCCAGAATAAGAAATAACCACAACGAATCCAAATCTTTACAAATTGCAGTGTAGCGACACTCACTCACTTCTTACTCATTCTGTTCTTAGTACTGACACAAATAAAAACAGTGTTATGATGAATTGTTACCACTGTTTTAAGTGGAATGCTTATAATAAAGATCACTGAGTATTCATGAAACAATACTCATTTAAATAATTCATAAACTCATATATAGTGGTTCTTTATAGAAATAACTTTCTGTTAATTGCCACCAAATCAGAATTTGTCACTGAACAAGAGGTAAAACAGTTTAGAATAGAATATATTTTATACACGATAGATAAGAAATGCTTTTAAAGGAAATTCTCTCTCTCTCTCCCCGCCCTCTCCCCCGCCCTCTCTCTCTTAGATTACCAAGATGAACAAATCATACAACCATAAATGTTAGGAATGTCACAACAAAGGAGCATTTTACAGTACATGGTAGTTATTCAAAAAGACCTAAAGAACTGGAAAAAAATACACCAAAACATATAGAAAATTCTGAAAATAAAGTTCAATTTAAAATCACAAATAGTTTATTAGGTATTATACCAGAGGAAATAAATGAAAAATTCCACAATTTATTAAGATATATCTGACAGTAGCAAGAATCAATCTCCCTGACTACATATGCCCATCAGATCAGATCCGGCAGAAGCGGTATACTACAGTCCTGTCCATTTGCATCATTCCTGCAACAGATCCGCTCCCGCAAACTCTGCACAGAATTTGAACGACAGCAAGACGAAGGCGAATCCAACTTATACATTGACTACAGTGCTGACTGCATTAAAAGAAAAACCTAAAATCAATTGCCCAACACCCAACCACCCATCACCCAAAACATCCAATCATCCGTCTTACAAAACTTTCAACCAGCCATCATCCAAAACTAGGCATGAACGCCCCTTATTTCCTCTATACCAACCACTACAGAACTTAAATGCAAACTGATAAATGCAAGAAGCATTGTAAACAAAATGCCTGAATTTCTCCTCTTGTTAAATACTGGTAGATTCAACATTATATTTTTATGCGAAACATGGCTGAATTCATCCCTCCCAGATTCCATCATTTCAGACAGAGAATATCATGGTTTCCGGTCTGATCACGAAACCCGCAGAGAAGGTGGAGTGGCTATCTTTTACAAAAAGTCACTGAATCTAAAGAGAAGATCATGCCATGTATATGGTCTTGTCAGGTAAAAGCAAAATCAAACATTTGTTAGATATGACAGATGATAATGGGTCAGAATTTCTTGCTGTTGAAACATAGTAGCAGGATCTAGGGGAAAAAGTGTATTGTGGACTTCCACTAGAATAGTAAAAGCAGTAAAAGGAGTAATGTTATTAATGAATATTTGAAAGAAAGCAACAATAGAGTAGTAAAACATGCTATATGCACATGGACAACTAAAATTTTAAAGTACATAGGATTCAGAAAAGAGAGTCCCTAAATATTGATAAGCTGTAAAATTATAGATAATTCATTGATAGGAAACAGTGTTGATCAATAAAAGACAAATTTAGGAGAACCTCCAGAATAAGAAATAACCACAACGAATCCAAATCTTTACAAATTGCAGTGTAGCGACACTCACTCACTTCTTACTCATTCTGTTCTTAGTACTGACACAAATAAAAACAGTGTTATGATGAATTGTTACCACTGTTTTAAGTGGAATGCTTATAATAAAGATCACTGAGTATTCATGAAACAATACTCATTTAAATAATTCATAAACTCATATATAGTGGTTCTTTATAGAAATAACTTTCTGTTAATTGCCACCAAATCAGAATTTGTCACTGAACAAGAGGTAAAACAGTTTAGAATAGAATATATTTTATACACGATAGATAAGAAATGCTTTTAAAGGAAATTCTCTCTCTCTCCCCGCCCTCTCCCCCGCCCTCTCTCTCTTAGATTACCAAGATGAACAAATCATACAACCATAAATGTTAGGAATGTCACAACAAAGGAGCATTTTACAGTACATGGTAGTTATTCAAAAAGACCTAAAGAACTGGAAAAAAATACACCAAAACATATAGAAAATTCTGAAAATAAAGTTCAATTTAAAATCACAAATAGTTTATTAGGTATTATACCAGAGGAAATAAATGAAAAATTCCACAATTTATTAAGATATATCTGACAGTAGCAAGAATCAATCTCCCTGACTACATATGCCCATCAGATCAGATCCGGCAGAAGCGGTATACTACAGTCCTGTCCATTTGCATCATTCCTGCAACAGATCCGCTCCCGCAAACTCTGCACAGAATTTGAACGACAGCAAGACGAAGGCGAATCCAACTTATACATTGACTACAGTGCTGACTGCATTAAAAGAAAAACCTAAAATCAATTGCCCAACACCCAACCACCCATCACCCAAAACATCCAATCATCCGTCTTACAAAACTTTCAACCAGCCATCATCCAAAACTAGGCATGAACGCCCCTTATTTCCTCTATACCAACCACTACAGAACTTAAATGCAAACTGATAAATGCAAGAAGCATTGTAAACAAAATGCCTGAATTTCTCCTCTTGTTAAATACTGGTAGATTCGACATTATATTTTTATGCGAAACATGGCTGAATTCATCCCTCCCAGATTCCATCATTTCAGACAGAGAATATCATGGTTTCCGGTCTGATCACGAAACCCGCAGAGAAGGTGGAGTGGCTATCTTTTACAAAAAGTCACTGAATCTAAAAAATAGTTAAATTGCACATAAACTTGCTCTTCCTGAAGCTATTGTCTGTGAACTGTCCCTTAACATCACACTTCGCTTCTTGCTATGCTACAGAGCCCCCGACTACGACATTGCACATGTGAACATTTTAACCACACTACTAACATGGGCTGCCTCTTGCCCTTATCCTTTCATCTTCCTGGGTGACCTCAACCTACCTCTTATTAATTGGATAACAAACCAATGTACAACTGAACCCATCCATACTACCCTGTACAATGCTGTTACAAATCTAGGTCTTGATCAACTAGTAACTAACAATACAAGACTCAACAACTGCCTTGACCTCATCTTCTGCAACAATACAAACTCAATTTACAAATAAAAGAACCCTTTTCCAACAGTGACCACAGCATGATAGACTTTTGTCTCAATATACGCCCTTACAATAATCTCCATAATAATGGTATACCAAACTACAATTTCAAAAAAGCCAACTATGATCTTATAGACACCGACCTCTCATCTCTTGACTGGCAAATTCTATTCTTTAACTGTATCACTGCTGAAGATCACTATAGCGTTTTTCTACTTGAAATCAATAGAGTCATTAAACTATACGTACCACAAACCACCACCAAAATCAGGAAAAACAAATTACCCATTTCAATAAAAAAAGTTCCAATCCAAAAAAAAATCCCTCTGGCAAAAATACAAAACCGGCTATGTAGCCATCTCTAAAAAATGCTACAAAAATATATGCCACCAAATAAAGACTGAATCCACCAATTACCACATCAAGCAAAAAAATGTTCTGCGCACAAAATCCAATCACGCTTTTTATAATTTTGTAAACAACAAACTTAAAGACTCGAGATCCATCCCACCCCTAAAAGGATCTAACGGTAAAGAATGTAATGATGAAATAGTTAAAGCAAACCTCTTTAACACATTCTTCGGCTCAGTCTTTGTTAACAGTAATGGCTCATACCCAAAATTCCCCAGTTGTACCAACAATGATTACGACGATCTAACACAAATAGATTTCACAGAATATAATGTTGAAAAGGCCTTTCACAGACTAAAACCATCTCTATCTATTGGACCTGATGGTCTATGTGCATACTTCTTAAAAAAGCTTTCCATTGTTATAGCAAAACCCTAAGCATAATTTTTGAAAAATCTTTCAGGACCAGCTCCCTTCCCAAACTATGGTCACTAGCCAAGGTCATCCCTGTCTTCAAAAAAGGAGAGCCCAGCCTAGTTGAAAATGACAGACCAATTTCTTTATGCTGCGTCACCTGCAAAGTAATGGAATCAATCATCAACCAATCCATCACTCTCCACCTTGAAACAAACAACCTACTCTCTAATAAACAATTTGGTTTCAGAAAAAAATTATCCTGTAATTTACAACTTTTTCACTGCAAAAATATATGGACTACAAATCTTGATCAGGACAAAGCAATATATGCAATTTACATAGACTTCTGTAAAGCTTTTGACTCAGTGGTACATGACAAACTTCTTCTAAAACTAAAATCCTACAGCATCTCCGGACCCCTCCATAATTGGATAACAGCATTCCTGTCAAACAGACAACAAGTGGTCAAAATAGGCAGTGCCCTATCAAATCCCGCTCCTGTCAATAGCAATGTCCCCCAAGGAAGCGTTCTAGGACCAACACTCTTCATATTATACATTAATGACCTCTGTGACCATATTATAAGTAATTGTGTTCTCTTCACTGATGATGTTAAACTATTTAACACTACCAACAATGTGGTTATTCTTCAAAAAGACCTTGACTTTGTGTCGGAATGGTCAAAAACTTGGCAACTCCAAATCTCAACCAGCAAATGCTCTTTCTTACACATTGGAAAAAAGAATCTAAACACTAAATAAAAGCTTGATGGACATTACGTTGTAGATGACCCTCACCTCGTCAAAGATCTTGGAGTTTTCATATCAAACGATCTAAGTGCCAAAGCCCACTGCAACTACATCGCTAAAAAGGCTTTAAGAGTTGTAAACTTAATCTTGTGTAGCTTCTTCTCCAGAAAGATTACACTACTAACCAGAGCATACAAAACATTTGCTAGACCAATTCTCGAATACAGCTCGCCTGTCTGGAACCCACACCTCATTTCGGACATTAATACAATTGAGTGTGTCCAGAAATATTTTACAAGAAGAGTTCTCCACTCCTCTGATCACAACGAAATACCTTATGCCACCAGACTTGAAATCCTGGGTTTAGAAAATTTAGAACTCCATTGCCTTTGGCATGACTTGAGTATAAAATCATCTGCTACAATGTCCTTCCAGTCGAAGACTACTTCAGCTTCAATCGCAACAATACACAAGCACACAATAGATTTAAATTTAATGTGAACTGCTCCAATCTTGATTGTAGAAAATATGACTTCAGTAACAGAGTTGTTAATGCCTGGAATTCACTACCTGACTCTGTGGTCTCTTCCCAAAATCCCCAAAGCTTTAACCAAAGACTATCTACTATTGACCTCACCCCATTCCTAAGTGGTCTGTAAGGGGCATGCATAAGGGCACCAGCGTGCCTACCGTTCCTGTCCTAATGTTCCCTTTGATTGTATCCAATTCGTATAGTTATTTCATGCTTATACTTATATATACTGTTGTGTTTGACAAATAAATAAATAAAATAAATAATTTTGGTGGGATGCAGGAGAAAGGCCTTTTCTGCTATGGTACTCATTTTAGGAAACATCTTCCCTGAAATAAAGTTGGCTCCATCTCTGTTGATTTTTCAGAAGTCCCTCAAAACCTGGTTAAGCCATTAGGCCTGAGGGCCCCAAGGAACTGATGAATTCCTCAGATGGCTCCATTATTGTTAGTATTTCTTTTTTTGCCTTTTAATCACAATTTTTAATTGTTTGGATCCACTGATTGCTTTTGTATCACTGTTTTATATCACTGTTCTTATTGTATGCCTCCCACAGTCATATTTTGTGAGATAGATGGCCATATAAATGTGATGAACAAACAAATGAATATTATGCAACAATAGAATATGATAATTTTAAGAAAAACAGAAATAGTTTAAATAATCCAAATTGAAATGAGCTACAATCACAGATATCCAAAGCATATAAAACCATTTAAGTAGCAATTACCAGTTAGAAAAAAAGAAGGGGAGGAAAAAAGAAGTAGCTAGAGGCTACTAGTATGCTTTTTCCTGTATTTTTTGTTAGTCTGATTTGCCTCTTTAAAATGTGTGTTCTTTTGTAATAATATTTTCACTTCAATCTCCCTCTAGTGTAAAGTTTATTGTAGACGTGTATGTGTGTGTTTGTATGGTTTTGCTTTTCTGTTGTTTATTTCATCTAATTAATTAAAAAAGGAAAGGATTGGAAAGCCATGCCCAAGGGAAAAAAAATGGATAAATATTAGAGACATGGAGTGAGCAAAGTTCAGAATGTTGAACGAATGAAAGCACAGATGTTTTCATGCAAAGTAGAAAAAAAATCAAATCTTGGCCATGCTTCTAGGGAAAACACCACGTGATTCTGCTCAGAAACTTAAGGAGAGCACATGTTGGGATTCTGAAAGGTCTCCAGCTATGAAGGGAGACCATCACTGAAGATCATTTAAGTAGGAAACCAGACAACATTCTGACGGCTTTCAGCAGCTGTACCTGTGGTCTCTACCATTTGACTTTGCTCCTGCCAACTGCTGAGATCACCACTACTCTCCTGCTTGTCACTTTGTATCCACATCAAATGGAGACAACACAACATAGGCTTGTTAATTCACATGGATGATGGAGATCCATGGAACTATGCAAAGACTGCTGAAAGGCTGAAAAAATACTGATGTCATCTGCAGGAAGGAGAGAGTGCATACACAAATATTGTGCCTTACACAACGGCTCCAACATTCTACATTTGTTTCACTATGTCAACAGGCTATATATCATTGACTATGTAATTTTAAAAGCCATTCAGCATACAGGTATATTGGTATATTTGAGATATGAATCACCAAAATAATATTTGATCTAATATTTCAAACAATCACTTTGCATAACGAATTAAAAATGAAGGCATTATAGGAAGATAAAGAACTAAGTGGTGTACTTTCCTCCACTTAAATAGCAGTGCTTTGAAAGCAAAATTATATACTTTCCAGGTCAGGCCCCAACCCTCCCTTAGTAAGCCAGAAGATCCTGAACTGTAATTTAGACGGAGATGCTATAGGAGAATTTCAATGCTTAGAAATTGCAGAAGTTCAAGCAGCCACTTGACATAGAAGTGCTCACTCGAACACTCAAAAGGGCTACTTGAGAGTAGTAACTTACCATGAAAAGAGAATCATCAGGGTCATTGGGAATTGCCTGTAGCTAAATCTTTGGAATCCATGGTACAAAATGCTTCAATGGAGGCTTGTTGATTGCTGGAGCAATATCTAAACCCAGTGTCAGAACTGCATAACAAATCACAGAGAGGGCTTTTTAAATGTTACTGGGGCCCGCAGTCCTACCCTCCAGTAGCGAAGACTTCTATCATCATATTTCTTTTCAGAATCTGACCTTGCTTTTTAATCTGTATTCTTTGGAAAGAAAGGAATTCCAAAGGCCCCATCAAAGTTCACTAGGACATGCAATTTTGCAGTTGCTTGTAGTCAAATATTTTTTGATGTTTCCAGAAACTTTTTCAGACTTTATTGGCTTTCCAAATTATATGTTTCCTGTGCTACAGGAAATATTAGAAGATTTCAAGATAAATAGGCAATATACAGTATATTTATTACAAATTGTTCTGCAGCATAGTTTTTCCTTAGAGATGATCAAACTGCAATGAATTGGAGGGTGCAATATAATGCAGATGAAAACAAAAAATATCCAATATTTGAGGAAACAGGTGAACTGATGAAGCTATAATAAGTAACCTATTGTATTAACTTAGAGTTTCATAAATTACAAAAGCTATAGTACCAATAAGAGAGAATATTTGTAGTTCCAGGTTGAAATAAATATATAAGTGGCTAGATAATTCTAGTTTCAAGGTGCATCTTATAAATAGAATAGAATAGAATAGAACAGAATAGAATTCTTTATTGGCCAAGTATGATTGGACACACAAGGAATTTGTCTCCGTTGCGTAAGTTCCTCAGTGTATATGCAAGCAACAAGTGATAAATCATGATCTTAAAATACAATCATAGATCATAAGATATAACACTTATTGTTAGTCATAGGATACTAAATAAAGCAATCAACACAAATCATAAGATATAAGCAACAAAGTTATAGATAAGATGCTAAAGGAATAGATACCATAATAGGAAAGATGAGAAGGATAATAGTAATAAAACCCTACTACGTGAGTTGACATCCTAGGGCATAAGACAACGTTGTGGGAATTAAATTTATTTTTATTTTTATTTTTATTATTATTATTATTTATTTTCTATTATTATTTATTTTTATTTTTAGTCAGATATGGATATCAATATCCATATTTTATTGGTAAAATTTGTTTTCAAACTATGGTTTGCTATATGTGTAATGATCTTAATAAAATTAGGGATGGCAGGAGTTCCTCTATTTGTATCTGTCATAAAGGTTTTGTGTAACAAAACATGATTAATTCTAAATTAGAATTAGAAAATGTATAAGGTAGGAAAAATACTGGCTACAATGTAATCACAATTTTCAAAACTGCTTCCAACACAATATACACTAAACAGTTCTAATACTTAAAAACTTATAATATATTTATTTTTTTCTGTTTGAAAATGTAGGAAATATGGTTTTTTACTCCACACGAGCTCATTAAAAAGAATAAAACAATGGTTATAGAAGCAGTAAGAGGCTTGTATCCAAATAGTACTTTTTCACCAAAACATAATTGAAACCTTAAAAATCAGAAAGCACTTTCAGGCTCCTTCCTCCCTCAAAATTTCCATCAATTATTTTACAAATTATCCTCATAATTCTTATGAACAGTAGTCTTATTAGAGTTGCCTTGCAGTAAGATGGGTGGCAAACAACTTTAATGAATTAAATATTGAGTTATAACATATCACAGTAAATTACATATTGAGTTATTTTGATGAATCAGATTTGAACCATCAGTTTTTCTGCTCACCTCTGGAAGGGTTTTAAAGTGAATATTACAGAGAAAGTAATGAAAAGAAAATGCTTGAATATTAAGATTACAATGATTTACATAGGGTTAATTTTCAAGATGAAAAGATGACAAATTAGTGTTAATTTCAACAAAAAAATCATGGTAAATCTTTAAATAGTACTATTACATTTGACAAAGTTTCTTTAAACCTTTTACATATGGGTGCAATCATTGGTATATAATTTTTTTACGTAGATTACTAAGTAGAATATATATTATTTAGAATTTTGTAGGGCAAAATTCTACTTTTTTTTCTTGAACATAAATATAAACTACCGTATATACTCGAGTATAAGCCGAGTTTTTCAGCACGTTTTTTGTGCTGAAAAACGTCCCCTCGGCTTATACTCGAGTCTACGTCTTCGGGAACCCCGCACAGGAGGGGGTACCGAACGGACTCCCATGGGAGGGACGGGGAGCGGGCCCGCCGAGGTCTCGCGGGATTTGTCGCCCCCAGGCCGGCCCCCATTCCCGTGTCTGGTGGGCGGACGGCGCAAACTTGGCGGGCTGTGCATTGGCGCGGGGAAGCCCTGGTGGTGCAGTGAGAGGGCTGGGCAGGGGAGCCGCCAGCCTTCTCGGCTGAGGAGGAGGTTTCCCGACCGCGAGCTTCGCCGCGAGAGCCACCCCAAAGGCCAGAAGAAAAGGTCATTCCATCGGAGTAATGGGCGAAGGCTCCTTCCTCTCCCGCCTTACCCATGCTGTGCGAGCCCGGCTGGGCTGCAACCCCGCCGCCGCCGCCTTCCTCAGCCTCCGGGCTCGCGCTCTAGCAGCCGCCAAGCTCAGGCGGACTCGGCAGCTCCCCATCAGCACTCGCACGGCGCGATTCGGGCAGGAGGTCGGGCTCGCTCTGTGGCGGTGGCGCCTCCGCCGCCGCCTCCGCCGCCGCCGCCGCGCCGCCACGGCCACGGAGCGAGCCCGACTCCTCCTGCCCGAATCGCGCCGTGCAGTGCTGATGGGAGCTGCCGAGTCCGGCCTGAGCTTGGCGGCTGCTAGAGCGCGAGCCCCGGAGGCTGAGGAAGGGCGGCGGCGGGTTGCAGCCCAGCCGGGCTCGCACAGCATGGGTAAGGCAGCTCCCCATCAGCACTCGCACGGCGCGATTCGGGCAGGAGGTCGGGCTCGCTCTGTGGCGGTGGCGCCTCCGCCGCCGCCGCCGCCTCCGCCGCCGCCGCGCCGCCACGGCCATGGAGCGAGACCGACTCCTCCTGCCCGAATCGCGCCGTGCAGTGCTGATGGGAGCTGCCGAGTCCGCCTGAGCTTGGCGGCTGCTAGAGCGCGAGCCCCGGAGGCTGAGGAAGGGCGGCGGCGGCGGGTTGCAGCCCAGCCGGGCTCGCACAGCATGGGTAAGGCAGCTCCCCATCAGCACTCGCACGGCGCGATTCGGGCAGGAGGAGTCGGGCTCGCTCTGTGGCGGTGGCGCCTCCGCCGCCGCCGCCACGGCCACGGAGCGAGCCCGACCTCCTGCCCGAATCGCGCCGTGCAGTGCTGATGGGAGCTGCCGAGTCCGCCTGAGCTTGGCGGCTGCTAGAGCGCGAGCCCCGGAGGCTGAGGAAGGAGCGGCGGCGGCGGGTTGCAGCCCAGCCGGGCTCGCACAGCATGGGTAAGGCAGCTCCCCATCAGCACTCGCACGGCGCGATTCGGGCAGGAGGAGTCGGGCTCGCTCTGTGGCGGTGGCGCCTCCGCCGCCGCCGCCGCCTCCGCCGCCGCCGCCGCCACGGCCATGGAGCGAGACCGACTCCTCCTGCCCGAATCGCGCCGTGCAGTGCTGATGGGAGCTGCCGAGTCCGCCTGAGCTTGGCGGCTGCTAGAGCGCGAGCCCCGGAGGCTGAGGAAGGAGCGGCGGCGGCGGGTTGCAGCCCAGCCGGGCTCGCACAGCATGGGTAAGGCAGCTCCCCATCAGCACTCGCACGGCGCGATTCGGGCAGGAGGAGTCGGGCTCGCTCTGTGGCGGTGGCGCCCGCCGCCGCCGCCGCCGCCGCCGCCGCCGCCACGGCCACGGAGCGAGCCCGACCTCCTGCCCGAATCGCGCCGTGCAGTGCTGATGGGAGCTGCCGAGTCCGCCTGAGCTTGGCGGCTGCTAGAGCGTGAGCCCGGGAGGCTGAGGAAGGGCGGCGGCGGCGGGTTGCAGCCCAGCCGGGCTCGCACAGCATGGGTAAGGCAGCTCCCCATCAGCACTCGCACGGCGCGATTCGGGCAGGAGGAGTCGGGCTCGCTCTGTGGCGGTGGCGCCTCCGCCGCCGCCGCCGCCTCCGCCGCCGCCGCCGCCGCCACGGCCACGGAGCGAGACCGACTCCTCCTGCCCGAATCGCGCCGTGCAGTGCTGATGGGAGCTGCCGAGTCCGCCTGAGCTTGGCGGCTGCTAGAGCGCGAGCCCCGGAGGCTGAGGAAGGAGCGGCGGCGGCGGGTTGCAGCCCAGCCGGGCTCGCACAGCATGGGTAAGGCAGCTCCCCATCAGCACTCGCACGGCGCGATTCGGGCAGGAGGAGTCGGGCTCGCTCTGTGGCGGTGGCGCCCGCCGCCGCCGCCGCCGCCGCCGCCGCCGCCGCCACGGCCACGGAGCGAGCCCGACCTCCTGCCCGAATCGCGCCGTGCAGTGCTGATGGGAGCTGCCGAGTCCGCCTGAGCTTGGCGGCTGCTAGAGCGTGAGCCCGGGAGGCTGAGGAAGGGCGGCGGCAGGGTTGCAGCCCAGCCGGGCTCGCACAGCATGGGTAAGGCGGGAGAGGAAGGAGCCTTCGCTCCATTACTCCGATGGAATGACCTTTTCTTCTGGCCTTTGGGGTGGCTCTCGCGACGGCGAGTTCGCGCGGTCGGGGAAACCCTCCCTCCCTCAGCCGAGAAGGACTGCACCGCCAGGGCTTCCCCGCGCCAATGCATAGCCTGGCGGGAGTTACTGCAGCTCACCCGGCTCCCGCCCCAACTGGTGGTGTTGGGGCAGCCGCTCCGCTTTCTAGCAAAAAGGTCGCTCGCCCAAAACTCCTCGCCTTCTCCTGGGAAGGGCTGGATGGCTAGCCGAAGGGTTGAATAAGCAAGCCAACCTCCTCCCTCCTCCCTCCTCTCCCCATAGCGAAAAGCGTTTTCCCGTTGGAAGAGAGAGAGAGAGAGAAAGGAGGGCCGTTCCTCCTTCTTTCATTCTTTCTTCTCCTCCGTGCTTCAGAAGCTGGGCGTGTGTGCGCCTGTGTGCTCTAGTCTCTTCCGCGCTGGAAGAGAGAGAGAGAGAGAAAGGAGGGCCGTTCCTCCCTTCTTTCATTCTTTCTTCTCCTCCGTGCTTCAGAAGCTGGGCGTGTGTGCGCCTGTGTGCTCTAGTCCCCTTCTGTTGAGAGAGAGAAAGGATTGCTGGTGAAGGTTATTGGGGCTTTTGAGCAAGGGAGGAGGAACGCGAGCACCGCCTTCGCTGGCATTCCGGGATTTCCCTTTGTTTAGAGCTGGGAATCCTCCTTCCCCTTTGCACTCCCTCCTCCCTCCTCTCCCCAAGCGAAAGAGCGTTTTCCCGTTGGAAGAGAGAGAGAGAGAGAAAGGAGGGGCCGTTCCTCCCCTTCTTTCATTCTTTCTTCTCCCTCCGTGCTTCAGAAGCTGGGCGTGTGTGTGCGCGCCTGTGTGCTCTAGTCCTGTGTGCTCTAGTCTCTTCCGCGGCGCTGGAAGAGAGAGAGAGAGAGAAAGGAGGGGCCGTTCCTCCCCTTCTTTCATTCTTTCTTCTCCCTCCGTGCTTCAGAAGCTGGGCGTGTGTGTGCGCGCCTGTGTGCTCTAGTCCTGTGTGCTCTAGTCTCTTCCGCGGCGCTGGAAGAGAGAGAGAGAGAGAAAGGAGGGGCCGTTCCTCCCCTTCTTTCATTCTTTCTTCTCCCTCCGTGCTTCACCGTGCTGGGCGACCTGGAGCAGCTGCTCTTCAGCCAGATGCTCGGTGAGTCAGCCCGTCCCCTTCCTTCCCGTGGGGGTCTGCCTTGCTGGTGAAGGTTATTGGGGCTTTTGAGCAAGGGAGGAGGAACGCGAGCACCGCCTTTCGCGCTGGCATTCCGGGATTTCCCTTTGTTTAGAGCTGGGAATCCTCCTTCCCCCTTTTGCACTCCCTCCCTCCCTCCCTCTCTCTCTCTCTCTCTCTCACACACACACACACACACACACAGACTTCTAAAGTCGATTGGCACAATGCTAAGCAAACACAGCAGTGGGTCAAGGGTGAAGGGCTAGGAACCTGGCAGGTGAAAGGTTGAGCGACATGAAAGGCAAAGACCACAATTGTTTTAAGAAAGAAGCTTTAGCAGGGAGGGGGGGATGGGAGGGTGTTTTAAGTTTTGGCAAACAGCCAGGCCAACTGTATTGGAGAAGGTCACACAACTGGCCTTAACATTTTAGCTGCTGTCTTTTTCCTCACACTTGGGTTTAATGATATTAGAGATCCTTATTGCCCTGCCAAAAAAAAAAAAAAAAGAGCCACCCCAACGTCTATGAAAATTAACCTTCTCTGCCAAGAGACACTGTGCAGGGTATTTTCACTATTGGTGTGCATACAGGCTTAGATTTGTGCTGGGTTCTTAGTGCTTAGAGCACTGACCTTCAGAGGCACCCTGGTCCCTTGGAAGCTAAAGGAGGACTCATTTTCATGCTTGCAGTTGTATTGTCAATTTCTGTGAGACAATGTTGTTGAAGTAACTCACTCACTCATTCATTCATTCATTCATTCCTTGTGTGTCCAATCACACTTAGCCAATAAAAATTCTATTCTATTCTATTCTATTCATTCATTCATTCATTTTATTTTGTCAAATACATATTAAATAATTATATAAATATAAGCATGAATTGAATACATAAAAGGAATACAACTAAAGGGAACATTAGGACAGGGACGGTAGGCACGCTGGTGCTCTTATGCACGCCCCTTACAGACCTCTTAGGAATGGGGTGAGGTCAATACTAGATAGTCTTTGGTTAAGGCTTTGGGGATTTTGGGAAGAGACCAGAGTCAGGTAGCACATTCAGGCATTAACAACTCTGTTACTGAAGTCACATTTTCTGCAATCTAGATTGGAGAGGTTCACTTTTAAGTTTGAATCTATTGTGTTCTCGTGTATTGTTGTGGTTGAAGCTGAAGTAGTCATTGATAGGAAGTACATTGTAGCAGATAATTTTATGAGCTATGCTCAGGTCATACCAAAGCGGCGTAGTTCTAAATTTTCTAAAGCTGGGAATCCTCCTTCCCCTTTGCACTTTTATTGTTTTCGTTCAAATAAATATTCATGTTATTTTACTTGGCTCTATCTTTATTTTTACATTAGTCAGATATGGATATCAATATCCATATTTTATTGGTAAAATTTGTTTTCAAACTATGGTTTGCTATATGTGTAATGATCTTAATAAAATTAGGGATGGCAGGAGTTCCTCTATTTGTATCTGTCATAAAGGTTTTGTGTAACAAAACATGATTAATTCTAAATTAGAATTAGAAAATGTATAAGGTAGGAAAAATACTGGCTACAATGTAATCACAATTTTCAAAACTGCTTCCAACACAATATACACTAAACAGTTCTAATACTTAAAAACTTATAATATATTTATTTTTTTCTGTTTGAAAATGTAGGAAATATGGTTTTTTACTCCACACGAGCTCATTAAAAAGAATAAAACAATGGTTATAGAAGCAGTAAGAGGCTTGTATCCAAATAGTACTTTTTCACCAAAACATAATTGAAACCTTAAAAATCAGAAAGCACTTTCAGGCTCCTTCCTCCCTCAAAATTTCCATCAATTATTTTACAAATTATCCTCATAATTCTTATGAACAGTAGTCTTATTAGAGTTGCCTTGCAGTAAGATGGGTGGCAAACAACTTTAATGAATTAAATATTGAGTTATAACATATCACAGTAAATTACATATTGAGTTATTTTGATGAATCAGATTTGAACCATCAGTTTTTCTGCTCACCTCTGGAAGGGTTTTAAAGTGAATATTACAGAGAAAGTAATGAAAAGAAAATGCTTGAATATTAAGATTACAATGATTTACATAGGGTTAATTTTCAAGATGAAAAGATGACAAATTAGTGTTAATTTCAACAAAAAAATCATGGTAAATCTTTAAATAGTACTATTACATTTGACAAAGTTTCTTTAAATCTTTTACATATGGGTGCAATCATTGGTATATAATTTTTTTACGTAGATTACTAAGTAGAATATATATTATTTAGAATTTTGTAGGGCAAAATTCTACTTTTTTTTCTTGAACATAAATATAAACTACCAGATAAGTATAAGCCGAGTTTTCAGCACATTTTTGTGCTGAAAACGTCGGCTTATACTCGGTCTATACCTTATACTCAAGTTTTTTTTAAGCCCTCGCTTATACTCGGATCGGCTTATACTCAAGTTTTTTTTTTCTTTTTCACATTTTACCGGACTGAAGCCCTGCCGGTGCAGTGAGAGGCGGGCGGGGAGCCGCCAGCCTTCTCAGCTGAGGGAGGAGGGTTTCAACCGTAGCTGCCTCATTTCCCACCCTCGGCTTATACTCGAGTCAATAGTTTTTCCCAGTTTTTGTGGTAAAATTAGGTGCCTCGGCTTATATTCGGATCGGCTTATACTCGAGTATATACGGTATCTTCTATTTCATAAAACATATACCTAGCACTTTTCATACACCAACCTGTAAACTTGAAATTAAATTTTACAGAGTAAATCAGACAAATATAAAGTTGTACTTTTGCTTATCATATCTTTCTGATTACCAGGCTCACTATCAGTCATAACCATTTACATTCCAAAGAAGCTAATATTTTATAAGTTTCAAAATATATTGCAATTATGCTTAAGAACTTAAATTTTACTTTTTACAAATCAATTAAAAACATTGAAAAAAGGTATTGAGATCCTGAGCAATTTAAAAAGAACTTTAACACGATTCATGTTTAACTTTCTGGCTATAAAATGTAGGACTTGTATGGAATCAGAAGGACACAGAAATATATACAACATTCCATTAAGATGTGGTAAATGTCATTCAGTTTACTATACAATCTTAAATATATCTACCTAAAGAAAAATTTATTATTTCAGTGGAACAGCTTTTAAAGTTAGCGTGTACTGGATTACAGTCTTAGCCTTCCACTACTGTTACTGATGTATGTTCAGAGACTTTATATTTTAAAAATATTAGGATTATTATTTTTCTTCTCAGTACTTCTGTATAAAATAAATCTACTTTTCCAAAGATTTAATAATTATAAAAGATTAAATATTGTTGATAGTAAAACATGGTGTCTCCTTTTGGAAATTAAAAATGTTTGATTTGTTAACAGCACCTTAAGATAGAATTAAAACAAGTGTGACTGAATGCACAAAGAATTTGACTCTGGTACATAAGCTCTCAGTGTACAACAAGCAACAAAGTGATAAATCATAAATCATAAGATACAATCATAAATCATAAGACACAACCAACAAAATGATAATCATGAGATACCAACAGGAGTAGGTAATAAGAAACATAAGAAGGACAATAGCAATACAGCCCTAATACATGGGTAAATATCCTTACGCATAAAACAGTGCTATGGGAATTACGTGTTTACATGGGAGGAAAAATGTTCGTGGGCCTAGCTGTTTTGGCATGCAATGCCCTATAGCGGTGTCCTATAGAAGTTGTTACAGTTTATGTCTAGGATGTGAGGAGTTTGTAGATATTTTCTGGTTTATGCAGTATACAAGTTCCCAATGGAAGGCAAGTTGGTTGCAATTGTTTTTTCTGCAGTCTTAACTGCTAATTGATGTCTGTGCCTGACCTGGTTAATTGCTGTACCAAACCAGACATTTACAGAAATACAAATGACAGACTCAAGAATTACTCTGCAGAACTCTATCAGCAGTCTGAGATTTCTGAGTTGAGGAAGAACATTCTTTATTGTGTCTTTTTAATGATGGCTCTACTGTTAGGTGTCCATTTCAAGTCCTGGGAGATTATAGAACCCATAAACTTGAAGGTCTCTACTGTTGATACTGTCTTGCCTAATATTGTAAGAGGTGGTAGAATAGGAGGGCTCTTCCTAAAATCTGTCATCTCTATTTCCTAGACCACACTATCTTTGTGAAATGTATATTTTTTTTTATTTATAACAAAGACATCTCAATAGAAAATTAGAATAGCTATTGGCAATTAAATTCCTTCCGAAGCTGCATAAGACGTAGCATTACTGGAAAAACAGAACTTTGCTTTCATTTAAAACAGTTTTTTCTATGTTACAACCTCAACAGCACTCCCACAGCACACACAAAACTACCAGAAGAATTTGGCTTTCCCATTCATGTTAAAAGAGAAGACAGTTCAATATACCATACCTATTTCTTTTAGGTCAACTCTAATGCTTAGTGTATTTCCTATTCTAGAGCTGCATTTTTCAATTTGATTGCAACTATATTTGAAATCCATGAAAAGGAGTAAGATTGAGAGTTAGTAACAAATCAATAGATGCTTCTTTTTAATTGCACCCTTTCCCCACATTTGAAGCATTTTTCTAATTGACACTGAATTAGCCCTCTTTGTGGCAAGCACTTTAATGGAAACTGCTTGATGGTTTTGGCTCATGGCAGAGGTGTAACAAATAAGATTTAGTGGGAAGAGGGAACAGCAATGTCATACTGAACAGTACATTGGCTTTCTTCTTTTTATCCACATGGGAAGCTATGCATGGCCCACTTGCCTTTGACCAGTAAATGGGCACAACTAAAACAATGAATTAATTATGCATTCCCCATGAGTTTAGAGACTGTGCTTAATATGATTAGTGCTGCTGTCTACCCAACTTAAGGACTGACATGTATTTCAAAAACTAAAAGTGGGGGTAAGATGTCTTCTGATATCCAGAACATTAATTCTGAAATCCTCCCAGTCCTTGCATACTAAAAGTGGGGTAAGATGTCTTCTGATATCCAGAACATTAATTCTGAAATCCTCCCAGTCCTTGCATACTAAAAGTGGGGTAAGATGTCTTCTGATATCCAGAACATTAATTCTGAAATCCTCCCAGTCCTTGCATACTAAAAGTGGGGTAAGATGTCTTCTGATATCCAGAACATTAATTCTGAAATCCTCCCAGTCCTTGCATACTAAAAGTGGGGTAAGATGTCTTCTGATATCCAGAACATTAATTCTGAAATCCTCCCAGTCCTTGCATACTAAAAGTGGGGGTAAGATGTCTTCTGATATCCAGAACATTAATTCTGAAATCCTCCCAGTCCTTGCATACTAAAAGTGGAACATTCTCAAAAGAACCATAAAAGAAACAGGTCAATATACTCTTTTCTGTCTGGGGTGGGGGTGGTATCCTTTATTTTCACTGAAGACCCAAAGAGAAGGGAAGAATGGGAAAAGAAAAAAAAGACTCTCTCCCCATGATTAATGTTCAACATTCCAGAACATACTTATAAAGAAATCTCAGAAAGGAGCTACCTTAATAATTTGCTTAAAATTATCTATATTTCACTCTACTTAATAACTTGATTTTCAGCTTCCTTTTACAAACAATGTAGTTTTGTGCTGAAGGAAAAGGGGTTAGGGTTACACATTTCACAGCAGTATTTCGAAACTTGTATTTAAGCAACCAATAAAACAATGATTATGTGTTATTTCAATTTTCATAATACTTTCATAGCCTACCTATCATCAAACTAATTTTGAATGTCCATCATGATTATTTCTAGCATGCATGTGTTTATAATTAATCCAATACAAATGGCTGTTAATCTGGGGAAAAAAAACAGCTTAGCTCTTATGGCGTGTTTCAACAACAAGAATCTGCTGCAGAGGAGAAATAAGTCTGTTGCCTATTCCCCCCCTTTATAAACGAAATGAAATAAAAATAAAAATTAGAACACCACTACAGCTAGCTGTCAGGGGAATATCTTCACAGCTGCAAAGAAAATCCAAATCTAAATGCAATTCATAATGGTCACTTTTGAGAAACCATTTGCAGACAGTTTCACATAACTCTAAGCTGATACCACATGATAAGATAAATTTATAGTGCCAAACTGCACATTGATAAGAAAGATTGTGTATGCTGATTATAATTTTGGAAGACCACCCAGTTAGCCACAAACAGCAAGAGCTATCTCTTTTGCCAACTAATAAGAGTTTATACCATTATAGTCTGACTGTTGAATAGTGAATAGCATAGATTATTTCATGCTGTAATCTTTGTGAGCTAAAGGGAATTTACACAGCTCTAAAGTTGGAGAGTGCTAAATATTTATTCTATTCTAACCTGTAACCTTTAACTGAACAATATGCAATCCAAGGCCAACATTATCTACTAGAAAGTCTTAAATCAGAAAGCAAAATATACCATACCTATTTCTTTTAGGTCAACTCTAATGCTTAGGGTGTATTTCCTATTCTAGAGCTGCATTTTTCAATTTGATTGCAACTATATTTGAAATCCATGAAAAGGAGTAAGATTGAGAGTTAGTAACAAATCAATAGATGCTTCTTTTTAATTGCACCCTTTCCCCACATTTGAAGCATTTTTCTAATTGACACTGAATTAGCCCTCTTTGTGGCAAGCACTTTAATGGAAACTGCTTGATGGTTTTGGCTCATGGCAGAGGTGTAACAAATAAGATTTAGTGGGAAGAGGGAACAGCAATGTCATACTGAACAGTACATTGGCTTTCTTCTTTTTATCCACATGGGAAGCTATGCATGGCCCACTTGCCTTTGACCAGTAAATGGGCACAACTAAAACAATGAATTAATTATGCATTCCCCATGAGTTTAGAGACTGTGCTTAATATGATTAGTGCTGCTGTCTACCCAACTTAAGGACTGACATGTATTTCAAAAACTAAAAGTGGGGGTAAGATGTCTTCTGATATCCAGAACATTAATTCTGAAATCCTCTCAGTCCTTGCATACTAAAAGTGGGGTAAGATGTCTTCTGATATCCAGAACATTAATTCTGAAATCCTCCCAGTCCTTGCATACTAAAAGTGGGGTAAGATGTCTTCTGATATCCAGAACATTAATTCTGAAATCCTCCCAGTCCTTGCATACTAAAAGTGGGGTAAGATGTCTTCTGATATCCAGAACATTAATTCTGAAATCCTCCCAGTCCTTGCATACTAAAAGTGGGGTAAGATGTCTTCTGATATCCAGAACATTAATTCTGAAATCCTCCCAGTCCTTGCATACTAAAAGTGGGGTAAGATGTCTTCTGATATCCAGAACATTAATTCTGAAATCCTCCCAGTCCTTGCATACTAAAAGTGGGGTAAGATGTCTTCTGATATCCAGAACATTAATTCTGAAATCCTCCCAGTCCTTGCATACTAAAAGTGGGGTAAGATGTCTTCTGATATCCAGAACATTAATTCTGAAATCCTCCCAGTCCTTGCATACTAAAAGTGGGGTAAGATGTCTTCTGATATCCAGAACATTAATTCTGAAATCCTCCCAGTCCTTGCATACTAAAAGTGGGGGTAAGATGTCTTCTGATATCCAGAACATTAATTCTGAAATCCTCTCAGTCCTTGCATACTAAAAGTGGAACATTCTCAAAAGAACCATAAAAGAAACAGGTCAATATACTCTTTTCTGTCTGGGGTGGGGGTGGTATCCTTTATTTTCACTGAAGACCCAAAGAGAAGGGAAGAATGGGAAAAGAAAAAAAAGACTCTCTCCCCATGATTAATGTTCAACATTCCAGAACATACTTATAAAGAAATCTCAGAAAGGAGCTACCTTAATAATTTGCTTAAAATTATCTATATTTCACTCTACTTAATAACTTGATTTTCAGCTTCCTTTTACAAACAATGTAGTTTTGTGCTGAAGGAAAAGGGTTAGATTACATCTCTATGCATTTGTCAAATCAATTTTTAAAGCCATTTAAAGTTGGTGGGCATTATTAGTGTTCAACTGGCTTTGTTCTCAAGGTTACCCGCTGAACAGTAACTAGAGGACAACCCAAATCCAATAAATCCCAGAATAACCAACTTCAAGCATAGTTTTTATTTAACAGAATAACAGAGTTGGAAGGGGCCTTGGAGAGCTTATAGTCTAAACTCCTGTTAAAGCAGGAAACTCTATACCATTTCAGACAAATGGTTGTCCAATCTCTTCCTAAAACTTCCAGTGTTGGAGCACCTACAACTTCTGGAGGCAAATCATTCCACTGATTAATTAACTGTCATGAAATTTCTCCTTATAAGGTTCTAGGTTCATTCTCTCCTTGACTGGTTTCCATCCATTGCTTCTTATCCTGCCTTCAGGTGTTTTGGAAAATAGGATGACCCCCCTTTTCTTTATAGCAGTTTCTTAGATAGATATTGCTATTTTATGAGCCCTAGTTCTTTTTTTCACTAAACTAGACGTACCCAATTCCTAGAACCTTTCTTCATGTTTTATCCTCCAATTCTCTAATCATCTTTATTTTTGTTCTCAGCACTCTTTCTAGAGTCTTAAAAAATTTTTTATATTGTGGCGACCAAAACTGAATGCAATATTCCAAGTGTGGTTTTACCAAGGCATTATAAAGTGGTATTAACACTTCATGTGATCCTGATTCTATCCCTCTGTTAATGCAGCTAGGACTGTGTTGGCTTTTTTTGGTAGCTGCAGCACACTGCTGGCTCATATTTAAGTGATTGTCCACTAGGACTCCAAGATCCCTCTCATAGTTACTACTATTGAGCCAGAAAGCACCTATTCCATCCCCTTGTCTAAACTATTGATGAAGATATTGAAGAGTACTGGTCCTAAGACAGAATCTTGGGGTATCCAACTGCACACTTCCTCCATGTAGATGCAGTTCCATTAAGGACTACAGATCAAGTGCCTTTAAATAACTCATATATTTTACTATACTTCGTAGAGATTCCTGGCAATTATCAACAATTATACATATTACTATAATTCACTCCCATTAAACCATAATTCATAATCAATTAAGTATAAAACTTAAGATAACAAAATATTTTGTAAAACTGGAGAGTGCTAAATATTTATTCTATTGTAACCTGTAACCTTTAACTGAACAATATGCAATCCAAGGCCAACATTATCTACTAGAAAGTCTTAAATCAGAAAGCAAAATATACCATACCTATTTCTTTTAGGTCAACTGTAATGCTTAGTGTGTATTTCCTATTCTAGAGCTGCATTTTTCAATTTGATTACAACTATATTTGAAATCCATGAAAAGGAGTAGATATAAAAAATATATATGTAGTAACGATTTACAGTGATAGTGGTTAGAAAGACTGCCACAATAATCTTAGAAGTAATGGTAAAGAAGCTCACTTCTTTCATTTCTCAAATTTGTTTTTCCTCCAGTTTTTAATGTCTTATGGATGGCTGCCACTATCCCTGCAGATACAGGTACCCAGCAAACTTGATGATCCCAGCTAATTCGTTTACTGGTTTCTGCTTTTAGTTGAAAACAAGAAGAAAAAAGAAAAATTAGTGATCTTCAAAGCCAAAACACCAACTTCAAGCATAGTTTTTATTTAACAGAATAACAGAGTTGGAAGGGGCCTTGGAGAGCCTATAGTCTAAACTCCTGTTAAAGCAGGAAACTATACCATTTCAGACAAATGGTTGTCCAATCTCTTCCTAAAACTTCCAGTGTTGGAGCACCTACAACTTCTGGAGGCAAATCATTCCACTGATTAATTAACTGTCATGAAATTTCTCCTTATAAGGTTCTAGGTTCATTCTCTCCTTGACTGGTTTCCATCCATTGCTTCTTATCCTGCCTTCAGGTGTTTTGGAAAATAGGATGACCCCCCTTTTCTTTATAGCAGTTTCTTAGATAGATACTGCTATTTTATCAGCCCTAGTTCTTTTTTTCATTAAACTAGACGTACCCAATTCCTAGAACCTTTCTTCATGTTTTATCCTCCAATTCTCTAATCATCTTTATTTTTGTTCTCAGCACTCTTTCTAGAGTCTTAAAAATTTTTTTATATTGTGGTGACCAAAACTGAATGCAATATTCCAAGTGTGGTTTTACCAAGGCATTATAAAGTGGTATTAACACTTCATGTGATCCTGATTCTATCCCTCTGTTAATGCAGCTAGGACTGTGCTGGCTTTTTTTGGTAGCTGCAGCACACTGCTGGCTCATATTTAAGTGATTGTCCACTAGGACTCCAAGATCCCTCTCATAGTTACTACTATTGAGCCAGAAAGCACCTATTCCATCCCCTTGTCTAAACTATTGATGAAGATATTGAAGAGTACTGGTCCTAAGACAGAATCTTGGGGTATCCAACTGCACACTTCCTCCATGTAGATGCAGTTCCATTAAGGACTACAGATCAAGTGCGTTTAAATAACTCATATATTCTACTATACTTCGTAGAGATTCCTGGCAATTATCAACAATTATACATATTACTATAATTCACTCCCATTAAACCATAATTCATAATCAATTAAGTATAAAACTTAAGATAACAAAATATTTTGTAAAACTGGATTGTCTTCACAGAAAGTTATTAACGGATCCAATCAATCAGTCCAGAAGTTGTTAGGGAGAAAAATTACTATAAGGTTATTCTATTTGTGCTATTTTTGTAAAAGACTACTGCAGCTGTTTTTTCAAAGGCATATGACACAAAACTGAGAGATGAAGGAAATTACTTTCTTGATAACACCGGTTAAGCTGCATTCTTAAAACAGAACTGAGCAAAGAGAGATAAAATAATGATGCATATCATGCCTATAACTAGCATATAGTTATAGAACAAAGAAAATACTTACCTGCATAACTCTATTTTATATGGAAAGATTTAAGGTTTTTTTAAGGCTTTCAAGCTAAATTACATATACTTATTGAACCAGTAATAACACCTAAGCTTTACTGCAAACTGAGCATGCTAACCTATAGATACCAAACTAATACAGAATACATTTCAAATGCTTAGCTCTGGAACAAAGCAGATTTATGCCTCTATTTCATAGTTTTCTTGGGTAAAAAACTGTTTACTTTAAAATAAATCTATGTAATAACTCATAAAAATAATGTTTGTTCAATTTAAAATTTTATTACAATTTTGTATAATTAACTTTATGATCTACATAAAATTGTATTTTATCACTCTTCTTGCTTTATGTATTTTCAACCTTTACACAACCATGTCATATGATGAGAAAATTCGTGTTACAAGTTTAATTGCACTCATTAATAAAGCCAATTATTTTACCTCAACAGTTTTCAGAGGTCAAATTATTAAATTAATAGTGCGTAAGTTAAGATCATGGATTTCCTTTCTCATTTATTTTTCAATGTGATAGCTATTAAAAGGTTACTTGCTTCTATGGGACTAGAATTAAATATATAGAACCAAAAAAGCAATAGATATCATTGCTTAGCATATTTAATCTTTAAATAACATACTTTTATTCAGGATAGCTAGAAGGCTCTAACAATAAACTCTTCTGTGAATTACAGGGCAAAAGCAAAAAATTCTGATAACTGATTGAATTTGGAGTGAGTTGTCATCAAAATCCTAATGGTACCCACCTATACCTCACCATCCCAGGACCAGTGGTTAATGCAGTAGAAAGCCCTGGTCCAATGCTCTGATCTGGATGAGGCAAATCAGAACTCAATCCAAGCAAAATAGAATTAATATAAATTCAGAGGTCTACTGATTCCAGGACAGTACAATCTTTAACCTGCAATGTGGAGATTCTCTTGAACTTATAGTTCAATAAGCAGGTAAAAGCTGTAGCTAGAAGACCCTTAGTTCATCTTCAGCCACTTGTGAGCTTACCTGATACAGGATCAACTAAGTACAACCATTTATACATTCATTATAATTTTATAACATGGGCTATTTTCCAAAACTCAAAACTTTAGGAAGCAGAAAGCCCACTTGTTTCTACCACATTATACCACTGATTTGGGAGCTGCACTGGCTATCAGCATGTTTTCAAGTGCAATTTAAGGCATTGGTTATTAATTTTAAAACTCTGCAGAGACTGCCTTCTCCTGAGAGATTCTGCCCACCTAATTAAGACAACTAAAGATCACCTATTAATGGTGCCCATTTAGCAGGAGGTACAGTGGGAGTGGGCCCAAAGGAAATTGTTCTCTATAGCAGTCTTCTGTTTTTAGAACTGTCTGCTCCCTAAACCAAGGATTGCTTTACTATCATAGCCTTTTGGAGGTTGTCAAAAACCTGGCTGTCCCAGGACTTCCGGTTGATGTCATGGCGCTGTTGGACGCAAAGAGCAGGGGCTCGGTGAACTCGAGCAGAATTCCTTCATTGAGGGTCCTATAAGGGGCTAAAGTTACCCTGTAGGGGTGACAAAGAGTGGAGGGGTGCCCTGCAGGTCGCGGAGAGTGGCAGCTCTCCTGCTTGACCCGGGGCTAATTCCCTTTCATCCGACGAAGAGGAGAGGCAGCCATTATGGATAGGGTAGCCAAAGAAACAAAGAATGTGCTGTAGCAGTGTGGATGAACAGTGACTGGAACTGGGTAAGATTATTTCTTTTATCTAGAACTCACCCTAAAGAAAATAAATCCTGGAAAAGAGACTCTTTAAAAAGTTTGTTTAAGCATCGAATAATTAGAGAGAGAGAAATCACTGACCTGAAAGAAAAGATTCTAAGAGGAGGGCACAAAACTTTTAAAAACATAGAAAGATTGGCTTTCTAATTCTTATTGGCAATAAGGCATTTTAAAATGCTGGAAGTACTTGTTTGAATTCTGATTATCAGTTTGAATAAATATCAGTATTTTTCCCAGAGTTGTAGGAGTATAATATCTATTCCATTCACCAGTAGTTGGCACGTTCACCTTAACTTTCAAGCTTGAACAAAATCTGACAGCTTGAATAAATATTGAATAAACTGGCGAATGGAATAGACATTATACTCCTATAACCCTGGGAAAAATATTGATAAGACAGAGGAGAAAGGGGAAATAACACCTGGAAAACTGCTGTGCTATCTACTGCTTTACACTTATCCATCTCATGACTACTGGAGCTCCGATAGTGAGAACACAGAAGACGTTTAAACAAAGTGGATCTCAAATACCAAGAGTTATGATTGAACTCAGTGAGAGGATTTAAAGAGACATTTGTAAATCTTCCTGGACTACCCAAATAGAACTAATTGACTAATTGTGGGATATAAAGAACTATAATTCTGTATTCTCTGAGAAGCAATGTCAGGATTGAGCAAACAGTTTCCAGGTCGACTTTCTGAGCTTACTGATAATTGAGACTGGGGGCTGTGATAGACAATTGACAGACTACTGAGCAATATTTGGACCTATCAAAATAAGACAAGATGTTCCATCAGGGCGATATAAGTGTTTTGCATAAAGAAATGGTGTCAATGTCCCTAAGCATTCATGATATGATGATAAGGAATCGCAGGGAAATAAAGAATCTAATGAATAACATAGACAGGAAGTTAGAAAATGTTCAACAAGGGATAAAGCCCAGGAAATAGAGGAAATAATGGAATCAGGGGAAAAGACAGGACAGATAAATCAACAAATAAAACAAGATAAGAAGGAGAAGGCAATAAAGACTTACGAAAAAATTCAGGGAAAATACATACTAAAAGACCAAAAAATTGTATTGGATAAACAGAAAGATACTCTTGAAAAGAATATAGGGACTTGGCCAGATTGTCTGGAGACTTGGCAGCAAAAGATAGCAGAGATGGAAGGAATATTTAGATTAGGCAGGAAAGAAGTAGATAGAGATTAAGACCAAAGGGAGGAGTTTGGCAGGCAAGTTAAAAAATGAATAAGAATTGAAATACTTAAACGGGCAAGGGATGATGGATAGAAGAAATGCTTTATAAAACAAGATTGGCTCTATTAGAAGGTAGAACAGAGGCAGAAACAAGAAATAGGGGGAATATTATTATGCATATTTCTATAAAATATACTAAAAGCAGCAGCTTGATGTAAAGATTAGATGTTGAAAGAAGGTGTCCCTATGTATGTTTTAATGATATTGTTATTGTCATTAAAATGGAGCCACTTTTTCCTGCATGTGCATAGTAATTGTGCATGCTCAGGAAAATACTTGGCTGAGAGAGCATTAAGAGGTAAAAAGGGGATAGTGTATGAATAAATGTTTGAATGTATTTATATTAGATTTACTAGGTACCAAGTTGAAAAAAAAACAAGGTTTCACAATTTTGTTCAAATCTTTTCTTGATCAACAAAAACCTGTAAAAGTATATATTGCTAGCCAGATTCTATCTATATAACTCAGAAAGAAAAAGGTTTGTTGTTTTTAATTATATAGTCAGTGTACCTGAAGTTTCATTCTCTTCTTCTTAAATGACAACTCAGAATGACTCTGGTATTGAGAAGTAATACTGGACTTCATATACTGTATTAGTCCTGTTTCAGAATAAATGAATTATTCTTTATTCTTTTTGTTTTTGTCTGTTCCAATTCATCAATATTAGAAGGTTCCAATGGTTCAAGAGCATAAACAAAGTACTCCTTTGTTTCCTCCTCCACCATAAACAAAGTACAAATCAAAATGGAAAATAAGGATACATAAGAGACTGCCTTTCCCAATCTGTTAAATGTTATTGAACTAGCAGAAAGAATTTCCAGTACAATCTTCCAGTTTACTCTTTGTAGATCATTATCCTTAATTATAGAGTACACTGCTCTACTTCTATTTTTTTCATGATTGCCAAATATTTCCCTTCCTTTAATTTCATTTTTAAGTAAACAAGACATTCTTCTAACACTCAAGGGAAAAACAAAAACCTGCATATTTAGCCATGAAATCCATGAAAACAAAACAACAACAGCAAAAGATTATCCAAACACTAAGTTTGTGAATAAATGTATGCTAAAGTGTACAAAAACTAGCCATAATGCACTGACTAAAAGCTGATTAAAAATTATGGGGGGAAATAATAAGTTCTGCTTATAATAATCATTTCAGATTCAAAAAATGAGATTGATTAGGCAATGCTTCCTGTGCAAGTAGAATTTATTTTCATTCTCACATTTTAGCAAAAAAATGACTTCAGTATCTGTTTGTTTCATTGGAGAATAAAAATCCAAAACTTTTTTTGTGTGTGTTTGTGGGGGATGTATAATTATATACTGTACACTGGAGGTCAACAATCAGAATGTAACGATTAGTCAACAATTAATCACCATCCTTCCGAGGTGGGTAAAATGAGGACCCCAATTGTTGGGGGTAATATGCTGACTCTGTAAACCACTTAGAGAGGGCTGTAAAGCACTGTTAAGCGGTACATAAGTCTAAGTGCTATTGCTATTAATTCTAATACTTTGTATTAATGTTAAGGGCAGGTTTTGCCTGTCTTAAACATTAATACTTTGCATTAATATTTTGTTTGATAAGGATAAAATTGGCAGCTTTAAAAGTCTGGAAGATTATAGCTCTAGTTATGTCACAAATTAAAATATATTCAATCATTTAAAGTTATTTTCTGAGAAACCTTTACTATTTAATATTATACATAAAAATTACTTACATGAGCAATCCACATTATATGTATTTCTTTGTACTTAGAATTTAATTTTTTGCTTTTTGCCTGGTGATAGAAAAGAAATATCATACAGTATTATGCATAAAGTTAGGGAAATGTTTATGTAAGTATATTAGAGATGGAAATTTAAATCAGTCCATAAAGCGTTAGTAAAAGAAAACTATTGCTAACATTTTAGCAATATTCTGTTATTCAATACAACATTTACTGTTTTGCCCAGTTAAAAAGACAACACACTTTTATTTCTCTGAGTACCACAAACTGGTATACCAGTTGGAAAACACCTTAATTTAACCATTTTTAATGGATAAAATATGTGACTTAAAGAGTCAAACAGATGATTTACCTTGAAGATACAACATGACACATCTAGTAATGAATAATGTGGTTTACCAAAAGACTGCTAAGAAATAAGCATGCTATTATCAATAACTTTCACAGCTGCAATTAATTTTCAGTTGGTTTTATCTGCTCCCCTAGCTAGCATACAATTTCACCTTGCCTTGCATTTTACTGTAATTTAGTTGAATCCACATATGAAAAAGACCAATCACTGTCCAAGAAAGAATATAACTTAGCAACTGTATTTTTTTCCTTAACCAGAGAAAATGCAGAAAATTTAAATATTTACAATCATCAATAAGCTTTCAAAAGAAAAAGAGAAAGTGTGTGTGCATACTGTATTTTAAAGAAGTAGCTTTTATACATCATGATGTGTAATTACAGCTGTGCGTTGTAGTCCTGCCTTAGAGTTGAAAGCCGGCTAAGTAACTTTGGGCCAGTCCCCACAATCCCTTCAGCCTTTTCTCCGCCCAATCCACCTCAGAGAGTTGTTGTGAAGAAAATAGGAGAATGAAGGAATACTGGGTATGGTTACCAACTTATTTATAAATAAAATAAAGCAGGAAATAAACAAAATAATAATCAAATTATAATTCCATACCGAATTATTCTTGGTGGCTATGATTGAAGGTTACTTTTTCAAAAGGACTCAGTTCCATACTGAACAGAAATATTTACGAATGCATTTCTACTGAATCCTAATGCAGAAAATGTACTGAACTCTAAAATACTTACTTAACCCCAAAGTCCAACCTGTCTTTAAGGAATGCTTATAAAGTAGATAGTAACCTTAGGCTACTTTACTTTGTAGCAAGACATCTATGGCATGTAGAAATGTATTCCTTTGATCATGTTGCTGCTTCAAAAAAGATCCAGAATATGTCACCTGTGTATGAAAATTTACACCAAGAAAAATGCTACAAAACTGGATTCCGCTTATGTCTATATTCCCTCATTAAAAATAAATCCTTTGATATTTTCAAAAATAAATAATACCTTGTTAGGCAGATATCGCTTAATTCCAACTTAAAGCATACAAAATTACTAAAAGGTGGAAAACAAATATCACAAAACCATCGTGCAAACCCAAGAGATGTTGGGGATTTCCCAGATGTTAATTTCTCCTCCCTTTCTCTCCAGCAGCCTAAAAACTAGAATTTTAGAGACTTTTTAAAAGCTCTCGAGTGAAATATTACAAAATTAAATTACAGTTACAGCCTGCTACATTTTTTATTTTCTGTTAGGGAGACATTCCATTCTAAAACCACTAAACCTTAATAAGTTTGGAAGAAACACAGCTATTTCCTAACCACTTAAAGAACAAGAGGGTGTGACTGTCTGTGAGGAAGGATGACTGAGTTTTGAAGTTCAATCATTAGTTCTATTAAGATACGAAGCAGACAGTCTAAGAATGGCACAAGATGTAAATGAACATTGGAGTAAAATAGCTTAATTTGACAGCTGTTTGACAACTGTAAAAAGAAAACTGACTTCAGACAATTGTCTAGAAATGAAACTATTAAACCAAAGAAATTCCCGTAGAAATATATAATATCTACTAATTTTCACATGAAAATAGATAAATGCAGACTGGAGTTTTTATTGTCTTTGAAGTTGGTAAGGTTAAAGTAATTTAAGAAACACAAAGAGCTGCAATGTGCTGTGTTTTATTTTTTGAGATTATAGCATTTTGGAAAGTAGAACTCCATTTCTGACAGATACCAAATAACTGTAAACAAGCATTTGTGACTTGTAATAACGTTTTTAGGAAATGCTTGTAAGAATAGAAGTTAGGCAATTCAGAACCAACTATTTAGCATATCACTTCTAAAGTTTGAAGTATTTAATAGATAATTTTAAAAAGGCTGTCAAAGCCCACCCCACCCAGCCCCTTCCAGGAGTCCCTACGCTACCCGTTTTGGATGCAGGTAAGTGCAGGGCGCGCACAAAGGCTCGGGGAGAATGAAAAATGGACCTGTTTCTGCCCTCCAGAGGGCCTCCGGAGCCTGGGAAGGCCGTTTTTGCCCTCCTGGAGGCTCTAGGAACGCCTCCGGAGTCCGGGGAGGGCAAAAATGCCTCCCCCGCTGTGGTACAGGAGGCCAACTAGGCCACACCCACCATGACCATGCCCACCCAGCAACCAGGCAGAGAACCCCTTGCTAAAATTTTTAAATCCCACCCCTGGGAATAGACAAAAGTGCTTTTATTGGCTGTACCAGTTAACAATGTAGAGAAGAGAGTACAACAATGTAATGCCAAAAAAGTCAGAATTAAACTTTCTAATGGCACTTAGCTCCAAATAGTAGCCAGTACAGGAATAGTAACCAGTACAGAAACACAAAAGAAAAGGGGAAAATTTAAAACAAGTCAGACTACAGTACTTGGAATCTGGGTCAACAGAGTAAAAGTAGAAAAAGGAAAGACTATAGGTATATTATCACAATAAGGAGAATATTTCTAGCTCAGTTGATATGCGGAGTTCTTGGTGCTCTCTGAGTTTGTGTGTTTTCTTGCAGACATTTTATTACCCAAACTAGGTAACATCATCAGTGCCAGTAGTAGCTCTGGTGATGTTACCTAGTTTGGGTAATAAAACATCTGCAAGAAAACAAGCAAGGTCAGAGAGCACCAAGGACCCTTCATATCATAATAATTACATGAAGCAATCAAAAAAACTTTGCTGAATCAAATATTAAAGGTTCAGCAAATATGGCAAGATTAAAATGGCAGTATGTAAACATAAAGACTGAAGGAACCATGTGTTATCCATATATATGCACAATTTACATGCAACCAAGATAGTAGCAATTTCAGGGTCCTGGAGCAGACCAGAAAATCATTAAAGCGGTAAGGGAAGAGCCAGGACAAAATGCGTGAAACACTAAACACTAAATTGTATATTTTTCCCTTGTCTTCCGTTTATTAGGGGTTTACTAACAATTCAGAGGAGACACCTGGAGGCCTTTTCTCAGTCTTTTGAGCATATGTGCTTCACTACAGCATAAATCCCAGGAGAAATGCCTTCTGGTGATAGACATTGATTGATTATGTGGCATCAAGTCAATGTCTAGTCTTAGCAGCCCCATAGCTTTGCTTCATGATGATCTGTCTCTAACCTGGTCACAGACATACATGATCAAAAAAGCAGGAAAGGGTTTTTAACATCTCAAAGAAAAGAGGTGCCTAGAAGGAGCTCTTTGCTTGCATTGCAAAATACTCAATTGAACAGTTTATCCTGCACTACTGTTTATACATTGGGAAAACCATAAATTTGATTCTAACCCTTTCTAGAGCATGCACATAAGTATTAGGTAATTTAGGAAAAGCAATAGCAATTACCATCAATTTTATTCCAATGATCTTAGTTTTATTTACACTGTATTATGTGTTTATTTTGAAACTTATATCCACTGTCAATGAAAACGTTCACTGAAGGATAAAGGCCAGAAACTTCTCCATCAGAAATTCTAATGACATTCATGAAAATGAAATACCCTATAGGAAATACTTTACTTTTGATACATGTATTACTACTGGGAATTTTATGGTCTTACCCATAAAGAAACTTAAATTGCTTACAATGAGTAAACTTCAATGTCAGAGAGCAGACAGCCAGGATTAACCAGGCTGCTCCCTTCCTATCATACTTTAACTATCTAAAATTTTGTAGAAGTTGGGATGCAAACATCCAGAAAATCAGGCTGTACCTGTCACAAAATGACAAGTTAAAGAGGGCAGATGCTAAGTTTGTGTTTAACTTTCCCCCCCAGTTATTAGCTCAGTCAGCTTGCCAAAAGTATTTCTCAAATATTTTTGCAAAAAGGAGCACTTCCAAGAAACTGTTTTGTCTCCTGCACCATGTAATAAACGGAGGACTTTCTTTCTGAACTGCTAATGTACCTTGTAAAGATTACCAGAATACACACAGACACACACCTGCTAAAGTTTTGAAAATAAAGAATTTAAATAAAGAGATCAGTTTTAAAGGGTAAAAGAGGACTGCATTGGGTTGCCATAGATAGGAAAACAGGGTTTAATTGGTTGCTAGGTGTCTTTCTGACAAAATATGTTTTATATGTTATAATAAAGAAGCTGAGGTACAGAAATACTTTTTCTCACCCATATTTCATGAAAGTAAGTAAGCAAAGTAAGCAATTTTTCATACATTTAATGTTAAATTTTAATGTCTGTGCCATGCAACATAATTTAAAACATTTGAAGCAGTTATTAAGATACAGCCTACAGAATGAAACCTAATAATTCTTGTGTTTTAAGAGACCAGTATATTTTGAAATGCAAAGCCACTGTAGATTACACAGGCAGATTAATGTTATTAACTACTAAGTTCCCTTTGTCTGATGTTGTCTACATTTCATCACTGCTGCTCTTTAATATGTCTTCGTTCTTCCAGCCATCAGTTTACAGAAAAAATCTGGAGTGCATCTAAAAAGGAGCAATGCAACTGAAGTTTTCCTAAAGATCCATCATAAAGGTAAATTGTTTCCCTCTCTCAAACTCCCACTTTAAAAAGGTTAGTTAAATGACAGCACACTGCAGTTGTCACAGCCTCTAAAAACATCTGGAGAGAATATAGATTGCATTTTATATTGGTAGAACTAATATAGAATGCAATTCATACGCACATATATGCACAAACTACTAAACCCAAGACTCAATGTGCAATCTCTGGCAGTTGCTGCTTAATTTAAAATCAATCTGTAATATGGTTTGCCCCATTCATATAATTGTGAATCAATAGGCCAAACAGATATGAATTACTGAAAGTTGGCTGGGTATGGGATAGGAACCTGTCTGACAGATGTGCCCAACTTTTTTTGCATAACACCAGCTGTGATTGTGGGGCAGGAATGGTACACTACAGATAGTCTGATGTAAAGTCTTTTTATGATGTTGGCCTGAAGGAACAGATAAGATTGCTGCTTTCATACTGAGCCGTGATGGCGCAGTGGTTAGAATGCAGAATTGCAGGCTAACTCACTGCTCACTCTAGGAGTTTGATTCTGAACAGCTCAAGGTTAACTCAGGTTTCCATCCTTCTGAGGTGGGTAAAATGAGGGCCAAGATTGTTGGGGGCAATAAGCTGACTGTAAAATGCTTAGAAAAGGCTGTAAAGCATTGTGAAGCGGTATATAAGTGCTATAGCTATTGCAATCCTCCCTGCTTAGATGGGACAACTCGCCATGGCGAACTCACCACCGCCAATTCACTGAAGGACAACTTATCAAGGAACAATTGAACAATTCAATTATTTAAAATAATTTAATTTTTGTCATTTACATTTCATTTTGTCCTTCCTTTTCCATCCTTTCTTTAATGATTCTATTTCAGCATTTCTTTGCTTTTAATGTAACTCTTGTCCCACGGTGAGTGGGTCCTGAGGTGAGTTGTCCATGACTAGTTGTTCTGTGGAGAATTGGCTGTGGAGAGTTGGTCATGGTGAGTTGGCTGTGGCGAATTGTCAGACCACTTCATGCTGCATAACTATTTTCCTCCCTAAGAAGCTTGCCATTGTAAATGCATTGGCAGTAAAATTCCTGGGGATTTTCAATCTGCCTTCCCTGGGCCCTTGATCACAAGCTACTCTGGAATCCCATATCCACCATGGACTATTGCTGCCCTGACCTCTGCAAAGGCCACATAGTAAATCTGGGTTTTGTACAGTGGTGGGATTCAAATAATTTAACAACTGTCCTCTGCCCTAATGATTTCTTCCAACAACCAGTTCACCAAACTGCTCAGAAAGTTAACAACCAGTTCTCCCTAAGTGGTGCGAACTGGCTGAATCCCACCACTGGAATCCCACCACTTTGTATCAGGGCAGTGATAACATATTCTGACAGGAGGGTGGGGGTGGGAGATTTATGTTAATCCCTTATTCCAAACAAATCATGATCCCTGCTATGAAAGGAGGAAGGAACTAATTGATCCATCCTGGTGCTTGATGCGGTCTTATTCTATTATCTGGGAGGTATCTAAGTTGATTTGTCCTCATAAAAGCGATAAGGTTCTTGGGACTTTAAGTACATTAGATACCTGTCCAACCTGGCTGGCTAAGGCCTCCTGGAAGATGACTTATAGCTGGATCCATCTAATTCAGCCATTGCTGAATCTTACTGAACTGAACATGCAGTTGCAAAGAGAAAGCAGATTATCTAGACCCTTTTCAATCAAGTTCAAGGCCAGACTATAGTATCAAAATGGCACTGATGATACATGTGAATGATCTCTTGGAGTCTCAGGATGGAGACCCTGCATGTGTCCTTGACCTCTCATTAGTTTTCCGTATTATTGATTATGGTATCTTTCTGGACTGCCTTAAGGAGTTGGTGAATCTGTTTTGGATTGGATCTTCTCCCTCTGCCATGCTAGCACTAGTCAAGGTTATGGTGGTGAACAGATCTCTGCACTCTGGGATCGCCTTCCAGGTTCCACTTTCTCTTCAGTCCTATTTAACATCTACATGAAGCTGCTGAATAGGGTCTTTTATTGGCTCAGGCTTAAATGCCTTCACATACTAATGAACTCATCTGTCGTCTGCCCTTCATTATCCAAGTGATGCCATCACTTTTTCCTAATGTCTGGAAGCTATAAAGGTCTGGATGTGGAAGAAGAGGTTTCAACTCAACTTTAGCAAGGCTGAATGGTATGGGTTTTAAGGGAGATCCTTCTGGATTTGCAGCTGTTCTCAAGAGTAAATGGCAAGCATGGAGAGTAGGTCCTTTGCATTAATTCATCTTACTTGGCTATGTACAATAAGTCTGTGTCATATATATTTTTTTGAACAGGAGATTCTGCTCACAGTCACTATGTCTTAGTTGCCTCTCAGCTGGACTATTGTAATCCACTCTACTCATGACCTTCTTTGAAGAACATTCAGAAACTGCAGCTAGTCTAGAATGCAGTTGTGTGAGCAGTTTTGGGTGCACCATGCTATGCCTAATATAGCACTACTGCTTCACATATTCCATTGGCTCCCAGTGGACTTCCAGATCTAAATTAAGGTGCTAGAGCCAAGTTATTTCTGGGACCACTTCTCCGCAGTTCTGACTATCTCACCAGACACCTCCAGGTTGTCTTGTAAAGCAATATTATTTAGCAGGATCTAAGAAGCATGCTCCCTTTGTCTCTGTGCCTTCTCTTCCATCTCTCATGTAGCACCTGCTTTATGGAATGCATCTTCCCTTCATTTTCTTAAAAAGAAATCAATCAGAATTTGTTAGAAGAGACTCTGCAAGGTTTTTTTTAAAACAAATGAAATGAGTGCTTAAACAATTCATTTTAGCTTAGGAACGTTCCCAGTGAATTGAGTACATCACAGAAATTGTACAGCAAATTGTTTCTTTGGCATTCAGCTCTCTATTTTTAAATACTCAGAACTTTCACCAAAGTTGAAAACTGTTTTGTTAAAGAAAAAAAAATACAGTTTTTCTTTATGAGATAGTACAAGATTATGAGATTGCAAGTAACCTGAACATTGCTCCACCCTAGCGGTCTGAAATCACACAAGTAAATAAAGTAGTATCAGAAAGATATCTTCTTTACTTTATTACAATTATTATTTTGTTGGTTTATAAAGCCATTTAATTTGGCATATAAAGTAAACCCAGAGATCAAATATTAGAAAAGCCTCCCCACCATCACATGCTTGCTCCATGGGTATCCGTAGCATGCTTATAACTCAAAATGTCTTCCTAACATCACTCACTAATTTATTACATTCTACGAAGATACTTTATCAAGTTTCAATCACAGGTCAAATAATTCATGCTTTGGAAAGATGATCTCTGCTTTTAAAATTTATTGTACTTATGAAGGTTGGGTCTCTAAGTGCTTGTCATTTTTACTGCTTATGGTTGAGCCATTCTTCCTCAATATTGAAAATTTCTTCGTGCTCACTTGATCTTTGGAGTTCCAGTTATGAATTATACGACTCATAAGTTATGAGTCTCAAAGTAACCACTAATGAAGCCTGCCAAGCAGTTAAATATCAAAGCAACATATATCAGAACTTTTTTGAGTACAGAGATAGATTCCAGCATTGCACTTCCCAGATATTTATTACATACTGTAAATTACATCATCAGCTGCCTCCTACACCGACAGTCTTGTACTCCAGAACTTAAACATCAGGTTTTAATAACCACAACTTGAGAATCTTTTGATCATCAGAGAAAGATGAAAGGAAGAGCTGCCTGCTGCAGGCCCTCTGCTCAGCCAAAACAAAAAGAAACTTCAGAGAAAACCAGAGATGCATCAGGTGTTAATCTCAAATGAAATACACAGAAGTCACGGCGTATTGACTCCCCATTCTCTATTCATTCAAAAATATCACTACGCTACTAGTCCTGTTTTTTCTTTAGTATTTCTTTTTTAAAGTCTTAAAGTATTTCATCGAAGGATCGCAACATATTACACAACTTGAAAGGTTTATCCAGATTAAATTGAGACATACTCACATGATCAAATTTCATCTTTACTCCTGGAGAATACAAAACTTTCTTTTTCAAGAAAGCAAAATACAGGTTGTAATGCTTAATAAAGTCTTCTCATCATGTTCTAACCAGAAGACAAGAAGCTGATCTTCTCCCTCTCAATTTATGAAATATGGGCACTTACTTGGGCTATATTTTTCTGTTTTAATTGCAATAATATGCATGTGAACAACCGCTTTAAACTCAATGTAAATCATTCTAAACTTGACTGTAAAAAATATGATTTTTGTAATAGAGTTGTCAAAGTCTGGAATGTTCTACCTGATTCAACTGTCTCAGTTACAAATTTTCACATTTTTAGTCACAAATTACATAACATAACATAACATCAGAGTTGGAAGGGACCTTGGAGGCCTTCTAGTCCAACCCCCTGCCCAGGCAGGAAACCCTACACCATCTCAGTCAGATGGTTATCCAACATTTTCTTAAAAATTTCCAGTGTTGGAGCATTCACAACTTCTGAAGGCAAGTCGTTCCACTTATTAATTGTTCTAACTGTCAGGAAATTTCTCCTTAGTTCTAAGTTGCTTCTTTCCTTGATCAGTTTCCACCCATTGCTTCTTGTTCTACCCTCAGGTGCTCTGGAGAACAGCCCAACTCCCACTTCTCTGTGGCAGCCCCTGAGATATTGGAACACTGCTATCATGTCTCCCCTAGTCCTTCTTTTTGTTAAACTAAACTTTTTGTTAAATTCATTTCCGTGGACCTCACTTCATACTTAAGAGATCTGTAGAGGGGGCGTGCATAAGTGCATTAACATGCCTATTGTCTCTGTGATTGTATTTTTATATAATTCCTGTTTTTGTTTGACAAATTATAATATAAATAAATAAATAAATATTTTCCAATACTCCAGTCAATACTATCTAATAAGGATCACCAGGAAGATGCTTACTTTTTAGGTGAATAAATAATATGGTGGGTGACCAAGCACTAGCAGCAGTATGGCTTCCTTTTGGCATTATATGCTTCAGTTAGAAAAGTCTAAGATGACTTGATCCAGGAAGAGAATCCAAGAACAACAGAGATAAATTTACTGTTAATCCTTTTAACTACTCACCTGTAGTTAAGAATAAAATTTAGCTAAGGAAAAAAATGCCATTATACAACAAAAATGTGTCATTTTCAATATGTAAAGTTACATTTTTATACATACCCAGGCTAATTAAACAGAAAATGAAAACAGAATTGACCATCAATATTTGAATTAACCACAAATATTTGCTTATTAACTAAAGTTCTTTAAAAACTGGAAAGTATGGGAAATAATAGCAATAAAATGTATCAAAAAGGAGAAAAGAAATCAATATTGGATATTGTTAAAATTAAACACCTAAGAATCTTTTGCAAATAAAATTTTCTGCTGAAAATATTAAAAAAAAAAAAGAACTCAGAAAGCTTCCCCATTGATCAAATTCCAAAGTCAGCCACCAGAAAGTAAAACAAAACTAAATTTCTGTTTGTCACTGATCTTTTCTCTTTCTTTTTTACTCCCATCTCACCCCGATGGGATTGGCCTCTCCACATGCGCCAGTAGTAGGGGCACACTGCAGATCCTGTCAGTCAAGGAATTCTGGCTGGTGGGGTCCAGGAGAAGAGCCTTTTCTGCTGTGGCTCTTGCACTCTGGAACATCATATCGCTTGAGGTGATCTGCCCCATCCTCTTCACCTTCTGAAAGGGCTTTAAAACTTTTGTCTCTGCTGATTGGCCCGGGGGCACGCCAATATGGAAGTGGTTAGTGGATTAAACAGAAGATCCCACCTCCAACCCATCGTATACTGCCCCATACTTTGGCCAATTCTGTTAATTTGAAAATTATATTTATTATTTTAATGTTATATAACATTATATATAATATTACATAATGTTATATAACAGGGGTGTCAAACTCGCGTTGTCATGTCGTTGTCACATGACATATTGCAACTTTTCTTCCTTTGCTAAACTGGGGTAGGCATGACCCCCGGGGCCGCGAGTTCAACACCCATTATATAAAATTATAATGTTATTTTACCATGTGATAAGCTAGGCAGAATCACATGACAGTGAGATTAGTGGCATATAAATTTAATAAATAAATATTTTCCAATACTCCAGTCAATACTATCTAATAAGGATCACCAGGAAGATGCTTACTTTTTAGGTGAATAAATAATATGGTGGGTGACCAAGCACTAGCAGCAGTATGGCTTCCTTTTGGCATTATATGCTTCAGTTAGAAAAGTCTAAGATGACTTGATCCAGGAAGAGAATCCAAGAACAACAGAGATAAATTTACTGTTAATCCTTTTAACTACTCACCTGTAGTTAAGAATAAAATTTAGTTAAGGAAAAAAATGCCATTATACAACAAAAATGTGTCATTTTCAATATGTAAAGTTACATTTTTATACATACCCAGGCTAATTAAACAGAAAATGAAAACAGAATTGACCATCAATATTTGAATTAACCACAAATATTTGCTTATTAACTAAAGTTCTTTAAAAACTGGAAAGTATGGAAAATAATAGCAATAAAATGTATCAAAAAGGAGAAAAGAAATCAATATTGGATATTGTTAAAATTAAACACCTAAGAATCTTTTGCAAATAAAATTTTCTGCTGAAAAAATTTAAAAAAAAATGAACTCAGAAAGCTTCCCCATTGATCAAATTCCAAAGTCAGCCACCAGAAAGTAAAACAAAACTAAATTTCTGTTTGTCACTGATCTTTTCTCTTTCTTTTTTACTCCCATCTCACCCCGATGGGATTGGCCTCTCCACATGCGCCAGTAGTAGGGGCACACTGCAGATCCTGTCAGTCAAGGAATTCTGGCTGGTGGGGTCCAGGAGAAGAGCCTTTTCTGCTGTGGCTCTTGCACTCTGGAACATCATATCGCTTGAGATGATCTGCCCCATCCTCTTCACCTTCTGAAAGGGCTTTAAAACTTTTGTCTCTGCTGATTGGCCCGGGGGCACGCCAATATGGAAGTGGTTAGTGGATTAAACAGAAGATCCCACCTCCAACCCATCGTATACTGCCCCATACTTTGGCCAATTCTGTTAATTTGAAAATTATATTTATTATTTTAATGTTATATAACATTATATATAATATTACATAATGTTATATAACAGGGGTGTCAAACTCGCGTTGTCATGTCGTTGTCACATGACATATTGCAACTTTTCTTCCTTTGCTAAACTGGGGTAGGCATGACCCCCGGGGCCGCGAGTTCAACACCCATTATATAAAATTATAATGTTATTTTACCATGTGATAAGCTAGGCAGAATCACATGACAGTGAGATTAGTGGCATATAAATTTAATAAATAAATGATTTATAGGGCGCGAGAGAGGATATTAGAATAAGGTCTTTGAGGGAGCACCTGATAAGATTCATATATTCATAGAGGAGGGCTTTTGAATATAAAATTATTGAGGCAGCACTCCACATTTTTGAAATTATACTTCACCTCTTGCTACAAATGTTGCATATTGGAAGCAATATAGCTAAAGAAGCTTTTCTTCTATGGGAAACTTGCTGGTTTAATTGTTACCTGGTTGACGCCCTCAAGAGCAGCAACAGTTGTAAATATAATAATAGATTTAAAACCTACATTGGCTGAAATGGTCCAAGCATTTTAATTTCCCAACAGGCTTTAACCCAAAATTAAAGTTAATTAAAATTAAAGTTAATTAAAATTAAAGTTAATTAAAATTAAAGTTAATTAAAATTAAAGTTAATTAAAATTAAAGTTAATTAAAATTAAAGTTAATTAAAATTAAAGTTAATTAAAATTAAAGTTAATTAAAATTAAAGTTAATTAAAATTAAAGTTAATTAAAATTAAAGTTAATTAAAATTAAAGTTAATTAAAATTAAAGTTAATTAAAATTAAAGTTAATTAAAATTAAAGTTAATTAAAATTAAAGTTAATTAAAATTAAAGTTAATTAAAATTAAAGTTAATTAAAATTAAAGTTAATTAAAATTAAAGTTAATTAAAATTAAACACCTAAGAATCTTTTGCAAATAAAATTTTCTGCTGAAAAATTTAAAAAATGAACTCAGAAAGCTTCCCCATTGATCAAATTCCAAAGTCAGCCACCAGAAAGTAAAACAAAACTAAATTTCTGTTTGTCACTGATCTTTTCTCTTTCTTTTTTACTCCCATCTCACCCCGATGGGATTGGCCTCTCCACATGCGCCAGTAGTAGGGGCACACTGCAGAGCCTGTCGGCCAAGGAATTCTGGCTGGTGGGGTCCAGGACAAAAGCCTTTTCTGCTGTGGCTCTTGCACTCTGGAACATCATATCGCTTGAGATGATCTGCCCCATCCTCTTCACCTTCTGAAAGGGCTTTAAAACTTTTGTCTCTGCTGATTGGCCCGGGGGCACGCCAATATGGAAGTGGTTAGTGGATTAAACAGAAGATCCCACCTCCAACCCATCGTATACTGCCCCATACTTTGGCCAATTCTGTTAATTTGAAAATTATATTTATTATTTTAATGTTATATAACATTATATATAATATTACATAATGTTATATGACAGGGGTGTCAAACTCGCGTTGTCATGTCGTTGTCACATGACATATTGCAACTTTTCTTCCTTTGCTAAACTGGGGTAGGCATGACCCCCGGGGCCGCGAGTTCGACACCCATTATATAAAATTATAATGTTATTTTACCATGTGGTAAGCTAGGCAGAATCACATGACAGTGAGATTAGTGGCATATAAATTTAATAAATAAATGATTTATAGGGCGCGAGAGAGGATATTAGAATAAGGTCTTTGAGGGAGCACCTGATAAGATTCATATATTCATAGAGGAGGGCTTTTGAATATAAAATTTTTGAGGCAGCACTCCACATTTTTGAAATTATACTTCACCTCTTGCTACAAATGTTGCATATTGGAAGCAATATAGCTAAAGAAGCTTTTCTTCTATGGGAAACTTGCTGGTTTAATTGTTACCTGGTTGACGCCCTCAAGAGCAGCAACAGTTGTAAATATAATAATAGATTTAAAACCTACATTGGCTGAAATGGTCCAAGCATTTTAATTTCCCAACAGGCTTTAACCCAAAATTAAAGTTAATTAAAATTAAAGTTAAAACAAGGAAGATCTTGCTGCAGGGCTGCCAGCATGATTTCTGCCCACCTCTTCTGTTTTTATGCCATGATAACTTCCACAGAGAATTTTAGAAGTAAAGAAGTATTTGAATTGCAAAATATAGAAACTATGAATAAAGCGAAAGAAATGATATAGTTAAATGGATCTGATATATCTTCTGTTCCAAAACAATTTCTCTGGAATTAAATACCAGGGAAATTGTTTTGGAATAGAAGACATATTGATCTATTTAACTGTGTTGCTTCTTTTGCTTTACCCGTAGTTTTTGGACAATGAAACATTCCATGTACATCACACTGATTTTTTAAAATAGGGTTCTATGCCTATGGATATACTACTAGAGTAGGAAATATAATTAACATACACAAAAAATCTAGTACTTTGCTTTTAAAAAACAATATAGAGGGAGGGAGGGAGGGAGGGAGGAAGGAAGGAAGGAAGGTAGGTAGGTAGGTTTTAACATCAAATTACCACATACTTTTATATAAATTCTGGAGAATCTATCTTAGTCCTTTTTATTTGTTTATCTTCTAGCTGACCACATTTACTTTCATATTTTAAGTTTTATCTTAAATTTAAGATATTATCAATCAAATCCAACCACAACTGTTTATATTTCAGCCAATATAATCAAATCATTTTAAACATCCTGGTTTCATTTTTCAACCTTCTCCCAGTTTGAACCATTCCAATCTGAGAGGAATTCATATGACTTATTTTAAGATTTCAAAGCCATAGATTTTGTTGTAAACACTACAGGTTTTATCTCCACTGGAGTGGCATAACACAAAGATTAATGTTGCTGAATTTTAATAATGTATTTTTCCACGTAAAGATATGATAATACACTACTATAACCCTGATGCTCAGTTTTCATAAAGATTGGACAACAGATTTACAAGACTAAAATGGATCTTTAATGAAAAAACCCAGGTTCGAAATGTGATTCATATTGTGAAAAAAATAATAAAATATTTCTGGAAGAGAAATAGGATGAGAAGGTCGGATTTTATTTTCTTCTCTTATTTATTTGGGAGATAAGATTTATAAAAGCAAAATGAGAGGCATAATTTGGAAGCTCTAGAGCTGATATATTTCATAATTCAACAAGCCTTTTGTTCTAGCCTTTATAAGATGCCAAAGTATTTACTTGTTTGGAAAGATTGGAACTGTCTCTCTAGGAGGAAGAAGTTCCATTTAATGCACTTTACATTATAATTGCCAGTGTATAGCATAATGTATGGAATTTGTTTCTAAAAGGGGATACTATAATTAGCTTTTTGTCCCACTTCCAAAAGCAATTTCCTATTTATCCTTACAACTATCACTATCACTAATCAATTACACCTGCATATCCTAAATAAAAAAACATAAAACTTATGAACATTTAGTAAATGTGTAAGTAATAGATAGAATTCTTTATTGGCCAAGTGTGATTGGACACAGAAGGGATTTGTCATACACACACACACACACACACACACACACACACGACTAATAGGACTTCTTGCTCACTGAGGCTGCTCAACACTTTTTAATGTGTCAATTCAAAACGATCATCTAATTAAGTTTGGCTTACTTGTCTTATCTACAGATGTACACCATACCCTTGGTATCATCAAATATGAAATTGCTCACTGTCTGAAACTTGGTAAGTTAAAATGCACATTATACATAACTAATTTTAGCATTTCATATGATATAACCAAGACTATAATGAAAAGTAAAGGGTAGGGCCGTGATGGCGAACCTTTTCCAGATTGAATGCCCAAAGCGTGCCCCTGAACCCCCAAAATGCAATGCGTGCCCCCCAAACATCCCCTACCCCTGTGCATACGGCCCCCCGCCTGCACCCCACACATGTGCGTGCGCCTCCTGCACTTGCCCTGCCCCCTCACATGCACGCACGGCCCTGTGCATGCGCCTCACCTCCCACTCACGCACGGTGGAGACCGACGACCAGCTGGCCGGCGGGAGGTGCACATGCATGCGCGGCGGAGCCGAACTGGGGCGATGGCTTGCGTGTCACCTGTGGCACATGTGCCATAGGTTTGCCATCATGGGGATAGGGCAACCTAAATGCCTTCTTAGCAGACAGCATGAAGAGGCTAAAGACAAACTGTTCATTCTTGAATTTACTATAGAAGATTAGAAATATTAGATTGGGCACTGAAAGGTCTAGTATAGACAAACAAAGCCAAAAAGTCTCCCAGATGATGAAAGAAAGCCAAGTGGAAGGGATGATAAGATGGAAGAACTGACACAAGGGAAAGCTCTTTTCCTCTGCCGCTTTAGAAAGTATCCCAGAGTCTTCTTGTTAACATTATTGCCAAAAGCCTCAGGGATTGAGGAAGAAGACTATTCAGCTCTGAAAAGGAGGGTATTCAAGCTTCTGCCCCAAAGAGGAGGGAGTGACAGAAACTTCCTACTTAGGGGAACACAAACAGCTGTCAAACGCATATTGTAACAAGTGTACAGTAGTTATTATTAGATGATAAAACATGCTTTTACATAGGACATTAATGAAGGAATAAAAAATGAAAAGGACAAAAGCAAATTACCACATACTTTTATATAAATTCTGGAGAATCTATCTTAATCCTTTTTATTTGTTTATCTTCTAGCTGACCACATTTACTTTCATATTTTAAGTTTTATCTTAAATTTAAGATATTATCAATCAAACCCAACCACAACTGTTTATATTTCAGCCACTATAATCAAATCATTTTAAACATCCTGGTTTCATTTTTCAACCTTCTCCCACTTTGAACCATTCCAATCTGAGAGGAATTCATATGACTTATTTTAAGATTTCAAAGCCATAGATTTTGTTGTAAACACTACAGGTTTTATCTCCACTGGAGTGGCATAACACAAAGATTAATGTTGCTGAATTTTAATAATGTATTTTTCCACGTAAAGATATGATAATACACTACTATAACCCTGATGCTCAGTTTTCATAAAGATTGGACAACAGATTTACAAGACTAAAATGGATCTTTAACGAAAAAACCCAGGTTCGAAATGTGATTCATATTGTGAAAAAAATAATAAAATATTTCTGGAAGAGAAATAGGATGAGAAGGTCGGATTTTATTTTCTTCTCTTATTTATTTGGGAGATAAGATTTATAAAAGCAAAATGAGAGGCATAATTTGGAAGCTCTAGAGCTGATATATTTCATAATTCAACAAGTCTTTTGTTCTAGCCTTTATAAGATGCCAAAGTATTTACTTGTTTGGAAAGATTGGAGCTGTCTCTCTAGGAGGAAGAAGTTCCATTTAATGCACTTTACATTATAATTGCCAGTGTATAGCATAATGTATGGAATTTGTTTCTAAAAGGGGATACTATAATTAGCTTTTTGTCCCACTTCCAAAAACAATTTCCTATTTATCCTTACAACTATCACTATCACTAATCAATTACACCTGCATATCCTAAATAAAAAAACATAAAACTTATGAACATTTAGTAAATGTGTAAGTAATAGATAGAATTCTTTATTGGCCAAGTGTGATTGGACACAGAAGGGACTTGTCATACACACACACACACACACACACACACACACACACGACTAATAGGACTTCTTGCTCACTGAGGCTGCTCAACACTTTTTAATGTGTCAATTCAAAACGATCATCTAATGAAGTTTGGCTTACTTGTCTTATCTACGGATGTACACCATACCCTTGGTATCATCAAATATGAAATTGCTCACTGTCTGAAACTTGGTAAGTTAAAATGCACATTATACATAACTAATTTTAGCATTTCATATGATATAACCAAGACTATAATGAAAAGTTTTCCGAAAACTCAGGGCGGCTTACAGTGTATAAGGCAAAGTGCCCAAAGCGTGCCCCTGAACCCCCAAAATGCAATGCGTGCCCCCCAAACATCCCCTACCCGTGCATACGGCCCCCCGCCTGCACCCCACACATGTGCGTGCGCCTCCTGCACTTGCCCTGCCCCCTCACATGCACGCACGGCCCTGTGCATGCGCCTCACCTCCCACGCACGCACGGTGGAGACCGACGACCAACTGGCCGACGGGAGGTGCACATGCATGCGCAGCGGAGCCGAATTGGGGCGATGGCTTGCGTGCCCACAGAGAGGGCACTGCGTGTCACCTGTGGCACATGTGCCATAGGTTTGCCATCATGGGGATAGGGCAACCTAAATGCCTTCTTAGCAGACAGCATGAAGAGGCTAAAGACAAACTGTTCATTCTTGAATTTACTATAGAAGATTAGAAATATTAGATTGGGCACTGAAAGGTCTAGTATAGACAAACAAAGCCAAAAAGTCTCCCAGATGATGAAAGAAAGCCAAGTGGAAGGGATGATAAGATGGAAGAACTGACACAAGGGAAAGCTCTTTTCCTCTGCCGCTTTAGAAAGTATCCCAGAGTCTTCTTGTTAACATTATTTCTAGTCCTCCAGATGAAGACCTGTTGCCAAAAGCCTCAGGGATTGAGGAAGAAGACTGTTCAGCTCTGAAAAGGAGGGGATTCAAGGTTCTGCCCCAAAGAGGAGGGAGTGACAGAAACTTCCTACTTAGGGGAACACAAACAGCTGTCAAACGCATATTGTAACAAGTGTACAGTAGTTATTATTAGATGATAAAACATGCTTTTACATAGGACATTAATGAAGGAATAAAAAATGAAAAGGACAAAAGCAAGTATGCACATTTAACTTTTTAAAAATAGGTACTGAAACAGAGAGACCTCCAGGAATGGCACATCAATCTTGCATACAGTTGTTTTCATACATCATTATAATTAAATGAAGCAAATTGCAATTTACAGTTGTAACTGTCAGTTTTCCCACAATTTTTCTCTATGTATTGAATCAACACCACTTTAAAATTGATAAAGGCAACATAGATCAAATGTCTAATCAATGCACTGAACAAATGTTGCCAACTGAACCCGAGTCATCATCATAGCTTGAATTAGTCAATCAACCAATTATATGTGCCTGGTGCATACTTTGCTAATAATATTTAAAGAAGCCATTGAATGAAAATGGAACAGATAACTCCTTTCGCCTTTCCTATTATGGCATTATATTGCATAGGCCTGGCAGAAATGGACAATCTGTTTGAACAGGAAGAAAATCTCCTTCCATTGATCCAGGCTATTCATGCTTTGAAAACACTACAAGGAGGAATACTGGAAAGGAACAACTGACTATGGAAATACTTTGGATTCTTTAATCATGGTATGAATTTCCATGAAGACAGATGCCTGACAAGGGATGAGATATACTTCATGAGAGCTGTGAAGAATACACTGGGAAGATACTTTGTAAGTCTGACCCATAAGTCTTTAAACTGAATCTTATATCAAGCAGAGGAGGAATTTTATATATTTATTTATTTATTTATTTATTTTTCAAATTTATATACCGCCCTATCTCCCTAAGGACTCAGGGCGGTTCACAGGCAGTTAAAATACATATAAATACAAATTAAAAAACAACAATTAAAAAAGTTATTCTATTGCCGAATTTAAAAAACAATATAAATAATAAAAAAACCCTTAAAACCAATAACTTTAAAATCTAATCCAGTCCCGCGCAGATGAATAAGTGCGTTTTAAGCTCGCGACGAAAGGTTCGGAGGTCCGGAAGTTGACGAAGTCCTGGAGGGAGTTCGTTCCAGAGGGTGGGAGCCCCCACAGAGAAGGCCCTTCCCTGGGTGTCGCCAGGCGGCACTGCCTAGCTGGCGGCACCTGAGGAGTCCCTCTCTGTGAGGCGCCTGGTCGGTGAGAGGTATTTGGTAGCAGTAGGCGGTCCCGTAAATAGCCCGGCCCTATGCCATGGGCGCTTTAAAGATTGTCACCACCACCTTGAAGCGCACCCGGAAGGCCACAGGTAGCCAGTGCAGTCTGCGCAGGATAGGTGTAACACGGGAGCCCGAGGGCTCCCTCTATCACCAGCGCGCAGCGTTCTGGACCAACTGAAGCCTCCGGATGCCCCTCAAGGGAGCCCCATGTAGAGAGCATTGCAGTAATCCAGGCGAGGGCGTCACGAGGCGTGGTGACCGTGCATAAGGCATCCCGGTCTAGAAAGGCGCAACTGGCGCACCAGGCGAACCTGGTGAAAGCTCTCCTGGAGGCGGCCGTCAAATGGTCTTCAAAGACAGCCGTTCATCCAGGAGAACGCCCAGATTGCGCACCCTCTCCGCCGGGGCCAATGACTCGCCCCAACAGTCAGCCGAGGACTCAGCTGACTGTACCGGGATGCCGGCATCCACAGCCACTCAGTCTTGGAGGATTGAGCTTGAGCCTGTTTCTCCCCATCCAGACCCGTCGGCTTCCAAACACCGGGACAGCACTTGATAGCTTCATTGGGGTGGCCCGGTGTGGAAAAGTACAGCTGGGTGTCATCAGCGTACAGCTGGTACCTCACACGAAGCCACTGATGATCTCACCCAGCGGCTTCATATAGATGTTGAACAGAAGGCGAGAGAATCGACCCTGCGGCACCCACAAGTGAGGCGCCTCGGGGCCGACCTCTGCCCCCTGTCAACACCGTCTGCGACGGTCGGAGAGATGGGAGGAGAACCACCGATGCGGTGCCTCCACTCCCAATCCCTCCAACCGGCGCAGCAGGATACCATGGTCGATGGTATCGAAAGCCGCTGAGAGGTCTAATAGGACCAGGACAGAGGAACAACCCCTATCCCTGGCCCTCAGAGATCATCCACCAACGCGACCAAAGCCGTCTCCGTGCTGTAACGGGCGGAAACCGGACTGGAGCAGGTCTAGATAGACAGTTTCATCCAGGTGCAGAAACTGATATGCCACCATACTCTCTACAACCTTCGCATGAGCGGGTTGGAGACCGGACGATAATTACCTAAGACAGCGGGTCAGGAGGGCTTCTTGAGGAGGGCCTCACCACCGCCTCTTTCAAGGCGGCGGAAGACTCCCTCCAACAAGGAGGCACTCGTAATCGCCTGGAGCCAGCCTCGTGTCACCTCCTGAGTGGCCAGCACCAGCCAGGAGGGGCACAGGTCCAGTAAACACGTGGTGGCATTCAGCCTACCCAACAACCTGTCCATGTCCTCGGGAGCCACAGGGTCAAACTCATCCCAACAAATGTCACCAAGACCACCCTCAGACGCCTCATCTGAATCGCCGCAATTTTGGTCTAGTCCGTCTAAAGCTGAGCGATTTTATCGTATAGATAACCGTTAAACTCCTCAGCACGTCCCTGCAACGGGTCACCCCGCTCCCCCTGGTGAAGGAGGGAACGGGTCACCCGAAAAAGGGCAGCTGGGCGGTTATAAAGGAAGTTATACCTAATATTTGGGCACGAAGGCGCCTAAATACAGAAGAAGGGAAACAACTATAATATTATTCACATAAGATTTTTTCAAACTGTATCCCTTGGAACCCTAGGATGATCCGAAGAGAACTTATGGGGTCCCACAGGAACCTAAGGAAAAAATGATCAGGCATTCCAGGAAATAAAAATGTTCACATCCTGGGGCGGGGGGTGGGGGGAAGAAAACTCCTGCTACAGATCACCAATCTGTCTAATATGGACATGGTAATTGGGAGAGTAGTTTGCACTAGATGATCTCAAAGGTATGTTCCAATCCTTATGTTTTATGATTATATGAACTTTACTTTCCAGAATCTGCTATCATGCCTGAAAAACATACATTCTCAATTAAAACTACAATTCAAAGCAACCCACACATTGTAGCTTAGTTTGAATGTACCAATAAACTCTACTCTATTTTTACATGAGTCTGCAGATTTTGTAAGCCTCCGGATGCCCCTCAAGGGAGCCCCATGTAGAGAGCATTGCAGTAATCCAGGCGAGGGCGTCACGAGGCGTGGTGACCGTGCATAAGGCATCCCGGTCTAGAAAGGCGCAACTGGCGCACCAGGCGAACCTGGTGAAAGCTCTCCTGGAGGCGGCCGTCAAATGGTCTTCAAAGACAGCCATTCATCCAGGAGAACGCCCAGATTGCGCACCCTCTCCGCCGGGGCCAGTGACTCGCCCCAACAGTCAGCCGAGGACTCAGCTGACTGTACCGGGATGCCGGCATCCACAGCCACTCAGTCTTGGAGGATTGAGCTTGAGCCTGTTTCTCCCCATCCAGACCCGTCGGCTTCCAAACACCGGGACAGCACTTGATAGCTTCATTGGGGTGGCCCGGTGTGGAAAAGTACAGCTGGGTGTCATCAGCGTACAGCTGGTACCTCACACGAAGCCACTGATGATCTCACCCAGCGGCTTCATATAGATGTTGAACAGAAGGCGAGAGAATCGACCCTGCGGCACCCACAAGTGAGGCGCCTCGGGGCCGACCTCTGCCCCTGTCAACACCGTCTGCGACGGTCGGAGAGATAGGAGGAGAACCACCGATGCGGTGCCTCCACTCCCAATCCCTCCAACCGGCGCAGCAGGATACCATGGTCGATGGTATCGAAAGCCGCTGAGAGGTCTAATAGGACCAGGACAGAGGAACAACCCCTATCCCTGGCCCTCAGAGATCATCCACCAACGCGACCAAAGCCGTCTCCGTGCTGTAACGGGCGGAAACCGGACTGGAGCAGGTCTAGATAGACAGTTTCATCCAGGTGCAGGAAACTGATATGCCACCATACTCTCTACAACCTTCGCATGAGCGGGTTGGAGACCGGACGATAATTACCTAAGACAGCGGGTCAGGAGGGCTTCTTGAGGAGGGCCTCACCACCGCCTCTTTCAAGGCGGCGGAAAGACTCCCTCCAACAAGGAGGCACTCGTAATCGCCTGGAGCCAGCCTCGTGTTACCTCCTGAGTGGCCAGCACCAGCCAGGAGGGGCACGGGTCCAGTAAACACGTGGTGGCATTCAGCCTACCCAACAACCTGTCCATGTCCTCGGGAGCCACAGGGTCAAACTCATCCCAACAAATGTCACCAAGACCACCCTCAGACGCCTCATCTGAATCGCCGCAATTTTGGTCTAGACCGTCTCGAAGCTGAACGATTTTATCGTATAGATAACCGTTAAACTCCTCAGCACGTCCCTGCAACGGGTCATCCCGCTCCCCCTGGTGAAGGAGGGAACGGGTCACCCGAAAAAGGGCAGCTGGGCGGTTATAAAGGAAGTTATACCTAATATTTGGGCACGAAGGCGCCTAAATACAGAAGAAGGGAAACAACTATAATATTATTGGGGAGATACGTCACACATAAGATTTTTTCAAACTGTATCCCTTGGAACCCTAGGATGATCCGAAGAGAACTTATGGGGTCCCACAGGAACCTAAGGAAAAAATGATCAGGCATTCCAGGAAATAAAAATGTTCACATCCTGGGGGGGGGAGGGGGGAAAGAAAACTCCTGCTACAGATCACCAATCTGTCTAATATGGACATGGTAATTGGGAGAGTAGTTTGCACTAGATGATCTCAAGGTATGTTCCAATCCTTATGTTTTATGATTATATGAACTTTACTTTCCAGAATCTGCTATCATGCCTGAAAAACATACATTCTCAATTAAAACTACAATTCAAAGCAACCCACACATTGTAGCTTAGTTTGAATGTACCAATAAACTCTACTCTATTTTTACATGAGTCTGCAGATTTTGTAAGCATCCTTATTCTTTCAAGTACCTTTTCAATTAGCCAGTGTTCAGTCAGCTAAACCTTAGCATCAACTAACCTTAAAACTAAATATAGTTTAATTAAAATCAGTGTGTTGATATAGAATAGACCATAATTTGAATTAATTATAGTTTGAGCGTTAGACATAATTCTAAGCTACAATTACTTAAAAATGAAAAAGAAGCCTTCTGATAGTCTTTTCTTGGCTTGGGAGGGAGAATTACAAGAGGCTTATATGTGTAAAGATAAATTTTAATGAATGAGTTTATTTTGTACATCTATCATTTCTTTCTAATTCTCTTTAAATTCATTCCAATGAAGCTGAACTCTCTAAATTGGAAATTAAGAAATAGCATGCAGAATGCAGAAAAAAGCTTTATTCTTTTTTCAGGAGTGCGTAGGGAGGGGAGATTCCCAAACTGTTTTTTAAACCTAAAAAAAAAGAAAGTTTGGATTCATTAGTGATACCCAGTGGTGGTTTGCTCCCGGTTTGGTCCAGTTCTTGTGAACTGGTAGTAAAACCGGCGGGTGGCTCCGCCCACCGACCCAGACACTGTCACGAACAATCTGCGCATGCGCAGAAGCATGAGCGAAGCAAGCGCACACGCACTCCTGTTGCGAACCGGTAGTAAAGGTAAATAGAAACCACCCCTGGTGATACCTCCTGGAATGACAGGCAGTACTTCAAATGTCTATGGAGATCCTCAGTCATGCAGGCCATGGTTGTCCCAAAAGTGCTTTTTTTCAAAAGGGAACTGGACTTTGTTTTTCAGGAAAAACAAAATCCAGTTGCTTTTTGAAAAAGTACCTTTGGGTAATGCTGCAAATCCTTTATCTGTTTGGATCAGGTGGCTACAGGATGTTCATACTATTCCAAAGACAAACAAAGACAATTAAAATGTGAATGCAACTAAAGAAAAATGTGTGTGTGATGTCTGTATAGCACTATAAAGCTTAAGAAATTTGGATGTTATGCATCTGATTTTCCACGAAAAAGCTGAGTTGTACAACATTTTCTGAGTTTCCTCCAATTTAAATCAGTGCACCAAGGCATGTATTACTTGCTTCAAACAATCAAAAGACAGAAAGGAAATCCTTTACTCAGACATTAGGTAATAGATTGAGAACACTGCTGAGAAGATCTAACTGTACCTTTAGCTTTATACAATTTGTTGATTTTCTAGTGTGCATTCCTGATACCACTTATGCTGCTTTAATTCACATTTTTATTTCCCCAACACAAACATTTGTTTTCATATGCTTACCCTTTGATTCACCATAGTAAAACCTCAACAGTACAAATGAAAACTTTTAAGTCACTTCTGATCTAAACATGTGAAAAAACTATTAATAAAACACTGACCTGATTAATGGAATTAGCTGCACACGATGACAGGCCTGTTCCAAGGGTGACCAATAGGAAGCAGCTTAAGTCAAACGGCACGGGTGCAAGCGCAAATCCAGCTGAAGCCGTACCTAAAACCAGGACTGAAATATAAACAAACAATTCATCACTAACAAACAGAAGATAATTTATACTTTTGTATTCATTACACATCAGTTACATTATTAATAAGGTAGTAATAGACAATAATCATGGACAGTAGTGTTACATTTGTGGAACAGCAATAATTCTGCCTCTTGCCTTAACAGAATGGAGGAAAAACAAAGCAAAGTCTGGTTAACTGGTTCCAGTATTTTCAAATAAGTAGCATTGCTACAAAAGAATGACATGAGACTAGGGAGAATATTGAGAAACATGACTGAATTTTAAAATTTTACAACACACAATAAAGAATATTTGTTAAGAACAATTTACGATTTATTGATTATTGGTGAAATTTGGCCCATGCTTCTTTCTTCTTTTTCCTTTAATTATTTCAATTCTGTTACGTTAACCAGAAGGTTTTGAAGGTTAATAGAGAACATTCTTTGATTTAAAAAATGGATCTGAAATTTCGAATACATGTACTAGATTATATTAGCCATAACATTTTAGATTAGCTGGCCATTAGACTGTATTTTACTGTTTCTGGATTTTTCATCTATATTATTTTTATATTCTTTTAAAATTGTGCATTTTAGTATTTTTTTAAAAAAATTAAAAAGTAAAGATATTCCCACAGAAGTTTGTTTCCCTTGCATAATTGTGCACCTTATGTGAATTAGCAAACTCCTCTAGGGAATAAATTGTATCCTTTCATTATTAGGGCCAAAGCTCTGGAGAATACAGGTACAATCTTAATTTGTCCTTCTACATTTATAACCACTAAAAGTAGTACAGGTAGTCCTTGACTTACAATAGTTTGATTAGTGACTGTTCAAAGTTACAATGGCACTGAAAAAAGTGACTTATGACGGTTTTTCACTGTTACATCCTTTCCAGCGTCCCCATGATCATGTGATCAAAATTCAGCTGCTTGGCAATTGGGTCATATTTATGACTGTTGCTGTGTCCCAGGGTCATGTGATCGCCTTTTGCAACCTTCTGACAAGCAAAATCAATGGGGAAGCCAGATTCACTTAAAAACCGGGTTACTGACTTATCAACTGCAGTGATTCACTTAACAACTGGGGCAAGAAAAGTCATAAAATGGGGCAAAACTCACTTAAAAATTTGTCTCAGTTAACAACTAATATCTTGGGCTCAATTGTAGTCATAAATCAGGGACTAACTGTACTGATAGTTATTTGTCCACATTTTATCTGTATTTATTCATTCACATTTAAAAGCCACTTGACTATGTAGCTACTCTTGATGGCTTATGAACAAAAAGAACAACACAGAAATAGGTGGTAACAGCTAAAAATGCAAATGGCATATGTTGACGACTTCCTATTTGGTTTTTATCAAGTTTTGCTACCCGTACCAGGTTTCCATTAATAAGGCGTATATTTTCTTTTACACTGCAACTAGAAGTTTAATTAAAACTTATCAGAGAGACTGCTTTAAACTTCTGTATAATAGCAAGATACTAGTCGATTTATTAATAGGGAAATGAGGAGCAGTCTGTGTAACATTATTATTTTAATGCCTCCAAAGAATTCTAGCACACCAGAGCCAGTGTTCTAATTAAAGTCTTCATTGATTTCTCCAAGTTAATTTCATTGTAACTTATCAGGATCTCATTAAAGCAGCTGTAATACATTCTACTTTATCCAATCGGCTGGCTATTGCTGAAAGCTGGCTCAGACCTTATATCCATAAACAAAGTTCTTAGTGTCAAGTACATCATCTCATTCTTTGATAAAGCAAAAAAATATGTGTTTACCTTTAAGGCCGACTCCTATAAAGTATTCTTATGTTAAACTTCCTATGGCTTCTTGAACATGGTGAACATTGCCACAGAACATGGTGAACTAACCCAAGATAAGATAGTGTTACTGAACACAAGCGTTCCACATATTTATTTATTAATTATAACCTCTGCATACCTTACACTCCATTGGGATTCCTGAAGATTTATATATATCAAGAATAATACAATCATAAAGAGCATTATTGACACCCATATCAGGAATAATTGCACAATATTCTCTGGAACAATTTCACTTGACCACCCTGTTAAAAATCAGCAGGGAGAGTTCAATCTGAATTTCTAAAAGTAAGGAATTCCTTATGAATGGAAAATATATTCAAAAAGCTTTGTTTCCCTCAACTCTTCTTCCTAAAACTCAAGTCTTAAGCGACCTAATAGGGCATAATATTCTATTCAGTGTAGGAAATCCTCCAAGTAACTAGGAATTGAGGCACAAAGGGCTCCAGAAGTGACAACCCACACTCTGAATTGTACTTGGAAACTGAATGGTAATCAATAAAATACTTCAACAGTGGTATTATATATAAAATCCCAGAGGCTTTCACTCACCAGAAGATGGGCTTCTGCATTATGTACTAACTACAGGTTCCAGTCAGTCAGTCCCTAAAGGCAGCCCCATTCATTAGTCCTTGTTAGAGCTGATAAATTCATGGGTGATAGTTATCAGGACCGCCAAACAGAACTATAACTGATACACCAGCTGAAATTATGCAAATACCTCCTACCCAGGCCTTCCACTTCCACCATCTAGTAGTAATTAGGGGTCTAGGATGACTCCTCAGTCACAAACATATTCCTTAAGGAACACTGTTATCTGGCACTGTTATTATTTTCACCTCATAACCTCAGCCTAACAATAATCGGATCAAATTTTAAAAATAGTACCTCTATTTATAAGGGTTTAATTTCAGTTTGTTCTTTCCTGTACACAGCATAAGAAAGGGCTTTGAATGACAGGTGGAAGAGTCACTACCAAGGTAATGGTCAATACAGCAGGGCTGGGGCCAAGGAAAAGAAATTAGTTTTGGAAATGCCTCAGGCAAGCCCTTCCCTATGAGGGAAGCGAGAAGCACATTCAGTCTTGCAAGTTTTTGTTCCTATAGTAATAGTAATAGTCCTGAGTTATATGGCATTGGAGTCTTAGTCTGGCCTACTTATAGGGCTGATACTTCTCTTCCAATCCTCCACAGCCTCCAGACATTGTGTCAAGACTTCCACGGGATCCCCACTATGGCCTGGGTACTGACGTATGCTGAATATTACCATCTCATCCGATCCAGCTGATTGACAGCCCCCAAAGGTTTCATGAGGCTAAAAAGTAGGAGTAAAAGGCATGAATCATAATTAGGGGCCTAGACGCGAAAACATATAAAAGAACAGTTGCGAGAACTGAGCATGGCTAGTCTAGTGAAGAGAAGGACCAGGGGTGACATGATAGCAGTGTTCCAATGTTTGAGGGGCTGCCACAGGGAGGAGAGGGAAAATCTACTTTTCAAAGCACCTGAAGGCCAGACAAGGAACAATGGATGGAAACTGATCAAGGAGAGATTCAACCAAGAAATAAGGAGAAATTTCTGACAGGGAGAACAATCAACCAATGAAACAGCTTGCCATCAGAAGTTGAGGGTGCTTCATCACTGGAGGCTTTCAAGAAGAGACTGGACAGCCACTTGTCAGAAATATTATAGGGCAGGGGTGTTAAACTGGTGGCCTGCGGGCCAGATGCGTCATGCGCAGGCCACGCCCACCCCAGCTCTGCAAATGGGAAAAATGTCGCAAAACATCACAGTATAGCAAAGTGACGCGGCAAGTTTGATGCGTATAGCATCTCATGCTTCAGCAGGGGGTTGGACTAGATGACCTAGAAGGTCCCTTCCAACTCTGTTATTCTGAATCTTATTGACATAAAGAAACCTCTCGGTTTCCTTTCAACTTCCCACCCTCAACTAAATCCATTCAGTTAGGCAGCAGTGGAACCAACATAGCATACTACTTGTGATCCTTATTTGAAGACTCTTTTTGGGAATTGGGAATTCCACTGCTAAGCTGTCAATAACTGGGAAATCAAGTGACCATCCCTGTGCTTTCTGGTTGAAAAGACTACCTACTTTCTCACTTTCAGCTTTTGTTTGCCTTCTAACCACTCCCTCGCCCTTTGGACTACTCAAGTGCTGCATACTGAGTTTTGTATACATCAAAAACAATGCAATCAATCGCAACTTGAAGTTAGGCACTGGGTGCACTATGCAACCAACATGCTTCTTAAACTCTCTTTCTCTCCTCTCCAATTTCTCTGCTCTGCAGAGGAGAAAAAAAAGCAAGCAATCTTTGTCGGCAATTTCTCCTTTGCCTGACCCTTATCCCCCACACTTCAGAGAAGAGAGACTGGAGATGGATTTCAAGCGAGTAAACTGTTTGCTATTTTAAACACATCAAAAGAAAACAAGTGACTTATGACCGTGTCCTTGCACTTATAACCACTGCAGCATCCCCACAGACCTCTGATCAAAATTTGGAAGCTTGGCAACCAGCATATCTTTCCCAGAGTCACATGATCACAATTCTCAACCTTCCTAGCTGGCTCCTGACAAGCAAAGTCAGCGAGGGAAGCCAGCCTCACTTAATGATCATGTGATTGACTTAACGACCATTGCAAAAAAAAAAAAAGGTTGTAAAATGAGGTATGTCTCATTTAGTGATCACCTCCCGTAGTGATAGAAGTTCTGGTCCGAATTGGGGTTATAAGCTGGTTGCTCCTATTTGAAATTGATTGGAAAGGAAAAGATTTCAAAAGAAACCTGTAAGATGTTTGCATAATTTTCTCACAGATTCCAGCTCTGGGCTCTCCTGCAATCCCTTTCTTTCCAATCAGTTTGCTCCCTGTGAAGGAGAAAAAAGGGGAAAAAATGCAGCTCCTGCACAGGACAATATTATACTGACTGTAACGGTTACCATGTAAATAAGGTGTAGTGCAAAGGTTGTACATGACCCGTAAAGTTTTTTTTTCAGCACCATGGTAACTTCAAATGGTTTTTGAACAAATGGTCAGTAAATGAGGAATACATGTGCTCGTACTTACGAACACTTGTAAGTATGAGCTTCCTCGACTTACAACAGTTCATTTAGTGACTGTTAGTGACTGTTCTAAACTGAAAAAAGTGACTTATGACCATTTTCCACACTTGTGACCATTGCGGCATCCCCATGGTCATGTGATTTATATTCGTATGCTTGACAACGGGTTCATATTTATGACGCCTGCAGTGTCCTGAGGTAATGTGATCATCTTTTGTGACCTTCTGACAAGCAAACTCAACGGGAAAGTCAGATTCACTTAACAACCATGTTACTAATTTACCAACAGCAGTGATTCACTTATCAAATGTAGCAAGAAAATTTGTAAAATGGGGCAAAACTCACTTAACAAATATCTCACTTAGCAGTATAAATTTTTGGCTCAATTGTGCTTGTAAGTCAAGGACTACCTACCCTGTTTCCCTGAAAATAAGACATCCCCTGATAATAAGCCCAATTGGGCTTTTGAGCACATGCACTAAAATAAGCCCTCCCCCCAAAAAATAAGCCCACCCCAAAAATATTTAAACGCAAAGTTGGAAATCAGGTAAGACAGCAAGAGGAGCCCCATCTTGCTCCGTGTGCCCGAAAATAATAAGACCTCCCTAAAAATAAGGCCAAGCGTTTATTTCAGGGTTCAAAAAATATAAGACAAGGTCTTATTTTCGGAAAAACACAGTATAGTGAAATGTCATTAAGAGGTCTAAAAGAACTAGGCAGGGGTTTAAATTCCATGGGTTGGAAATTCTGGGGCTATAAGCAATATTTGCTATGTCCTGTCTTCTCTCTTAGCCTACAGCCTCAAAGGCCTCCAACTAAGTTGTGGTATTCTTCATCATACAACCTTGAATACAAATCATTATCACAAATTTTATGATAAATGCATAGCGAAAATAAGAAAAAAAGTGTAGTTTTGCTTTAATGGAAATAGTTGGAGAGTTTCATCATACTACTCTAAATTTTAATATTTCCCCAAGAAAAGCTACAAAAAAATGTCTGTATCAATATTTTTCTTCTTGCACTTTCACACTTTGCTCACTGAAACATTGTAAGAGTAACGTTGGTGGTAAGAGACTCAATTTGTTTACATAGTAAGCCTAGATTTGTTTCTAGTTATACAGTTGTTTCACTGGCAGTTACATCATGAACATTAGAAGGAATTCATATTCTTAAAATACTCTCACAATTGACAATATTTGAACCAAATGTAAGCAAAACTTTTAAAACAAACAAAGAAAAATGGTCTTAAAAAAAGCATACTGTAATGCTAACAACATTCACTCGTAATACTAAATCAGAATGATTATTACACAAGCATCTGCAAACCTATCCTTTTCTCTAATTTTCTGTATCATGTAGCAAATAATTCATTAATTTTGCTAATTTATGTAACCATTTACTAGAATATATGTTAAATCAGAATTTTTAGATTTTGCTAGAATCCATACTTTTATTTTTGCTACTCACAGAATAAGATACTAATTTTTTTCTTCTCCCAAATTTAAAGTGGTACAATTTAATGGCCCACTTAACACATAAGCTAAGATATAATACTCTAGCTTTGCTGTCCTGAGACAAGCAAAGCAAAGAAGAAATAATAATTGACTACAGTGGCTACATAGAATCTGTAAAATCAACCAAAGAAGAAATAATAATTGACTACAGTGGCTACATAGAATCTGTAAAATCAGATAAGAATGTGCACAGTATAGTAGAGCAGCAAGATATTTATAAAATTAAAAGTTGATATTTTAGGAATGTCTGCTATCAGTCACTTAACCGGAAAAAATATGTTAACGCTATAGGCAATACTCATTTAGCAACCAAAGATGCTGAGCAGAAAATCATGTCTTGCAACAGGCTTACAATCTCGCTTCCTCTTGGGTTATTTTTTTACACCATTGTAACTTCAAATGGGTGCTAAATGAGGCAGTCAATAAGCTATATATGTAGCAGATTTGTCACTAATACACGTATTATAATATTTCAAATAATTTGAAGATTCAAATTATTTTTGAACTGTGAACACAATTTTTTTAAAATGATGGGCTCTGTTATAAAACAGCTGTCGTGGGAACACAGCATTTATTACTAAATTGAATACCTGTTTCTGACTGCAATTGATATGAACAAATAATTTGACAGAAACCTAAATGCAATGTAGAAGTATTTATTTATTTTTATTTTATTTTTATTTATTTATTTATTTACATTTATATCCCGCCCTTCTCCGAAGACTCAGGGTGGCTTACAGTGTATAAGGCAATAGTCTCATTCTATTTGTATATTTACAAAGTCAACTTATTGCCCCCCCAACAATCTGGGTCCTCATTTTACCTACCTTATAAAGGATGGAAGGCTGAGTCAACCTCGGGCCGGGCTTGAACCTGCAGTAATTGCAGGCTGCTGTGTTTTAATAACAGGCTTCTTACAGCCTGAGCTACCACAGCCCTTAGTAGGACTTGATAATTGAAATAAGCCACTGTATCTGCTCCAAAATAGCTATTCACAAAGACAAGCCAATTACTATTCTCAAGTTATTTCTAAATAAAATTAATTTGTAATTCTTCATGTATTCAAATATATTTGCTGTCTCCTTGAAAGAAAAAATATTTGAATGCATAAGTTTTACCCTTCCCCATTTTTTCAACATATCAAGAGTACCACCACCCAAAAAATATAGGTGATTGTCAATTAACCGCTTATTCAGCAAGCAAATAAACTTATAACATTGCTGAACAAGCGGTACTTACAATTGGTTCCTAAAGTTTCAGCTGTTAAAGAATCCTACATTCGCATGACTACAAAATAGGCTCTTGCCAATTGACCTGTATTTTTGACCATCCCAGTGTCCCATAGTCATATGATAACAATTTGTGACCCTCCCAAAAGCAAAGACAATGGGGAAAACCAGCAGGAAATTAGAAGTTACAATCACATGAGGGCCTCATTTAATGATTAAAGGTGATTCACTTAATCATGGCAATGGTAGTGCTGGAATGTTCACTGCTAAGCAGTGCAGTCACATAATGCTGTGCTTTATGACCACATATCTTGGCAGTGGAAATTTTGGCCCAATTACCAGCATTAAAAAAGGACTATCTATGTGCTTAATATTCTTTAAAAAAAGTTTCTGCCCATCCCTACTGCCATTCACTAAATAGATCCCAAAAAAATCTACCATTTCACTAAATCGGTCTCTGATGGTACAGAGCAGATTTCAGCAGGTTCTGACCAGTTCTGGAGAACCAGTAGTGGAAATTTTAAGTAGTTCGGAGAACTGGTAGTAAAAATTCTGACTGACCCCACCCCCATTTATTCTCCCCCTCCAAAGTCCCTCGCTTGGAGTGAGGTGGGAATGGAGATTTTACAGTATCCTTTGCCTGGAGTGGGGTGGGAATGGAGATTTTACAGTATCCTTCCCCTGGCACACCCACCAAGCCATGCCACCAAGCCACACCCACAGACCCAGTAGTAAAATTTTTTGAAACCCATCACTGGTACAGAGGCACCAATATTCCCTGGCAGAATGAGTATCATACAGAAGCATACAGCAAAACTAACAGCTGTTTTGATGTAGAGCTACTGATCTCATTCAGGCATATATCCCAAAATCTTAAAACCCATCAGAAAAACTGGATCACTTTCCCACTCTGCTGCGTGTGAAATTTATTAGAGCACAGTTAAAAGAAAATCAATACAAACCCTATTCATCTATGGATGTTTCCCCCCAAAACTCAATCTTAGTTTAAAAATAGAGCTTTCCACGCTTTTAAATGAAAATATTCTTTATTGTAGAACAAATAAGTTTAAATCCAAAGTAGTTTCAAGAAGGATAATGAAGAATAATACTTCAAATACTGTTTGTGATATTTTTTAATGAACAATTGAAAGCACAAAAAAAGGAAATCTGTAACTGTACCTCTTTATGTGAAAATATGGAAACCAACTCTCTAATGCTATATTTTCTTACATGAAGTGATTAACAATAGACAAGGTCCCAATGCCAAACACGTTTACTGAATTTGGAGCTCTTTGTTTTTGCTAAACAGATGTAAGATTAAATCAGTGCTTTCCTTCATTATCCAAAACTGCTAATTTGAAAGTCCTTTTTACCCAATGTAGGTAAAACACTTTAATTAATCTAAATGTCCCTGTTATGATTGGGTAATGGGTTTGTGGGTCACTGTCCAAAGGTAAACCCACTTTTACCAAATTTTGGGTAACTCATTGATAACTCACTGTACGAGGCTGCAGAACTTTTTAAAAAAATGACTGAAAAATCAAAATAGAAAAATGCAAAGAAGAAAATGCGTGTAATAAAACAATTCCATACAAGAGCTTTGATTTAATGTTAGGACGGATCAAGATGGCTACTATTGGTCCCTGCTGTCACCTGGAGCTAGAACTCGATTCAGGATAAGTAACATAAAATGAATCTAAAGTCGTTCCCTTGTCTTTAATTATGGTTTAACGCCTCTTATTAGCTAGAGCTGAACAGCTGCCTGCGGATGATCTCAGATTGAAACCTCTGAGCTTTTAAGGTGTCTTGAAAAGCAATGAAAGAAGCAGCGGTTGAGCTCGACGGGCTAAAAACACGATCTTGACCTCCAATCACCCTTTGAAACATCGTGAGGAAAAGCAAAAATCTGACAAAGAGAAAAGGATGGGCAGAAGCAGCATCTTCCCCCCGTCAACCACTCCAATCCACCGCTCCTGTGGGACAATAAATCCAAGGAGTGGAGGCGAACAAGCAAGTCAGAGGCATCGACCTTCCCCACACAGTCGTTACCTTGAGGCATCCGCTTCCAACCGCCGCGAAGCGAACAAAAAGCTACGGTCGGGTTGAGGCGTTTCGATCTCAGGGCCGGCTTTAACCTGAGGTAAAGTGGGTAACGGAGGGACCGGCCCCGGTCCCGACACTCAAGCTGCCCTTCATTTCCCTCAACATGACTCCCTGGGCGCCGCCATCTTGGAGAAGAAAGCCGACCTTTCCCGGCTACGGATTTCTCTTCGTTTCCGGGTCACTAGGCGGGAACTTCCGGAGAGAGCGAGCAAGTTCGAGTTGTAGCCGAAAGTAGCTGGAGAAAGATTCATTCGCAAGATTGACTCCGCCTTCTCCTCCTTTCCCCTCCCCTCCCCACGGGAGATTTTGCCACGCGGCGCCCTAAAGGCTGGCAGAAAGGTTTCCTTGCCGGGAAAGTTAGGTAGCTGTTTCTAGTGTTAACAAAGCTTGGAAGACGGAACTCTTTTTCACTTTGCCTTCGATCATTTTTTAAATCTATATATAATGGATATCGAGTCGGCAAAGGGTGATTTCTTCTCCTTCGAAGTAGCTGGAAGGTGGAAGCGTTCAGAAAAACTGCATGGCTGAGCAAAGATTTCAGACGATCGCTAAGCTGTTCCAAATTCTCGCATATCACACTCGGTCTTTTATCACTTCTCTTAAGAGCTGGTTTATTTCTTAGGTGATTTTGTGGCGCAAAGTCCTGCCCGGTTTTTTTTAGACGATGCTTTTAATTTGGTATGTGGTGTGTGTGTGTGTGTGTCCAGATAGAGTGGTGTAGGAATTTAGCACCCACCCCCCTCCTAGAAGAATGAAATATTCTAGGAAATATTTTTAAAAGCAGAATATTATACCTTCCTGGATGAGAAATGGAGAAACTTCCTGACTCCCCCCCCACCTTTGTCAATGGGCCATTAAAAGCCTCAGCTAAGCTCACTCATTCTCCCCACCTTTGTCAATGGGCAATTAAGGCTTCAACCAAGCTCACTCAATCCCCCCATGATTTGCAACACAATACAACTGAAACTCACCACATGGCAAGGCTCAAGCAAGCTTGAGAGACAGCCAGCAAGGCTAGCTAAGACTCCCACCCCCTGGGAGTCTGACAACCAATCAGGATACTCTTCCTGTGCCCCAGAAAGGTCAAAGCTCAGAAAAAGCATAAAGCCAGGGAGCACACAGGATCTCAGCCCTTTTTTCTGTTCAGGAACTCAAGCCATGTGATCCTGACTGACCATTAAACCATCTTTCCAAGCAGCCTCCATGTTTCCAGTGTCTTTGTCCCCACTTGGAACTGAACCCAGATGGATATTTCTTCCAACAATTGGCACCCCAGATGGGACTCTGTTAACCTAACCAATGGACCTGGCCCAGGTAAGCCTCCTTGCTAGCAGCAGACCCATTGAGTCTGTGGGTAAGTTTTCCTGGACCTTGGCCATTTGGAACTAGGTTTTAAAGGGTTTTGAGTGTTGAGCTCAAAGACTGCTTGGAAAGAAGGTGAGTACCTCTAAATTTTAATTTTAAGCATGGAAAAGCATGGGAAATATGTGTATGCCTGCATGTGTGTGAATGAGAGAGCCCTGCTCCCAATCACAGCTGGATCTTGCATCCTCTGTGCATTTCCTAACCGCAGAAAGACCAAAAGTCTGGAGAGCATGGGGGTTTTGCCAGAGCACAGGACCTTCTGTTAGGGAAGGAAGAAGTGTGTGTGTGATTCCACCTGAGGAAACAGTCTGATTCCACCTCTTTGAGCAACCTCTAGCCGCACCTCTGCCTACTGCTAGCTCCACCGAGCCGTGACCGGTAGGATAGAGAAAGCAAGGGGAAGCCAAACGTGGAACTTTGTGTTTATTAGAACGGAAGCCGAGCGAGAGGAAAGTAAGTGTGAATGAAGCAATTAAGAGAGTAAAAAGGAGAAAAAGGAGAAAAAGGAAGCAGGAAATCTGCTTGGGGCCCTGGATGCCCGGAGGCTGCCAGTACTGCCTGGTATGCTAAAAGGAAGCAGGAAGCAGTGTTGAAGAGGTGCTCGTACCTACTGGCAGGGCAGTAGGTCCTCTGGGATCACCTTTTTGATCCAAACTGAAGCTCCCTTAACAGGAAGGTGCCCATACTCGACAGAAGGAGTCAAGTCCTTCCCAGAACTTTTTTTTCTGAAAACTGTAGGAGGGTCCACCCGGCTAAGCCAAAGTGAAAAATAAAACCTCACATCGGAGTGGGAAACATGGGAAGAAGTAGCTCAAGGGTGGCGGGAAATCCCCTGGAAGACCTGCTTGGGGCCTGGAATGCCCGTAGGCTGCCAGTTTTACCTGGTATGCAGAAAAAGAAATTGAGGAAATTGTGTAATAAAGATGAGAATAGGAAACAAATTTGGCTAAATAAAGGTACTTAAAAGAAAAGGAAAATATATAAATAGGAATGTTTGGGTTTTTGTTTGTTTTGCTTGTTTGTTTGTTTGTTTGTTTCTCTGTCTTCTATGGAACCACGTGGTCTGTCTGTTAAGATTTGTGCCTTCCCTAATTTAACTAAGATTTATGGCGGGAAAGACCAGTGTGTGTGTAAATCTCAGAGTTTTGTTTTTCTCTTTGTCCTCCTTGTTTTTTATGTGTGTATGTCTATCTTTGTGGGCCCTTGAGGTAATTGTAACTGTAAAATGTATCTGATCTCTAGAGACAAGAATTTTAAATTGTTAGGGAAAAACAAAAACAAAAGGTTGAAGCAATAAAATAGGGAAAAGAGAGAGAGAGAGAAAAGAAAGAAAGCCTTTGCCCTATTTTCGTGTGGCCACCGGGAATAGGGTACAGAACTTTTCATTTCTGCTTTTTCTCCTCCTCTTTATCTTAAAGTAACAACTCAAGTTTATAAGGAAACATTTTAAGTTCACTTACAAGATAAGTTTATAAGGAAACGTTTTAAGTTCACTTACAAGAGAAAAAAAAAATTCAGTCTTGCATTTACTGTGTGTTTAAATGATTTTACCTGTTCACCCTCCTGAAGCATGTGAATCCAGTTTTTTCTTTCTCATCAGTTGTTGAAACTGCATTTTGTTGAAACTGCATTATCTTTTAGTAACTGCAATATTGATGTGTTGTTTCTTTTCAAACTCTGCCTGCAAGATATCTACCCCCCTCCTTTTTTAATCCTGTTACAATGCCTTTCCTGAGAAGATTACCCACAAAAGTGGGGAGGAGATCCTGTTCTAATGTCTTTCAGCCCTGAAAAGATGACTCTGCAACTGTGGAAGCAGAGCACATGGTTCCAGATGCTGCCCCCAGAGGAGACCTTCCATTTGTTGGAGTCAGGAATTGAGTTTGAATCCAGCCCCCACTGAAAGTCATCACAGCAACCAGATTGGAGCAGACCTTTCCAAACCTGACTGACCAACAAGCATGCCACCCAAAAGATATGAAAGAAAGGACCCTGAGATGTATAAGTAAAGACTAAAAGACTCTTTTCAATTCCCAGAAGACAACTGGAAAGACTATGGCGGGAGGTGGAAATTCATTGTAAGGTTTTCTGTCTTGTCTCATTTACATTGTAATCAGTCTAAAGTACTGTTCCTGCTCAAACTCATATATCATAGTTCTCCTAAAGATCCACTAAAAAGCAGTTTCAGTAATCTCAAACTAAAAAATTCTTTTTAACAACTATATATCAATAAAGGAGAATATTTATAGTTCACAGTTGAAATGGTGCTGGGGGGGGGGAACCTTGGTGCTCTCTGAGATGTTGCTTGTTTTCTTGCAGATGTTTCATTACCCAAACAAGATAACATCATCAGAAAACAAGCAACATCTCAGAGTACCAAGCACCCCCTCTAAATTTTATATATACATAAAATATGCTTGAGAGTTAGTTTAGTATAGTGGTTAAATAATCCGGGTAGAAAACTAGAAACCATGAGTTCTAATTGTATTTTATGTATGAAGCCAGCTGGATGACCTTGAACTAGTTATAATGTCTCAGCCCCAGCAAGGAACCAATGGCAAGCCACTTTTGAAATATTGCCAAGAAACCTGCCGGAACTTAATGATGCTAATGTGAGAAGTCAAAAACTGACTCAAAAGCATAAAATATGCTTCTATGTACAGGTATGTGTTAATTTTTACATAGGGTAAGTATTAAAAGCTTACCAGTATTTAATGGAACATGTCTCCAGGAAGCAGAGAAACACTCTTTTAACCACAAAGACATTTTAAAATGAGAAACTTTTTCACAGGAAGGGAAAACGTAAAACATTTGCGTTATTAAAAGTTTTACTTTCACCAATTAGCACTAAAGATTAATGGGATTAATACTTTAGTGTGTAAATGGATTAGGAAAAAAAATCTTGGATAGACTAAAGTAAGAGCTAGGGCAGGTTCAGTAACCAACCCTTGAAATGGGCAGCCTGTAATTTAAAGGAAAACCATGGCTGTGAAAATTTTGGGATGTGTGCTTGCTTGACCTGACTGGAAGCTCTCAGAAAGTGATATCTAACAGCTGAAATTAATTGGCATAGAAAATTGGATACTGTAAAATTCTTACCAGAACTTTTCCCCTGGCTGCTAGACCTTCATGGTTGAAAGCTTTTGGGAGCCACTGAAGGAATCTTTTTTTCTGTTGTCTCTATCAATGGCTTCCTTTGCATCAGGAAAATTAAAAGCACCCACTGATTTGATCAATTTTAATTTTTGCCAAGAGCATGTTTCAAAACTCACGTTTTGAAAAAAAAAAAAAAAAAGTAGGGATTGTAGGAATTTAGCACCCACCCCCCTCCTAGAAGAATGAAATATTCTAGGAAATATTTTAAAAAGCAGAATATTATACCTTCCTGGATGAGAAATGGAGAAACTTCCTGACTCCCCCCCCACCTTTGTCAATGGGCCATTAAAAGCCTCAGCTAAGCTCACTCATTCTCCCCACCTTTGTCAATGGGCAATTAAGGCTTCAACCAAGCTCACTCAATCCCCCCATGATTTGCAACACAATACAACTGAAACTCACCACATGGCAAGGCTCAAGCAAGCTTGAGAGACAGCCAGCAAGGCTAGCTAAGACTCCCACCCCCTGGGAGTCTGACAACCAATCAGGATACTCTTCCTGTGCCCCAGAAAGGTCAAAGCTCAGAAAAAGCATAAAGCCAGGGAGCACACAGGATCTCGGGCCCTTTTCTGTTCAGGAACTCAAGCCATGTGATCCTGACCACCATTAAACCATCTTTCCAAGCAGCCTCCATGTTTCCAGTGTCTTTGTCCCCACTTGGAACTGAACCCAGATGGATATTTCTTCCAACAGTGGGAAGGCTTCCTAAAAGTAGAGGAACGCAAGCAAATGACATGTTCGGTTGAATCTTCCACAAAATCTTTGCTATCCGCTCTTGTGTGGGAAAATCATTTAGAAATAGCCCTAGACAGATTCTAAGCTTCTTTGGGAGGGTTGTTATACGCTGAAAAGTAGGAACATAAATACATTTCAAATAGAATGAGAAATATGCTAAGTCTAAAAGCTACTTGGTTTTTGTTTTTTATGCTGGGGAAGGAAATGCATTTTTACACAATTCAGGGCTTAAATTGTAGAGTTGGTACCCAAATTTTCTGATTGCTTATTTGTATCCTATGTACTATCATTAAGTGTTGTACCTTAGGATTCTTGATGAACGTATCTTTTATGTACACTGAGAGCATATGCACCAAGACAAATTCCTTGTATGCCCAATCAAACTTGGCAAATAAAAAATTCTATTCTATTCTAAATAGGCTATATTCTAATTAAGAAAATAAATTGAGTAGTAAATCAAACGTACCATTCACAATAAAAAAATACGGTAAGTTTTTCCATTTGCTTAGAAAATTCTTGGCATAGACCACTGTGTGGTTTATGTTTAAACAAATCAATGCTGCTTTATGTATGTCTGCAGAAATAGCTACTCACACATTTTTATTGTACCACCTTTGGCTGCCTCCGTGTTCCTACTGTGGAATAAAAGAGAGGCAAAGAGAATTTTCCAAAATTCCTGTGTCTAGTGCTTTTCCTTGGCAGACCTGGAATGACGAATAGCGTAATTTAATTCTGAGGTATATAGCCGTTGATTAGTTATATATATTTCAATTGCATATGCTGACTTTTATTGTAGTCATTATACAAATTGCTTTTTTATTTCTATTGTTTAATATCATTTGCAAGCTGCATTTTGTGCATAAGTCAGCATAAACATAAGTGTTGAATGTTATTTGCTTTTATAGCAAATAGTCTTGGTTCAGCATACCTGAAGAAACCTTTTCTCCCATCCTAGTTTCCCAACGATTTATTCAAAAAGTCCTTTTTCCTGGCCCCAAAACAAGGGTTCTGTCCCGATCAAACTATTGTTTATCTTATGCAATCTCTGAGCAGTTTACATTCAGTTTGAAACACTACACATCAGAATACAACTTCCATCTCTATACCAAGGAACATAACATAATATGGTACTATACAAACTTCCCACTGCAAGACAGAACAGTTATATCACATATCAACCTCAAGATCTGACAGAATAGCCAATTAGATGTCTTTCCTGAATGGCAACAGGATGTCACTTTACCTCCATCTTACTATTTATTTTGCTGCCTAGTTTTTGACCAGCATTTGGCTTGCTAAATTTTGAAATGAGGAATGTTTAAAATGATGTTATTTGCCAAGTTTATTTTTTGCTTTTGGTTAGATTTTTAAATGTAAATTTAGTGACCTTGTATCTGTGGAAAAGGTGCTGAAAGCTGTTATCCATAACCAAAATCTTGAGCTTTTCATCAACTTATTCATATATCTTCTATCCTGAGCAAGATACATTAAAGTATTTGTGTATATTTGATTTGTTTTGGAAGCTAGATTCTCTATTTTAATTACCATAATTCCTCAAGCTTGATCTTGAACTAGTTCCAAATAAGATCCTTAGCTAAACAAACATTTGATTTCTTTTAATATACAAAAAAATAAAAAAGGAAAGATATAAACAGGAAATACTTTCATTTTTAAACACACTGTTAAATCATGGCCACATGGAATTATATTGATCAGTCTTTCCATAAGTCCAAATAAGTATCATGAATCAAAGGTTGCAAATTGTACAACTATAAATCATAAAAGTGCAGTCACTATGCTACATCCCATTCTTGAGAAATGTGTATATCTTCATATAATAAAGTATATATCTGTAAGAGATGACTGGATTGAGCCTGAGGGAGGGGACAAGCATGTCATCAGTGTGGAGCCCCTTTGTGCCCACAAGAGTCTAACCTTCAACTTTCATCAATACTTACCTACCATCAATTTGTCTTGACCACTAATAGTTCAGGTTCTTGTTTAGTGGTAGCAGGGAATAAATTTGTATTCATTTTGGACCTAAGCATGATTCCTGATTTCTTGCTCCTTACAATTCCAAATTTTTCTTATACAATTGAGAATCACATTCACTCTTGCCAAAATCTAATTAAGCATCATATTAATTAAACCAAACCAGTAGATTAGTGGGACTATGTTTACAAGTATATTCTCCTTTTCACAATTCCAGCAAAATTAATTTGATAGCCCAATTTTTAAAAACACATTGTGAGATGTCCAATAAACATTTTTTTAAAGGTTTAAAGGCATCTTTAGTTCCATATGATACATTGAAACTATTTCTACAAATTTAATCGTATCTATTATTTTCTGTCGGCATACATGTACAGTACTGGTAACTAAGCAGCTTTGTCATCATTTCAAATAAGAATCTTTGAAATAGCATTATAGATTTTACTAAACAAACTGCTGATTTGTTAGAATCATTATATACTTACTGGATCCTTAATAGTTGAAATGATACTACTTTGTTGTTATTTCAATCCAGAGGGCAATAATTTACCATTTATTTCCTCTTATTCTCAGAATGCAATTCATTATTAGTCTATACCAGGAAACTAATTTCCAGTTTAGCAACTTTAATTATTTCTGCTTGTTTTACATTCTAAAGTTCCTTAATTTTATTTACCAACGTATTTTTATTCTTTCCCCCCACCCCAAAGAAGAAAGAGCAACATGTCCATGAATATATGCTTTAAAAGCTTTTGAGATAATCACTGAACTCTTATAGCAGCAGTTCCCAATTGTTATGGTTTGGTAGCCAGATGGGAGGAAGGGGGGAACCAGAATATACCGGTATGAACTATGTTTCTGGAGAAGACTCCTGCGAGTCCCTTGGACTGCAAGGTGATCAAACCAGTCAGTCCTAGAGGAGATCAACCCTGACTGCTCTTTAGAAGGCCAGATCCTGAAGATGAAACTGAAATACTTTGGCCACCTAATGAGAAGGAAGGACTCACTGGAGAAGAACCTAATGCTGGGAAAGATTGAGGGCAAAAGAAGAAAGGGAGGACAGAGAATGAGGTGGCTGAATGGAGTCACTGAAGCAGTAGGTGTGAGCTTAAATGGACTCCAGAGGATAGTAGAGGACAGGAAGGTCTGGAGAAACATTGTCCATGGGGTCATGATAGGTCGGACACGACTTCGCAACAAACAACAACAACATGGAAGTAACAGCCAAGCTCAACGACCACTAAGGGCTCTACAGTTGATATCTATCAAATTAAATTTCAACATAAAATTTTAATATTTATTATGGAAAATAACTACATTTAGCTGGAACAACATTGAGAAGATACAATGACTGAAAACTTGATTAAAAATCCCAGTCATAATTACTTGATCTTCAGCTAAATTAAATGATATTCAAAATACAAAAATAAAATGTCTTTGGTAGGGCTATAATAATAAATACAAAAGTCTAAAATATTGAATCATGGACAAAAAATATTCTGGATCACTTATTTCTTCTACACATTTTAAGATTTGATAGTAAATATAACTTCCCATTTCAAATTCCCACTGATACATATTTGGTCAACCTCTTCTAGATAAAACATCTTCCTCATGTGAAAGAATATGAGGTTTTTTTAATTACTCACTTTAGTAAGATACCTATCTCCGTAGAAGTGTATCTGAAGACTTTTACATTCCAGAAAACTAAAGGTAAGTTTTAAAAATACCAACCAAATTTAGTAGATAATTCCTACAGTATTTCAGTGAGAACTGTCAGATCAATGTTTCTCAATCTTGGCAACTTTTAAGATGTGTATACTTCAACCAGCACCAGCACCCCTGAATTCCCCAGCCAGCCGATCTAATTAAAGAGCTTGTATGGTATGTATGTAGCATATTGTACATATTGTACAGTCATGCCAGCCACATGACCACAATACATATGACACAATACATACAATACATATTGTATGGCCATGCCGGCCACATGACCATGGAATTGTCATCAGACAGCACTGGCTCTTTGGCTTAGAAATGGACATGAGCACCACCCCCTAGAATCGGGAACGACTAGCACGCTTGTGTGAGACGAACCTTTACCTTTACTTTATGGTAGAATAAGGTATATGAGATGGTTTGGTCAACACAAGGCTGAAGACTGCAACTGCAAACAAAGAGAACTTTTATATTAAGGTTGTGTAGCGTGGTCCTTCATCCTTTGGCTACGTTTTTGTTAGACATTGGCATGTTTACACTCTGTTGATTACTGTGATATTAGAAGCTGCTCTGGTATTCCCTAAAGAAACTGTGGGTGGAAAGTATTCAGAAGCTTCTTCCGTTTGCTTAGCCAAATAATCTAGTGTTGGTTTCAGAATTATAGACAGGCTGGAAGCTTGTGTGTTTACCTTTCCCGAGGAGTTTTGAATGGGACTATGGATTTCTCTGCCTTTGTAGTAGAAAGTGGGAAGCAAAATGCTGAGGGCCTTGAGTAACCTTTTTCCATTGGACTCCAGTGATTTTTTTTGGACATTCCTTACATTCATCACAGTTTTAAGTGCTGAAGTAAATCCTTGTTGAGAGGCTGTTTCTTTGCAGTAGTTCCAATAAAGATAAGGAACAACACAAGTATTTTACAGGCCTGCTAAACTTGTGGTCCTCTAAGCCAATTCCAAACAGCTGGATGTGTTAATCCATCAAGTTCTCAATAAACTGCTTATTTTCATAGTGTTTCCCAAACATACAGAATAAAAGAGAGAGTGCTACAGTCTATGGCTGTATTCTCAACTGTTCTCAGTTCTCAACTGACTTGTGAAAGTTGCTTGATAATTGCCATGGGAAAGGAAAACATGCATTTTTCTAAATGACTGACAGGTGGGAACAAGGTGCTGGTTCTTCCATTCAAAATTGTTAGCAAGGTTTTGAATGAGAAATGGATCCTTACCCAGTACCTGCTTACCTGCCGAATTATGAGCTGAAGTTCCAAATACTCTCAGGTGGTGCTTCATGCCTACTTTTTCTTTAAAAGTCTGCAGGGACATCATACACTGTTCTGCAGAACACTTTTTGTTTGCTTGTGTCTTTCTTGACCCCCGGAAAGGGGATCAGGGCCGTAGCAAGCAAGGACTTACATTGCTTCCTCATGGCAGCTATGCAATTAACCCAGTTTTAAATTGCTTTTAATTCCTGAGACAGGAACTTTAAGGGACAGTGTGGAACAGTTGAAAAAAGGCGGAAGAATCCAGAATGTTTGGGAATGGTTTTATTTTGTAATGTACTGTTTTAATTTGTCATCTAATTAAACTGACTTCTCAAGGGATCCCAACATTTCTTTTTCTCCATTCTTTTTTTTAAAATTTCTTTTAAAAATGTGCATGATGTTATTAGTTCTTGGAAGGCTACATTGAATATGTGTGTGTGTGTGTGTGTGTGTTTTCTGAGGTTTTCCAGGTGTTTGTATGTAGGTCTTTGGTTATTCGGTTTTTCTCCCGCATAAAGAAGCAAGAAGCTGAAGCCTGAAGATAACGAATGAGATTTCATCGAAACGTCGCCAAGACACTTCCAATTTTACACGGGAGAAAACCCGAATAACCAAAGACCTACACACACACACACACACACACATATATATATATGGTAAAGGTTCCCCTCGCACATACATGCTAGTCGTTGCCAACTCTAGGGGGCGGTGCTCATCTCCATTTCAAAGCCGAAGAGCCAGCGCTGTCCGAAGACGTCTCCGTGGCCATGTGGCCGGCATGACTCAATGCCAAAGGCACACGGAATGCTGTTACCTTCCCACCAAAGGTGGTCCCTATTTTTTCTACTTGCATTTTTACGTGCTTTCGAAACTGCTAGGTTGGCAGAAGCTGGGACAAGTAACGGGAGCTCACCCCGTTACATGGCAGCACTAGGGATTCGAACCGCTGAGCTGCCAACCTTTCAATCGACAAGCTCAATGTCCTAGCCCCTGAGCCACCGTGTCCCTTATATATATAATGTTTTTATACAGCTGTTTGAAATTTTAAAAATAAAAGTTTCCTTATGATTTGTTTCTAAATATAATTGATCCTATGTGTATATTGTAATTTCCATTATAAATGCTATTTTTGAAACAAATTGTTATATTTGCATTTTTAAATATCTAAAGGAGTTTACTCCAGTTTTGGATATCAGGCATGCTAGTCAGAACCTTCTGTAATTTTCTTAACATTGTGTTTCTATATATATAGTATTTATAACCATAATCCATTTATCAATCCAATTGTCTCTTAAAATGTTTCTGAAGTTAATGTACCATACAGATTTAAAATTGAGAAGTTCTGCATAAAATAATTTGCTCACCAATAGTTTTGTGATTTTGCTCTAATAGGTTTTATTTGGCTGTTCCTACTTTTTTCCTTTTGTTAAGGGTGATGTGCTTGATTGTATCAAATGTTAATTCTTTGGAGACAGGAAAGCAGTCCCTGACACTGCAAAGGTAGATTATTCTGAGAAGACTAGACTTCCCTTGCTTCTTTACCATTTTCTTTTAGCCATTGCATCATTCCATTGAACTATTACATTTTAGTGTCACCAACTAGATTTCCAATTGTCAATAAGAGAAAATCCTCTTTTCAGAAGAGTTTTATACCCTTCTCTGGCCAAATATGTAGTCTCCATTAATTGTGGATGGAAATTACTTATCAAGATTAGATAGCAATAGACTTATATACTGCTTCATAGTGCTTTGCGGCCCTCTCTAAGTGTTTACAGAGTCTGCATATTGCCCCCAACAAGCCAGGTCTTCAGTGTACCAACCTTGGAAGGATGGAAGGCTGAGTCAACCTTGAGCCGGTAAGAAACTGCTGAACTGCTAGGTGCTGGCAGTCAGCAGAATTAGCCTGCAGTGCTGCATTCTAACCACTGCACTACTATGGCTCATAGATCCATGTGTTTATAACTTCCATCCACCCTGTCTGGTTTGAAATAGCAAGACAAATCCGTAGACAAAAATCTGTTATGAATATTTACAGTCACACCAATAAAAGTATTTGAAGCTCAGTATCTGCAACAAGGATTCAAATGGCCGAGTAGCAAGATGTCATCAATCCAGACAAAAGTTAGGATTTTCAGGAAAGTTATCATGGCTTGCGGCCAGAACACAAACTGTATAAAAGTCATTGTTCCACTTAACTGCTCCAGGTAGAAACTCTTAGCTGGGATGTTCTGAATCATAGCTATGATTCTGGTTAAATCATAGCTATGGCTGGTTAAAAGGGCTGATTAGAATAAAAGCCAACTTTAAAAATAGACACTAAATTGTTCCTCCAAGGCAGGGGTGTCAAACTGGCCACCCGCAGGCTGGATGCGTCACATGCTGGCCACGCCCAGTTTAGCGAAGGAGAAAAGACCCAATAAGTCACATGACGCACACCACTGTGATGCCATGAGTTTGACACCCCTGCTCTAAAGTATTCTGGTGTCAGGAAAAAAAGCCTTCCCATATGATTCCTGACTTTTCAGCTTGCTGACTAGGAATTATGGAGTTTGTAACCATCATATGTGCAGGGTGCCAAATTACCTTGATGATCTAGTAAAAGAGCAACTAACATTCTACTGATGAAAAACAAAGTTTGGTTATTGAAAAATCAGATATGCCTGAAAAAATTCCTAGTCTCATACAGTAGTTAAGCTTCCTTTTCCCAATAACCCAGGCTTTATGCATAAGCATATTTTTTCCCTTAATTTTTGCAATCCATTTCTCTAAAGTATGGTTTTATGAGGTCAAATGGGATGTGTTGTTTTAACTCGTTTCCTAATTGTTCAAAGATTTTCTTATAGAAAGTTAGTGATTATTCCTTTGAGGCTGACTATTTCTGTATTTTTAGCTTCCTGTTTGGCTTTGATGTTTAATGATAATATTATATTATAGGTCAAAGTCAATGTTACTTCTAAAACACCTTTTAATAGGCTATATTTTATTAAGCTAATGGATGAGATCTGCTGTTTTTATTGCTCATGTTTCATTGAGTGCTATATAAACAGCACATCACAGTGTATCTTGCTTTGCAGTGATCTGTGATATTTAACAATAGGAGACCCATTACTGTTAATTATAGCCACAAATTAACAGCAATATGCAGTTACTTTTCTATTAGTATCAAACATAAATAGGACTGGAAAACGCAAATTAAGTTTTTGAAATCGAATGCATTGGCTTCATAGGACAAAAGGCAAATTTAACTACTTTATTATTTTCAAAGCTACCTTTCTTCATGGATTAAGCCGCCTTGCTAGGTTTGTTGGTCTTGGCATGTGTATACACACACACACAAACAAACAATATATATATACATACATACATACATACATACATACATACATACATATATATATTTGTTTTTTGAGGTTTTCGCGGGTGTTTGTATGTAGGTCTTTGGTTATTCGGGTTTTCTCCCGCGTAAAATTGGAAGTGTCTTGGCGACGTTTCGACGAAGTCTCATTCGTCATCTTCAGGCTTCAGCTTCGTGCTTCTGGGAGCAATGTGTGATTGCAGCTGTTTCTTCCTTTTTAACTGCTAGTGGGGGTTTGAACTGATTGGGTGGGAGCTTGGCTGTGCTCTGATTGGATGGGGGTTTTTGTGCTCTGATTGGCTGGGGGTGTGTCCTGTTTGGGTGGGGGCTTGGTTGTGCTCAGATTAGTCTGAGCTGCAGGGGGATTTGAGCTGGTGAGCTGCATTGCTGTTGTTTGGCTTCGTGTTCGTGGTCGTGCTACATCTTCATAGTGGGTGTCAGTCTGCTGCATGTATGGATTGGAGGGGTTTGAAATGGCTAATGTTGCAGCTGCGGTCTGGCTTCTGGTCCTTGGTCGTGCTTCATGATCAGTGTGGGTTTGGGTCTGCTTTCTGGGTGGATGTGTGGTGGTGACATCCTGTGTGGACCTCGTGAGTGTGGGTCTGGTGTCATTCCTCGTGTTAGGGACTCGTTTGTCAATAAGGGCGGGTTTCCAAATGGCTGGTAGGCGGGAGGTATCATCTCGTTTGTTCATGCTGTGTGGGCGTTTTTCTATCTCGATGGCTTCTCTGATTATTCTGTTGTTAAAGTGTTCAGTTTTGGCGATAGTTCTGGTCTTTTTAAAGTCAATATCGTGTCCTGTGGCTTTAAGGTGTTGGACCAGGGAAGAAGTTGGTTCCTCTTTTTTGACTGAGTTCTTGTGTTCTTCAATGCGTGCACTTATTCTTCTGTTGGTTTGTCCAATGTATGTGGTGGGGCAGGCGGTGCATGGGATTTCATATACTCCTTGATTTTCTAACTCAATTTTGTCTTTGGGGTTTCTTAGGATGGTGGATATTTTTTGGTTTGTGCAGAATGCTGTCTTGATGTTATGTTTGTGGAGGATCTTGCTGATTCTGTCTGTGGTGCCTTTTATATATGGGAGGAGGGCTGTGCTGTTTTCTTGTTCTCTGTCTTGGATTTTAGTGGGGGGTTCTTTTTGGATTAGTTTGGTAATCTTATTTCTCTGGAATCCTTTGGATGTTAGTACGTTTGTGAGAGTGTGTAGTCCGGGTTTTAGGTGTTGTTCGTCAGCTAAGCGTTTTGTTCTAGAGATGAGTGTCTTGGCTACGGAGTTGATCTGTGCTGGGTGGTGGTGTGAGAGTGCGTGCAGATAGCGATTTGTGTGTGTTTTCTTCTGGTAGATGGTGTGTCCTAGGGAGCCATTGAGTTTCTTGTAGACTAAGACATCTAGGAAGGGAAGTTGGTTGTTAACTTCTGCTTCCATGGAAACAGGACACACCCCCAGCCAATCAGAGCACCAAAAAAACCCCCCATCCAATCAGGGCACAGCCAAGCTCCCACCCAATCAGTTCAAAACCCCACTAGCAGTTAAAAAGGAAGAAACAGCTGCAATCACACATTGCTCCCAGAAGCACGAAGCTGAAGCCTGAAGATGACGAATGAGACTTCGTCGAAACGTCGCCAAGACACTTCCAATATATGTTAATAGTCCAAAGTGATTTTGTAGTTATGCTCTAATAGGTTTTATTTGGCTCTTCTACTTTCTTCCTTTTGTTAAGGGTGATGTGCTTGATTGTATCAAATGTTAATTCTTTGGAGACAGGAAAGCAGTCTCTGACACTGCAAAGGTAGATTATTCTGAGAAGACTAGACTTCCTTGCTTCTTTACCATTTTCTTCTAGCCATTGCATCATTCCATTGAACTATTACATTTTAGTGTCACCAATTAGATTTCAATTGTCAATAAGGGCGGGTTTCCAAATGGCTGGTAGGCGGGAGGTATCATCTCGTTTGTTCATGCTGTGTGGGCGTTTTTCTATCTCGATGGCTTCTCTGATTATTCTGTTGTTAAAGTGTTCAGTTTTGGCGATAGTTCTGGTCTTTTTAAAGTCAATATCGTGTCCTGTGGCTTTAAGTGTTGGACCAGGGAAGAAGTTGGTTCCTCTTTTTTGACTGAGTTCTTGTGTTCTTCAATGCGTGCACTTATTCTTCTGTTGGTTTGTCCGATGTATGTGGTGGGGCAGGCGGTGCATGGGATTTCATATACTCCTTGATTTTCTAACTCAATTTTGTCTTTGGGGTTTCTTAGGATGGTGGATATTTTTTGGTTTGTGCAGAATGCTGTCTTGATGTTATGTTTGTGGAGGATCTTGCTGATTCTGTCTGTGGTGCCTTTTATATATGGGAGGAGGGCTGTGCTGTTTTCTTGTTCTCTGTCTTGGATTTTAGTGGGGGGTTCTTTTTGGATTAGTTTGGTAATCTTATTTCTCTGGAATCCATTGGATGTTAGTAATGCGTTTGTGAGAGTGTAGTTGGTTTTAGGTGTTGTTCGTCAGCTAAGCATTTTGTTCTAGAGATGAGTGTCTTGGCTACGGAGTTGATCTGTGCTGGGTGGTGGTGTGAGAGTGCGTGCAGATAGCGGTTTGTGTGTGTTTTCTTCTGGTAGATGGTGTGTCCTAGGGAGCCATTGAGTTTCTTGTAGACTAAGACATCTAGGAAGGGAAGTTGGTTGTTAACTTCTGCTTCCATGGAAACAGGACACACCCCCAGCCAATCAGAGCACCAAAAAAACCCCCCATCCAATCAGGGCACAGCCAAGCTCCCACCCAATCAGTTCAAAACCCCACTAGCAGTTAAAAAGGAAGAAACAGCTGCAATCACACATTGCTCCCAGAAGCACGAAGCTGAAGCCTGAAGATGACGAATGAGACTTCGTCGAAACGTCGCCAAGACACTTCCAATATATGTTAATAGTCCAAAGTGATTTTGTAGTTATGCCAGCACAGATACTTGGTCAATTATCCAATGTAGATATTTTTAAGTACAAAAATGGGGAGTAGATATTATGGTAGACTCTTATAGCTCCTTTTAAAATGTAGTTGTCAGGTTGTTTCATAAAGTGGTATTCCATAATTGAAAATTGTGCATGGTTTTAGTACTGGTTTGTCAGCCTCGTTTGCTTGGTTTGGCAATATGTAAAGTATATGCTTGTATAACCTATATAGACCTTTTCAAGGATTAAAAAGTGAAATATATGCATTTTTTCACCATAGTATAACATTCTATTGTTTGAAGGAGAAAAGACCCAATAAGTCACATGAAGCACACCACTGTGATGTTTGACATGCTCTAAAGTATTCTGGTGTCAGGAAAAAGCCTTCCCATATGATTCTTTACCATTTTCTTCTAGCCATTGCATCATTCCATTGAACTATTACATTTTAGTGTCACCAATTAGATTTCCAATTGTCAATAAGAGAAAATCCTCTTTTCAGAAGAGTTTTATACCCTTCTCTGGCCAAATATGTAGTCTCCATTAACTGTGGATGGAAATTACTTATCGAGATTAGATAGCAATAGACTTATATACTGCTTCATGGTGCTTTGCGGCCCTCTCTAAGTGTTTACAGAGTCTGCATATTGCCCCCAACAAGCCAGGTCTTCAGTGTACCAACCTTGGAAGGATGGAAGGCTGAGTCAACCTTGAGCCGGTAAGAAACTGCTGAACTGCTAGGTGCTGGCAGTCAGCAGAATTAGCCTGCAGTGCTGCATTCTAACCACTGCACTACTATGGCTCATAGATCCATGTGTTTATAACTTCCATCCACCCTGTCTGGTTTGAAATAGCAAGACAAATCCTTAGACAAAAATCTGTTATGAATATTTACAGTCACACCAATAAAAGTATTTGAAGCTCAGTATCTGCAACAAGGATTCAAATGGCCGAGTAGCAAGATGTCATCAATCCAGACAAAGTTAGGATTTTCAGGAAAGTTATCATGGCTTATGCCAGAACACAAACTGTATAAAGTCATTGTTCCACTTAACTGCTCCAGGTAGAAACTCTTAGCTGGGATGTTCTGAATCATAGCTATGATTCTGGTTAAATCATAGCTATGGCTGGTTAAAAGGGCTGATTAGAATAAAAGCCAACTTTAAAATAGACACTAAATTGTTCCTCCAAGGCAGGGTGTCAAACTGGCCACCGCGGGCTGGATGCGTACATGCTGGCCACGCAGTTTAGCGAAGGAGAAAATTTCGGAAAGAATAATGGCTCTACCAAAAGCTTTTGATATTAACAGGTTATTCCTACTGATTGCTTTAGATGAGAATAACATTTAGGAATTTCAAGCAGCTTCAGATACACTGCTGCTTCTTTTCAAATATGATTGATTTGAAAAAGACTTGTGTGTCCTTCCATCTTCATTTGCAAGCAACTCATATTGCAATCTCTATCGGCACACACTATGCATCTATTAATATATCTATATCTACTCCCTATCCAGCTGCAGGACCAAGTTAGGGACAGGTCATTATGTAGAAAATCTATGAAGTTGCTAAGAGCTAAGTGAGTTGGTGGCACATAATCATCACAACCAGTCATTCTTATCCAGTCATTCATCCTTCTGCATATATTTCATCTGCTTTCGATGGGCATTGAATGTATATCCATCTGTCTCTCTCCAAATATGCTTAAAGTTCAATTACAAACCTTTATCTGCATATACTCTATCCTTGCCTGCTTCTCATCCAACTTCACTTACACTTTTCCTTCACATTTTATCCATATTTAACAATAGGAGACCCATTACTGTTAATTATAGCCACAAATTAACAGCAATATGCAGTTACTTTTCTATTAGTATCAAACATAAATAGGACTGGAAACGAAATTAAGTTTTTGAAATCGAATGCATTGGCTTCATAGGACAAAAGGCAAATTTAACTACTTTATTATTTTCAAAGCTACCTTTCTTCATGGATTAAGCCGCCTTGCTAGGTTTCTTGGTCTTGGCATGTGTATACACACACACACAAACAAACAATATATATATATATATATATATATATACATACATACATACATACATACATATATATATTTGTTTTGAGGTTTTGTTTGTATGTAGGTCTTTGGTTATTGGGTTTTCTCCCGTAAAATTGGAAGTGTCTTGGCGACGTTTCGACGAAGTCTCATTCGTCATCTTCAGGCTTCAGCTTCGTGCTTCTGGGAGCAATGTGTGATTGCAGCTGTTTCTTCCTTTTTAACTGCTAGTGGGGTTTTGAACTGATTGGGTGGGAGCTTGGCTGTGCCCTGATTGGATGGGGGGTTTTTTTGGTGCTCTGATTGGCTGGGGGTGTGTCCTGTTTGGGTGGGGGCTTGGTTGTGCTCAGATTAGTCTGAGCTGCAGGGGGATTTGAGCTGGTGAGCTGCATTGCTGTTGTTTGGCTTCGTGTTCGTGGTCGTGCTACATCTTCATATTGGGTGTCAGTCTGCTGCATGTATGGATTGGAGGGGTTTGAAATGGCTAATGTTGCAGCTGCGGTCTGGCTTCTGGTCCTTGATCGTGCTTCATGATCAGTGTGGGTTTGGGTCTGTTTTCTGGGTGGATGTGTGGTGGTGACATCCTGTGTGGACCTTGTGAGTGTGGGTCTGGTGTCATTCCTCGTGTTAGGGACTCGTTTGTCAATAAGGGCGGGTTTCCAAATGGCTGGTAGGCGGGAGGTATCATTTCGTTTGTTTATTTATTTATTTATTTATTTATTTGATTTTTATACCGCCCTTCTCCCGAAGGACTCAGGGCGGTGTACAGGCAGAATAAAACCAACAAAGAACAATATACAAAGTTAAAATATCAATTAAAAACTTATTAAATGAGCCTGAAAAATTTAAGAAATTTACCATAAAACCAAAAACCCCATTAAAATTGCTAAAAATTTGAGTTTAAAATTCCATTCAAGCCAGCCCCGCGCAAATAAAGAGATATGTTTTCAGTTCGCGACGGAATGTCCGAAGGTCAGATATCTGGCGTAAGCCCAGGGGGAGTTCGTTCCAGAGTGTGGGAGCCCCACAGAGAAGGCCTGCCCCTGGGCCCCCCAGCCGACATTGTTTGGCGGACGGCACCCTGAGGAGTCCCTCTCTGTGAGAGCGTACGGGTCGGTGGGAGGCATGTGGTAGCAGCAGGCGGTCCCGTAAGTACCCAGGTCCTAAGCCATGGAGCGCCTTAAAGGTCGTGACTAACACCTTAAAGTGCACCCGAGAGGCCACAGGTAGCCAGTGCAGCCTGCGCAGGAGAGGTGTTACATGGGAGCTGCGTGCAGCTCCCTCTATCTGCTGCCGCGCTCTGGGCTAACTGAAGCCTCCGGACGCACTTCAAGGGGAGCCCCATGTAGAGAGCATTACAATAATCCAAGCGAGAGGTAACGAGCGCGTGAGTGACCGTGCATAAGGCATCCCGATCAAGGAAGGGGCGCAACTGCCGAACCAGGCGAACCTGGTGGAAGGCCCTCCTGGAGACGTCACAAATGATCTTCAAACGACAGCCGATCATCCAGGAGGACACCCAAGTTGCGACCCTATCCTTTGGGGCCAATAACTGCTTCAACAGCCAGCCGCGGTTGCAGCTGGCTGAATCGGGATGCCGCATCCACAGCCACTCCGCCTTGGAGGATTAAGCTTGTGCCTGTTTCTCCCCATCCAGACCCGTACGGCCTCCAAACACCGGGACAGCACTTCAACAGCTTCATTGGGGTGGCCCGGGGTGGAAAAGTACAGCTGGGTGTCGTCAGCGTACTGCTGGTATCTCACCCCAAAGCCACTGATGATCTCACCCAGCGGCTTCATATAGATGTTGAACAGCAGGGGCGAGAGGATCGACCCCTGCGGGACCCCACAAGTGAGGCCCCTCGCGGTCGACCTCTGCCCCCCCGTCAACACCGTCTGCGGCCCGGCCGGGAGAGAGGAGGAGACCCACCGATATCGGGTGCCTCCCACCCCCAATCCCTCCACCGGGCGCAGCAGGATACCATGGTCGATGGTATCAAAAGCCGCTGAGAGGTCTAACAGGACCAGAGCAGAGGAATAACCCCTGTCCCTGGCCCTCCAGAGATCATCCACCAATGCGACCAAAGCCGTCTCTGTGCTGTATCCGGGTCGGAAACCGGACTGGAACGTAATGCCCATAAGGTCCGTTTGTTCATGCTGTGTGGGCGTTTTTCTATCTCGATGGCTTCTCTGATTATTCTGTTGTTAAAGTGTTCAGTTTTGGCGATAGTTCTGGTCTTTTTAAAGTCAATATCGTGTCCTGTGGCTTTAAGGTGTTGGACCAGGGAAGAAGTTGGTTCCTCTTTTTTGACTGAGTTCTTGTGTTCTTCAATGCGTGCACTTATTCTTCTGTTGGTTTGTCCGATGTATGTGGTGGGGCAGGCGGTGCATGGGATTTCATATACTCCTTGATTTTCTAACTCAATTTTGTCTTTGGGGTTTCTTAGGATGGTGGATATTTTTTGGTTTGTGCAGAATGCTGTCTTGATGTTATGTTTGTGGAGGATCTTGCTGATTCTGTCTGTGGTGCCTTTTATATATGGGAGGAGGGCTGTGCTGTTTTCTTGTTCTCTGTCTTGGATTTTAGTGGGGGGTTCTTTTTGGATTAGTTTGGTAATCTTATTTCTCTGGAATCCTTTGGATGTTAGTACGTTTGTGAGAGTGTGTAGTTTGGTTTTTAAGTGTTGTTCGTCAGCTAAGCGTTTTGTTCTAGAGATGAGTGTCTTGGCTACGGAGTTGATCTGTGCTGGGTGGTGGTGTGAGAGTGCGTGCAGATAGCGATTTGTGTGTGTTTTCTTCTGGTAGATGGTGTGTCCTAGGGAGCCATTGAGTTTCTTGTAGACTAAGACATCTAGGAAGGGAAGTTGGTTGTTAACTTCTGTTTCCATGGAAACAGGACACACCCCCAGCCAATCAGAGCACCAAAAAAAACCCCCATCCAATCAGGGCACAGCCAAGCTCCCACCCAATCAGTTCAAAACCCCACTAGCAGTTAAAAAGGAAGAAACAGCTGCAATCACACATTGCTCCCAGAAGCACGAAGCTGAATCCTGAAGATGACGAATGAGACTTCGTCGAAACATCGCCAAGACACTTCCAATATATGTTAATAGTCCAAAGTGATTTTGTAGTTATGCCAGCACAGATACTTGGTCAATTATCCAATGTAGATATTTTTAAGTACAAAAATGGGGAGTAGATATTATGGTAGACTCTTATAGCTCCTTTTAAAATGTAGTTGTCAGGTTGTTTCATAAAGTGGTATTCCATAATTGAAAATTGTGCATGGTTTTAGTACTGGTTTGTCAGCCTCGTTTGCTTGGTTTGGCAATATGTAAAGTATATGCTTGTATAACCTATATAGACCTTTTCAAGGATTAAAAAGTGAAATATATGCATTTTTTCACCATAGTATAACATTCTATTGTTTGAAGGAGAAAATTTCGGAAAGAATAATGGCTCTACCAAAAGCTTTTGATATTAACAGGTTATTCCTACTGATTGCTTTAGATGAGAATAACATTTAGGAATTTCAAGCAGCTTCAGATACACTGCTGCTTCTTTTCAAATATGATTGATTTGAAAAAGACTTGTGTGTCCTTCCATCTTCATTTGCAAGCAACTCATATTGCAATCTCTATCGGCACACACTATGCATCTATTAATATATCTATATCAACTCCCTATCCAGCTGCAGGACCAAGTTAGGGACAGGTCATTATGTAGAAAATCTATGAAGTTGCTAAGAGCTAAGTGAGTTGGTGGCACATAATCATCACAACCAGTCATTCTTATCCAGTCATTCATCCTTCTGCATATATTTCATCTGCTTTCGATGGGCATTGAATGTATATCCATCTGTCTCTCTCCAAATATGCTTAAAGTTCAATTACAAACCTTTATCTGCATATACTCTATCCTTGCCTGCTTCTCATCCAACTTCACTTACACTTTTCCTTCACATTTTATCCATATTTAACAATAAATTGAAAACACGAGTGGCTGCTAACACTTGATAAGAATATAAGTATCCTGTCACCATTATTATTGCGATAGAAAGGCTGCAACAGCTGATCCACAAAAAAGATACCGAACGAACAATATACTATACAGTAATGATAATTACATCCTGTGAATCTTTTTCTTATTTTCTGTTTCACTCATTTGAATCTAATTGCTGTTTCGCTTCTGTCAAATTTTCTGATTGTCTGAATATCAGAATTTTCAAGCTCTTTTCTCAACAGTATCAATTTTATTCTGGTTATCTCTGGATACAGAATGAATATCTTAAATCCACAGTGGAGCATTACTGATTTAAGGGACATTGTTAGAAAATTCAGATTTTTTTTTCAAAAATTCAGGCAAAAAAAAATTATTGAGGAAAGGAGGTTTCCATCCTACATTATATATGCATAGTTTCCATGTTAATAATAGATCTCAGTCAGTAGAGCTGACTGGCTTATAATGGAAATATAATTCCCAAGTCATATAAATAGACCTAGCAATGCAATTATTTTGCTGATGTAGGGGTTCCATAAATAATCCTTTTATACTTATGAAGACAACCCAAGGTCAATTTAAGGAGAACTCCAATGTTTGCTTTACCTATTTCACTGAATGGAGATAATTTTATATTGGTGAAATTGTGTTACATATGCTTTCATGACAAATGAATCAACACTAGAAAGGGTAGGAGTCTCAGGATATTGAAAAACACATCCACTCATTTTTATCAGTCTGACAAATGTCTTCACCTTATTACCCAAAGTTCTTTCTATTTAATATGGTACAGTTTATGTTCTCCTCTTTCATACTACAGACTTCATGCCACAAAATACTATTTTCTGATAAGGTTTGAAAATCTCCAGACCTTGTAGCTTAGCTTTGTGCAGAGGGTTGAAACCTCCCTCACATCCCAGCTCTAAACTCTGAACGATTTAAGGTTTTTTGGGTGATGAGATCATGACAGTATACTGATACTACCAAAAGTGCCAGAAAAATAATTAAGCCAGTCATCTGACAAAGAAGAAAACAATAAGTTTTGGGGGAAGGCTCTGAACTAACCATCTGAATGAGACAAAACTAGCAGAAATGTATGTTTCTTTAACCATCATTTATTCTTTTGAGTGACCCCAAAATTAGAGGAGGTAGTGATACTATTGACTATGTCAAGAAGTTTTGAGAGGTTTGTTAAGTTCCTATAAAATATAGCTTAATTGCCAGAATGACACTTTTAAAATGGGGAAACTCAATGGAGCTTCAATAATATAATTTCAAAAGTGTTGATAAGTATATAAAATTGATTGTGATCACATGGTACCTCACTTAACAACCTGTTAATACTTGTTTCTGCTGCTGGACTATTGAAAGAAGTCTTAGATACAAGACAAACATAGTAGCTTTATTTTGCTCTTTAGAAGTGGGTAAATGAATTGCTTTAGAGAAGTTGTGTGTATGAAACAATACTGGCTCTTTGAATTTCTCCACAGCCTAAATATGTGGGATCATGCACACACACACTTTGAAATCACAGCCAGAAAAAAGGTCTAAGCCCTGCTATTTCCTAGTGCTGCCTAATGCTTTCTAACTTACCTCCCAGTTTTAAAAATCAAGTATTGTCAATCAGGCATGTTCTGCTTACCCCATTTAGTACAGATGCACACAGACACAATCATATACACACTGTGGACTCTCCAATAAATTTTCTGGCTGATCCTTTTGAGAACAGTGTGTACTGTACTAATGTACTGTACTAATGTACTGTACTGTATTATTACAGAAATTGATTGAATAGCCCTTTCATGTGAACATAGACAATTCCAGCCACACATTAAATGAAGTTTTTTAAAGATGCCTCTTTCTTTCTTCCAAGCCTGGAACCTCAGATTTTCCTATTTTGTAACTTGCAATGGGGAGAATGATAGTGTGTCATTAACTCTGAGACTGTTGTAGTGTTGGTAGTTTTGCCAGAAGATTGATGCAGACAAATTAAGCCATTGAGACATATTCAAAAGCCTAATTATTAAAAATAATATAAATATTAAAACCAATTAAAACCCTATAAAATTTAAAATTTAAAATTTAAAATTTAAAAACTAGTCAGTCCCACGCAGATAAATAGGTGTGTTTTAAGCTCATGACGGAAGGTTCGGAGGTCTGGAAGTTGGAGTCCTGGGGAGTTCGTTCCAGAGGTGGGAGACAGAAGACACTGCTCTCTGGTTCAAATCTGAATAAGTTTTTTAGCTACTGTTTTATCTGTATTGTGTGTATTTGATTGTTGTTTTTGTTTGGCTGTTCACCGCCCTGAGTCCTTCGGTTATTATTATTATTATTATTATTATTATTATTATTATTATTATTATTATTATTATTATTATTATTATTATTATTATTATTATTATTATTATTATTATTATTATTATTAAGGGATAGCCTCTGGAAGGCTGAAGGGCTGTCCTAACTTCTCAGAAGCTTCTGCTTTCAACTTTGTGCAAGATTGCATAGTTGTAGTTTTTGACTTGTTGAGCAAATATTTGAAATTACAATGAAAAATGTGGTTTACAACTGACCCTTACACTTACAACATCAATGTCCTTGTGGTCATGTGATCACAATCTGCTTAGCAAATTGTCACACATTTATCATGGCTGTAACATTCCTCAGTCACATGATCACCATTTGCAACCTTCCTAGCTAGGCTCCAACCGGATTCCAAGCAAAGTCAATGGGGAAGCCAGCAGGAAAGATCACAGATTGCATTCATGTGATGTCTTGTTTAATGGCCCTGACAATATATATATATATATAAAATTGATTGTGATCACATGGTACCTCACTTAACAACCTGTTAATACTTGTTTCTGCTGCTGGACTATTGAAAGAAGTCTTAGATACAAGACAAACATAGTAGCTTTATTTTGCTCTTTAGAAGTGGGTAAATGAATTGCTTTAGAGAAGTTGTGTGTATGAAACAATACTGGCTCTTTGAATTTCTCCACAGCCTAAATATGTGGGATCATGCACACACACACTTTGAAATCACAGCCAGAAAAAAGGTCTAAGCCCTGCTCTTTCCTAGTGCTGCCTAATGCTTTCTAACTTACCTCCCAGTTTTAAAAATCAAGTATTGTCAATCAGGCATGTTCTGCTTACACCATTTAGTACAGATGCACACAGACACAATCATATACACACTGTGGACTCTCCAATAAATTTTCTGGCTGATCCTTTTGAGAACAGTGTGTACTGTACTAATGTACTGTACTGTATTATTACAGAAATTGATTGAATAGCCCTTTCATGTGAACATAGACAATTCCAGCCACACATTAAATGAAGTTTTTTTTAAAGATGCCTCTTTCTTTCTTTCTTTCTTTCTTTCTTTCTTTCTTTCTTTTTTTCCTTCCTTCCTTCCTTCCTTCCTTCCTTCCTTCCTTCCTTCCTTTCTTCCAAGCCTGGAACCTCAGATTTTTCCTATTTTGTAACTTGCAATGGGGAGAATGATAGTGTGTCATTAACTCTGAGACTGTTGTAGTGTTGGTAGTTTTGCCAGAAGATTGATGCAGACAAATTAAGCAGTGGTATGAACCCCTTTCCCTTGGGGTACATGGTACATAGAAATCCATATGATTTTATAGATTCATCTTATGGCTCAGTATTGTAGTACAGAGGTAAGCAAGCATTCATTCATTTTAGTCGCTGATAGATTATAGTTGGGTTATATTTGTTCTGTCTTGTCCCTGGTGAGACACCTGTGTAAGAGGGATGATCTTTTACATTTTCAATCCAATTAACCCTGACAAATAGGCCCTAACTGTGATCTAGTCTCATTACCACCTGGTATAAACAAAGACTCCTTAACCTTGATGATCTCATTCCTGGCAAGAAACCCCAGCCTTGAACCTTGATAGTCGCATTCTTAGTAAGAGGGCAAAACATTCCAATCTAAGATAGACAAGTTCTCCTGACTTTAGCAACATTCAGTGAATTGAGACCATTGAAAAGCAAATGTGTTTAATTACGGTTTGGAACCTATAAAAGCTAATCAGAAATCTTCCTGGGATGGAATTTTGATGCAGAGCCAATTGGGAGAGTGCTATATATTTACTGCCCTTGAAAGCATTCGTCTTCTTTTTTTTTTTTTTTGGTGAAGAGGGTGTTCCCTGACTGGCAGAAAGGGCATACGCTTTTTCTTTGTTTTATCACATTTTTCAGTATTCCTGAATATGCTTTAATTATCTTATGTTCTAATTTTTTTTCATGTTAGTGTCTCATAATGCCTTTAAAAAAACTTGCAGTGTTCTTGTCATTGCTTCTGAAACCAAAAGAACCTATGATCAGGGGTGGGATTCAGCTGGTTCGGACTGGTTTAGGCGAACCAGTTGCTAATTTTATATCTGGTTTGCTGAACCAGTAGTTGCAAGGATTGGCTGGCTTCGTCCATCCCGCCCCTCCCCTCCCAGGAGTCTCCACACAGCCCGTTTTGGATGCCAGGTAAGTGCAGCACCTGCAAGGAGGCTCTGGGAGGGTGAAAAATGGGCCTCCCAGAAGTTCCAAAAGTCTGGAAACGGGTGTGTTTCCAGCCTCCGGAGGGCCTCTGGAGCCCAGGATAGGCCATTTTTACCCTCCCGGAGGCTTGAGAAAAGCCTCCGAAGCCTGGGGAGGGTGAAAAACAGGCCTCCCGGAAGTTCCGTAAATTTTGTTGCAAAGCGAGACAAAATTGTGTTAGAATTTTATTAAATGTAATTTTGTTCCATTGTATGAACCATCCTTGCCACAAATTGTTAAGTGAATCACTGCAGTTAAGTTAGTAACACTGTTAAGTAAATCTGGCTTCATTTGGCTTACCTATCAGAAGGTTGCAAAAGTTGCAAAAAAACATGACCACCACCACCAGGGACATTGCAACTGTCATAAATATGAGTCAGTTGCCAAGCATCTTAATTTTGATCATGTGACCATGGGGATGTGACTTTTCTGGCAAGAGGGATCTATTTTTTTTTCTCTGTTCTCTCTATTTTCTTAAAATTCCATGCGGCTTTTATCATCCCAGAAAAACCCACAATATCATCAGAATCCAAGCCATAAAAATACCACAAATATATCACATGCATAAAAAGAAGCAAGAGTTCAATTCTTGCATAACTTGATTGGATTTTTTTATTGCATCAGTATTGGATTAGAACATGGGTGTCAAACTCGATCACATCACATGATGTCACATGATGTATCATGACATTTGTTGCCTTTGTGAAGCCAGGGTGGGCGTGGTCTGCATGTGATGCAGGGCGTGGCTTGCGGGCTACTAGTTTGATATCCCTGGATTAAAAGAACTCAAAAATACAGTAATCAGCAGTTCTGGAAGTATATCCATCAGATCACAAAGTGTCAAAAGCATAAGAGCATAAGAGCATAAGAGTCAAAAGCAAAACCATTCGTGGCTCCCATATAACACCTCTCCTGCGCAAGCTGCACTGGCTACCTGTGGTCTTCCGGGTGCACTTCAAGGTGTTGGTTATCACCTTTAAAGCGCTCCATGGCATAGGACCCGGATATCTACGGGACCGCCTTCTGTTACCATATGCCTCCCACCGACCAGTGCGCTCCCATAGAGAGGGTCTCCTCAGGGTGCCGTCAGCCAAACAATGCCGGCTGGCGACCCCCAGGGGGAGAGCCCTCTCTGTGGGGGCACCTACCCTCTGGAATGAGCTTCCTCCCGGACTCCGTCAACTTTCTGACCTCCGGGCCTTTCACCACGAGCTGAAGACTTATCTATTCTTCCAAGCAGGACTGGCATAATATGGGTTTTAAATTGGATTTTAAATGGGGGTTTTATATCATGTCTTTTATAGTTTTAATTTGGCCAAGGTTGAATAAGTTTTTTAAATGGGTTTTATTGTATATTGAATTGTATTTTTATCTGGCTGTTAACCGCCCTGAGTCCTTCGGGAGAAGGGCGGTATAAAAATTAAATAATAATAATAATAATAATAATAATAATAATAATAATAATAATAATAATAATAATAATAATAATAAAGGAATATATCTCAAGAGCTCCTACATTGAATTCTATGAAATCTGGTGGGCTCTGTCCTCTAAGACTGCTCTGCCTTCTGTACAAATTTTGACTATTAACTTTAAATAATAGTAAATACTGTTATGCAGTATTGACTATTATTTATTTCCCTTCATCTGCAACCTCCAAGTCTCCATGTTTATAATCAGAATTGGGTAGAAATCAGGATGAAATATTCTCCAATCAACATAAAATGAATCTGGTTATTTTCAGGCCAGTTTCTTGCGAGATACCAAATACTTTTACAGTACTTAAGAAATTAACATGGTTTATTTATCTCAGATCGCTAATCCATCTAGGTCTATGATGTCTCCAGCAGTTGTCACCAAAGTCTCAGGTTGAGGTGTTTTTCATCACTACTTTCTATTTTCCTAATCCTTTTAAGGATGTCAGGGTTTGAATTTGAGACATGCAAATCGTAGTCTCTGTCACTGAGATATAACTTTTCAAAGATTACTTTTGGAAGAAAAGATGAAAAATGTTGAATGCTGAACATGAAAGCACTACATAAGGGCTAATCATGTCAGGAATAATTATATTGCTGTTTCTGCCTCTTTTTCACAATTTTTCTCTTGTTTAATTCTTTTACCCTGATGTTGCCATATTTTTGTGGTTTTTAAAAACCACTAAGCATCAGTCCCTTTGGAAGTGTTTCTATGTAATACATTAAAATGAATGGGAGCTACACATAATCACACTAATTTGTTTGTAGGAGGTGGTTGCATACACCATAAGAGTAATTATGCTTTTTCCACTTCAGTTCAAAGGTATGAGAAAGGCTTTCTCTTGCCTTTGTTTAATCAAAACTTCTAAGTTCAAGAGCAAGCTTTCTTTTCTGTTCTGAATGTTCTTAACTTTCTCCAGCAGCCCAGAAAATAACTTGGCTGTATCAGAAAGGAATCCAGTCCTCTGTTTAATTAAAAGTTTCCATGTGCTCCTTCTTGGTGGCCTTTGGGTGGGAAAGCTAAATCCACAAGAACAGTGAAGGGCTTTCATATATTTTATAGGAAAAAGCTGTGCTGCCATTTATAGCATACAGAGACATCTATTTATTTTATTTATTTATTTATTTATTATTTAAATTTGTATACCGCCCTTCTCCCGAAGGACTCAGGGCGGTTCACAGCCAAGTAAAATGCACAATACATACAATTAAAATACTAATAAAAAACTTATTTAAATTGGCCATAATTAAAATTTGGAAGTAAAACCCATTTAAAAACCCATAACTTAAAAAACTAACCCAGTCCAGCGCAGATAAATAAGTAAGTTTTGAGCTCGCGGCGAAAGGTTCGGAGGTCCGGAAGTTGACGAAGTCCTGGGGGGAGCTCGTTCCAGAGGCGGGGCCCCACAGAGAAGGCCCGTCCCTGGGTGTCGCCAGGCGACATTGTCGCGCCGGCGGCACCCTGAGAGTCCTCTCTGTGAGGCGCACGGGTCGGTGAGAGGTATTTGGTAGCAGCAGGCGGTCCCGTAAGTAACCCGGCCCTATGCCATGGGCGCTTTAAAGGCGTTCACCAACACCTTGAAGCGCACCGGAAGGCCACAGGTAGCCAGTGCAGCCTGCGCAGGATAGGTGTCACTCGGGAGCCACGAGGGCTCCCTCTATCACCAGCGCAGCTGCATTCTGGACCAACTGCAGCCTCCGGATGCCCTTCAGGGAGCCCCATGTAGAGAGCATTGCAGTAGTCCAGGCGAGGCGTCACAAGGCGTGAGTGACTGTGCACAAGGCATCCCGGTCTAGAAAGGCGCAACTGGCGCACCAAGCGAACCTGGTGGAAAGCTCTCCTGGAGCGGCCGTCAAATGATCTTCAAAAGACAGCCGTGCATCCAGGAGAACGCCCAAATTACGCACCCTCTCCGCCGGGGCCAATGACTCGCTCCCGACAGTCAGCCGCGGACTCAGCTGACTGTACCGGGATGCCGGCATCCACAGCCACTCCGTCTTGGAGGATTGAGCTTGAGCCTGTTTCTCCCCATCCAGACCCGTCGGCTTCCAAACACGGGACAGCACTTGATAGCTTCATTGGGGTGGCCGGTGTGGAAAAATACAGCTGGGTGTCATCAGCGTACAGCTGGTACCTCACACCAAAGCCACTGATGATCTCACCCAGCGGCTTCATATAGATGTTGAACAGAAGGCGAGAGAATCGGCCCTGCGGCACCCACAAGTGAGGCGCGGGGTGACCTCTGCCCGTCAACACCGTCTGCGACGGTCGGAGAGATAGGAGGAGAACCACCGATAAGCGGTGCCTCCACTCCCAACCCCCAACCGGCGCAGCAGGATACCATGGTCGATGGTATCAAAAGCCGCTGAGAGGTCTAATAGGACCAGGGCAGAGGAATAACCCCTATCCTGGCCCTCCAGAGATCATCCACCAACGCGACCAAAGCCGTCTCAGTGCTGTAACGGGTCGGAAGCCGGACTGGAGCAGGTCCAGATAGACAGTTTCCTCCAGGTGCAGGGAAACTGATATGCCACCATACTCTCTACAACCTTCGCCGCGGCGGGTTGGAGACGACGATAATTACCTAAAACAGCGGGTCAGGAAGGCTTCTTGAGGAGGGCCTCACCACCGCCTCTTTCAAGGCGGCGGAAGACTCCTCCAACAAGGAAGCGCTCGTAATCCCTGGAGCCAGCCTCGTGTCACCTCCTGAGTGGCCAGCACCAGCCAGGAGGGCACGGGTCCAGTAAACACGTGGTGGCATTCAATCTACCCAGCAACCTGTCCATGTCCTCGGAGTCACAGGGTCAAACTCATCCCAAACAACATCACCAAGACCGCCCTCAGATACCTCGTCTGAATCGCCACAATTTTGGTCCAGACCGTCCCTAAGCTGAGCGATTTTATCGTATAGATAACGTTAAACTCCTCATGCGTCCCATAGCGGGTCATCCCGCTCCCCTGGTGAAGGAGGAGGCGGGTCACCAAACAGGGCAGCTGGGCGGTTATCTGCCGGCGCAATGAGGGAGGAGGCGTGGGCGCCTCGCTTCCCTCAGTGCCACTAGGTAGGTCCTGGTATAGGATCTAACTAGTGTCCGATCAGCCTCTGAGCGGCTGGACCTCCAGGAACTCTCTAGGCGTCTTCTCCGGCGTTTCATCCCCTCAGCTCCTCGGAGAACCAAGGGCGGTTGGGATCTGCGCGGGTCAGAGCCGCAAAGGCCTGACACGGTCTAAAGCCCCAGCCGCAGCCCGTTCCCAGGCTGCAGCTAGTTCTTCTGCCGTGCCGTGAGCCAGACCCTCAGGAAGTGGCCCAAGCTCCGTCCGAAACCTCTCTGGGTCCATCAGGCGCCTGGGACGGTACCACCGTAATGGTTCCGTCTCCCTGCGGTGTTGGGTAGCGGTGAGAAAGTCCAGGCGAAGGAGAGTGATCTGACCATGACAAAGGTTCAATGACTATTTCCTTTAAGTCCAGATCTCTCAACCACTGACCAGAGACAAAAATCAGGTCCAGTGTGCCTCCCCCGATGTGAGTGGGGCCATCCACTACTTGAGTCAGGTCCAAGGCCGTCATGGAGGCCAGAACTCCCGAGCTACCGTCGATGGCGAGCGGCAGATGGCAAGTTAAAGTCCCCATGACTAAAAGTCTGGGGTCTCCACTACCACCCGGCAAGCACCTCCAGGAGCTCGGGCAGGGCAGCTGTCACGCAGCAAGGAGCCAGGTGCAGCGACCAGCAAGCCCATCTGACATCTATGACCCCACCTCACAAGAGGATTCACACCCGGCAATCTGAGGTACAGTGGTCTCCCTCGGCTCTAGACTCTCTTTAATAGCAACCGCCACCCTCCACCCCTACCCTGGGCCCTCGGCTGATGGAATGCACGGAAACCCGGTGGGCACATCTCGACCAGGGCACACCCCTTCAGTGCCCAACCAGGTCTCCGTGCGCCTATAATATCCGCGGCACCCCTGAATCAGATCATGTATTAGGGGGCCTTGGCCACCACGGACCGTCGTTGCATAACATCAGGCGAAGGCCAGGCTCTGAGGGTCTTGGCCATCCGAGGCAGGAGAAGTCAGGGGATCGGGGCGCGATCGCCTGCAAACATCGAGCAGCGTGACCCCTATGTCGATCGATCCCCCTTCCGCCATATCTGCCCCTCCACTTACCGTGCAAATAGACTCACCCTCACACAAAGGACACACTCCCCCATAACCTCCGAACCCAATTGATAGTCGCCACGAGCATGCGCTGGAACTGGTTTCCCTCCCGACGGGCTACCCCCCTCACCCACCTAACCCTCCACCCCACCCAACACTACCCTCCCCTCCAACCCAGACCCGTCAGTTCCACCTCCCCTTAAAAGTCCCATTAAAATTCCCCTTAAAAACCCTATTAAAATAATTAATTAAAAATCCCCTGAGTCTCCTATTTTTGGCATGCCATCTCTCGGGGTTCCAAAACCCGTCCTCAAGATGGGCCCTCGATAATGTGGGGGGCCAGACCCGCGAGAGAGGGGAGTCTCGCAGGGCAAGAAGGTCAGCCGCTGTAAATGTCCGCATGATAAAAGTCCGGCGAACAGACCCATCCTGGACCTGTCAAGATGGAAATTGACGCGCCAGTAGTTCCGAGTAGAAGACAGCCGGGATATAGGTCTTGGGCGGTAGATGAACAAACCGCCATGATTCAGTCAGAGCTCCAACCCCTCATCTCCAGTCCCGAGGGGTGGTCTATGGGCGCGGGGGGGGGGAGAGAGAGGATATAGTCCTACAATAGACAGGCTAGGATTGTCCAGGACCATCCTCAATTCCCCCTGTTGGGGACCAAAGGTCTTCAAAAGATCCCCTACCGATGAGGCATCTCTCTCCAAAAATCCGGGGGCAAAGGATTCAAAAAGCCCCATAGGCGGTCCATAGGCGTCCTCTAGATGGTAGCGAGGCGTCCCTGGACCCGTGGACAACCTTCAAGATGACAAGAAGGCGACCATCGGGCCTCTTCGTGGCCGCCAAGCCAGGCCTCCAGCTGGAATAGGCCACTCACCCGTCGGGTTTGCTGGGTCAAGCCACGGTTCGCCGGACCCAGTCAACCACCAACAGGCTAGGCCCTGGCCAAGCCGGTCCAGCCAGGCCGCCACCGCCGCCACCGCCACCGCCACTGCCGCTGCCGGGGGGAAAGAGCCTCCAGGCCAGGCTGCCGCCGCCACTGAAGAACTCGGCCGCCGCCGCCATTGTTGGAAAAGGCCAGGCTGCTCACACCACCGGCACCACAGACGAGGGGTAACAAAGGGGAGAGAGGTTCTAAGCCCCTCCCGAAGCAGGGCCAGGCCAGGCCGCCGACCACCGCCGCCGGAAAACCGCCGGAAAAAACCGGCTGCCACCGCCGCCGCCGCTGGAAAAGCCGGGCCGCTGCCGCCCAGCCAGGCCGCTGCCGCCCAGCCTGGAGAAGGCCGGACCGCTGGCGCCGCTGGAAAAGGCCCGGCCGCTGGAAAAGGCCGGGCCGCCGCCGCCGCCGCCGCCGCGGCCATCGTCGGCCGCACCGCCGGGGGGGGGGCGCTCCGGGGCTCCTCCTAAGGGAACCCGGAGGCGCCCCGCCTCAGTTTGCCCATCCTCCAACTCACCGCACTCTCCTCTACCCGGGCGGGGGGTCCAAGCTGTCAAAAAGACCCCCCCCCACCCGGTCTGGCCCGAAATAGGCCCGCCGCCGCATCAGCTGTTCAGCGGTGCGGCCGCCATCTTGGACATGCGCAAACCATTCTATAAACCATCTGAAAAACAAAGAGGCCAGTCCAGTTCCATAAAACAGTCTTCTCTCAGAACAGCTGCAAACTTCCCTCCTACAGTTCAAAATGTAATACCAGGTCTTGAATTAGTCATAAAATCCATGGTTCACATTTAAGGCTCAATATTGGGAGATTCCAAGGTTGTTTATTCAAGCCAGAAACACCATATTGATGAATTCTCATCACTCGGGAAATGGGAATGAGGAATTTGACAGAGAAGCTTTCAAAATAAGCTTCTGTTTGGAAACCTGGAAAACTGCATCTCTACATTTATTGAAGTGTCAATGCTGATGATTCCTAACCCATGCTTCTGGGTTTGGGGGTCAAATCAGCCAAGGTCTAATGGTAAAGTATTTTCATCTGTCTATACCAGGTGTCTCCAACCTTGGCAACTTTACGATTTATGAACTACAACTCTCAGAATTCCCCAGGCAATATGGCTGGCTGAGGAATTCTGGGAATTGAAGTCCTCAAGTCTTAAAGTTGCCAAGTTTGGAGGGAGAACCCTGGTCTATGCTAAGGCAGTCTCCTCCTACCTGAAGGAAAAGTCGATGCACCCATTAAATTGCCAACCCATTAAATTGACATCCCTACCTTGAAAAATTCAAGAGCAATTGGAAAGGATAGAGGCACTCCTCTTCTTTCCTGGCTAATTATTGTAAAGTTTATTTTAAAAATAACTTATTAATAGCCTTACTTCTGATGAGTCTTCCAGTATGCTAATGCATAAGTGTAAGATTATCTATCCAGATAGTCTTACATTGATTTACAAGTGGTAAGCAATTAGCACTCTAATTTATTTATGTCTTATCTGACTAGGAGGGGAAGCTAAGGGTGACAGTTCCAAGTTGAAGGGAAAATTAAAAGATATATTGAGGGAGGTATGTCACTTAGGTATGTGATTTACACAGTAGCCATTTATATGAAACAATACTCTTCAAATGCATGCCACCTTTTCACAGATCTGGAACATATAGGAATTGTACAGTGTTGTTGTACAGATAGACCTCAACTTACAATCATGTGCCAAAGTTACAACAGCATTGAAAAAAGTGACTTACAACCAGTTCTTGCCAATATGACCATCACAGCATTCTCATGGCCATTGATCAAAATTCAGGTGCATGTATTTATGATGGCTGCAGTATCCCATGGTCATGTCACAGCTATCTGAGACCTTCCCAGCCAGCTTCTGACAAGCAAAGTCAGTGTGTGAAGCTGGATTCGTTTAACTGTAGTATTTGCTTAACAACCTTTGCAAAAAGGTCATAAAATCAGGCACAACCAGTGGTGGGATTCAGCCAGTTCGCACCACTTCAGGAGAACCGGTTGCTAACTTTCTGAGCAGTTTGATAAACTGGTTGTTGGAAGAAATCATTAGGGCAGAGAACCGGTTCTTAAATTACTTGAATCCCACCGCTGGGCACAACTTACATAACAGCCACCTTGCTTAGGAACGGAAATTCTGATCCCAACTTGTAGTTGTAAGTCAAGTTGTGATCTGTAGTCACAACTTCCCATTCACTGCTAAGGAGCTTTCATTCAGTTCTATAAACTGGCATAAAGAGGGATGTCATTTTTGAGAAACCTGGGCATTGGTTGTGAGTTTGACCCTCATTTTAATCCATAATTTGAATCTGGTCTGTTTTGATGTGCTCCACTGCCTCTTAAAGTAACTTTTTCATGAACTCTTTAGAAGTTGGCATTTTCATCCAGAGTAACTTCCACTGGCAATAGTCAAAGTTTTCCCTCTTAATGCAAAAGGCAGCTTCGGATGTTCATTTTTTTGTAGAAACTAAGCAAGATCGTCTCATCACCTTTTACAGTCTCTCTATTGCAGGATCACTAGGCATTGCTAACAACAATGTTCAACTTTATGTTTAATATCATGCATTTTATAAAAGAGAAGTAATGACAGAACAGATGACAGAAAAAAAAGTAGCAAGCAATAAAATGGTCATGCCCTTGAGAATATACTGCTACTGTCTCTGGGAATCCCTGTGTCTTCCAGCTGCATAGTAGAAGTTCAGGAGTTGCCTGGGGAACTGTAAGATCCACTTTACTACTTCAAAGTTGGGATAGGCATCACAAACAGCTGAAGCTAAAATAAGTTTATGGAGCATGTGACCCTTTAGGAGAAAACAGGTCAAAGTACAGTCTGTATGAGAACCCTAATAATCAAAATACTTGAGAATTAAAATACTATGTATTTGTTTAAAATAAAACCTGCATGTTTGTTTAAAATAAAACCTGAATGTGACAACAATGTTACACTATATCACTATATCACTTAACAAACAGTGGAGAATAACTTGTCAATAACTTTGAAGAAAGAATTCTAGGAAAGTGGCCTCTGGTGGCTCAGCAGACTAAGTCTGTCTGTTATTAACACAGCTGCTTGCAATTACTGCAGGTTCAAGTCCCACCAGGCCCAAGGTTGACTCAGCCTTCCATCCTTTATAAGGTAAGTAAAATGAGGACCCAGATTGTTGGGGGCAATAAAAGTTGACTTTGTATATAATATACAAATGGATGAAGACTATTGCTTAACACAGTGTAAGCCGCTCTGAATCTTCGGAGAAGGGCGGGATATACATTCAAATTAAAATAAAAAAAAATAAAAAAAAATAGTAATGTAGTGCACAATAATGTACTGTAGCAATTCTCAAACATTTTGGTCTCGGGACTCCTTGTATTTTCAAAAAAATGATTGGAGATCCAAAATAACTTTGGTTTATGCAAGTTATAGCTATTGATATTTACTGTATTAGAAATTAAAACCAAGAAATTTAAAAATATTTGATTTTTGTGGATCCCTGGAAAGGGTTTTGGGGACTCCAGAGGGACCACGCTTTGAGAATTGCTGTTTTATTGTGCTGTTGAATCTGTCTGTATTTATTTGGTTGGTCATCTATCACTTATACAAAGGTTGGCAATTAAAGCAAAA